>NC_090324.1:211811316-212411316 GCF_040869045.1 Eurosta solidaginis | reverse complement strand
CTAATCATTCGCATTATTTCCTCCACCCTGGTTGTGGGGTTTATTATGTCTTCTATTGGTTCCCTTTCCATTCCTATTATTTTCCACAATTTCTTTAATCCTTCTAATTCGTTTTTTAGATCTCTAGTGTGTAGGGTATTTTCGCCCCACCATTGGAGGGAAAGTCTGAGGAGTCCTTTTGCATTTTAAAAGAGTAAAAAAATTTATAAAATGTCCTCCGTGGTTATTTTATTCCTAACAAAGGGAAAGTGACACTGTCGGAAGTTAACTGACTATTTAAAAAAAAACGTCCTAAGCATTCCAATTTACTTTTATTATTTTTTCCTTATTTAGTTGACATAAAAGTCTAAGCAACATTTTGTTCGAAAAATTTTTTTAATTAAAGATTTTTAGCATTTTAATGTAAACTTTTTTTTCAATTTACAAAGTATTAAAAGTTATTTCTATGCAATTTTCAATGATAGCGTTAAAAAATTTCTTTAGATTTTAATATTTAAATAGGAAATTTTAGTTTTCTTGTTACTTCTTTTTCATAAACATTTTACTTTAAATTTTGACAAAGTAGCTTTTTACATTATATTTTTTCAATTAATTACAAGTCCTAATTAAAAATCCAAAAAATGCCGCCCAATTTGTTTCTAAATATACTTATAAGACTTGTTCTCTGCCAGTCCTGCTGCCAGTTAATGATCCATCAGAATATTGCTGTTTATAATATGTCATTTAATTCCGGTTATTCCACTTCGCCTTATGCTCGTATTAGTTTGGTACGACCTCAAGATTTTGTTTTGATATCTGAATTTGTAGTAGCATGCGCTCGTCTAATCTCCTCAAGCCGTCGATCCGTTTATAAAATTTTGCCAAGGTTATTTGTGGATGCATAGATGTGCTCGTCTAATCTCCTCTAGCCTTCGATCCGTTTATAAAATTGTACCACCTTTTTCTCAGGGCTGTTTTATGTTGGTTAATTTTACTTTTTACTATTGCAGGATCTGCCAGATCTTTAGAAGGATATGGCGAGATCTAGTTAATTTTAATATCGGCAAAAAAATAAAAACTTGGCAGGATCACGACCGAAATGGCAGGACCGCCATGAAATAAGACGAATGATTATTAACGCGACAGGCTCTTCTGACTAGCTAGATCTTTAGCAGTTTTGCTAACTCCTGGTCAAGCTGGCAGGGTCGCTATGAAATATTCGAACTAATAGAAAGGATAGTCGAATTTGAGCGTCTGACAATAATTGATTTCATTGAAGAAATTCTTTCTCTTTTTATACTTAATTTCTTAACCTACACATACATAATTATGCCAATTCTAACAAACTAAACATATGTACATTTGTAATACTGGTATGCAAAGTCAGCAGATTACTCATTGACCTATTTATGGAAACAATGTAAAATAGTTGTGTGTGAATATTTTGGTGATTCACACTGGCAAACTAACACTGACAATTAGATATTCCGATTGGCACGTGCATTGATCAGCGTGACTTATTAAGCAAAACTATGAAAGTGTGAAATGATATGGGTTTCGTATTCGGCATTCAATTGATGTTGAATTCCCGCTGTGTCGGGTCAATATAATTTATGTGGATCAATATTGTAATATGACTGCACTATGAATGTGTGTGGCAGGTTCATAAAAAATGCATTGGCATAGAAGTTCATAATGCATAATGCCGCAAATGTATTGCATAGGGCGGCATAATGCATAATGCTACACTACCGCCCGTGCCCTTTTTTTGTTATAATTGCAATAACAGCAGTTTCGCAATAATACTTAAACATAAACTACTTTTTTGCAGTGTGGACGGAAGGGGAAACCAGGCTTCTGCTCGATAGGTACGCGCGGAAATAGGACCGATGAAGAAATTAAAAACAAAAAGATATGTGGGCTAAAATATGCGAAAGCTTGAGGGAAAACTGCTAAGAAATTTGAAGAAAGGTACAAAACAATCATGACGCGTAAGAAGGCAGCAGTGGAAAACAATTCTAGCACAGGGGCAAAACGTCAAAGTGCAGTTCGAAGAGGAGATAAACAAGATATGCCAATTAGATGATTCGATTGAGCCAGCGATTTAATAGAGTAGCCAAGTATTCGCAAGAAAATAGCAGAAGGAATTAAAGGAAAAAAAGAGAAAGAAGAATACGTTACAAGAAACGTTGAAGGAAATTGCTGCTAGGAAAGAAGAGGTCAGAGAGAAGGAATATAGGGAGCGAATGGAGAGGGCTGAAAAAATGGAAGAAGAAAAAAGGAAAATTTATGGCAGAAAAAAATCAGGTTAGGGCCATATATGTATGTGGAATGTATAGAAAATACAGTGAGACATATTAATCTTCATTCTAAAGTAATAATTTTATTAATTTCATGTACATATATATCTAGCGTATGAGTCGATACATAGCAAACTTTCTTAAGTCCAAAGGCAGAAAACACAAATTTCAATACTGAGATACAGAAATACTGAAATTATTTCTTAATATATGACTTAATCAGTTTTAATTAAATCAATTTTAGCCCAATAATGTGAAAGTCAGAGTTGGGTAATTCCTTCCATGAAACATATGAGCAAAAGAACTTAATAAATTGTTCGCCTTCGTGGGTGGACGTGTTTTCATTGTGCTGTGGGGTGCGCGCTTTGTGGACACAAACTTAACTATAGTCAGAAAACAACAAACAATAAAATAAACTAGACGTTTTATTTCGCCTTCCAACTACCGAATTTAGACACATATAATATGAATTATGCTTTATGTAAAGGATAAGTTGATCGCGCGGATCCAACCAAAGTTAAGTGCTTAACATATAATTTATATTTTTTTGGCGGCTCTTGTATGAAATTGACCACAGATGATATCGATTACATGAGAGCAAGTAACGTAAAATTCTGCTGCGACAAATGTACATCTGCCCGTCGGAGCTCTCTTAATGGAGATACTTTTTCACCACTTCAGCCATTGCAACAACAATTGCCATCAACATTACAACAACAGGGCAAGCCGAGAACAAAGCCAGCAGTAATACCGGTTCTTCTCAGGAATTGCTACAACAACAACTACGACATATCAGACCATGCTTTAGCAATAAGAAATCAAATAGCAATGACAATGCTGGTGCTGTAAACGACAAGTCGGTGGGTTGCGAAGATGATGAATATATTATGCTACAGCTCTTGTACAAAGAGATCTTATGCCTAAGACACTCAACATTGATTTTCTTAAAACGATTGACTGTTTAAGAGAAGAGAACAAAGTTCTAAAAGAGAAAGTCGTTAGACTTGAACGACAGGTGAATTCTCTTGCGCAAAAAAGGTGGAGAATGATATTGACAGTGTTGGTATACCTAACGTGAAGCCTGAAAACATTAACTCTTGTGTTGAGAAATTGTTTGCTGATGCATTGGGAGTTGTTGTACAAGCTGATAAAATTGAAAGGAGTTACATAAAGACAACAAAACGTAGCAGCCCCTCCGCGGCCCCGTTAACCAGTATATGTGTGCGTTTCTCTTCGCGTGAGATGAAGAACAAAGTAATGTCAAAAGAAAAAAATAAGTTAACCTCTGATATTTTCCCTAGTGCTAACATAAAGCAAACAATTTTTATTAACGACAGTGTTACGCCGTATAACAGAGATTTATATACAGAAGCAAATAAAATAAAAAAAAACACTATAAGTACTTCTGGGTTAGGAATTATAAAATAATGTTAAGAAAAGCAGAAAAAGGGGTTGTTTTTGTTGTGAAATCGTTTGATGATTTGTCTGGATTACCAGACTAGTTCGTTCACCAACTTTTTAAAAACCTTAAATATGAACACATTTATACCGAATGATCTCAACAGCGACAACATACTTAATGATAGCCCTATACGCAGTGCAAATCTAATTGTTGTGTAACTTGGAAGCATTTCCCTTTCTTCCTGATTTAATATTCGTGTCAGAAATATGGATTTACTCCCATGAAACTAAGTTTTATAGTATACCAGACTACAATTTATTTGCTAATACCAATGATGAATAATCTACAGGTGTTGTTGTGCGTAATATAATTGAATGCGGTATATCACGCTATAATCTGCCAGCGCAGACATATTGAAAGTTGTATAAAAAATAATAATAACTTTTTAACTATAGTCTGTGTATACAGACGTTATGCTGATTCTTGTCTATGCTTTCTGGAAGAATTTACAATCTTTCTAAATGTTGAGAGATCGAGGAACGTTATTATAGTAGGTGACCTGAATCTATATATACACCAATCGAATACTATATCTGAAAATTATTTAGCCCTTATGGCAAGTCATGGATTTATCTCTTATGTAAATGAGCCAACAAGAATTAGCTCTGGAACTTCCTTGGATCATGTTTTTTGTAGATTCAGTAGCATTTGTGCTTGCACAGGTGTTAACTTTGATCTTCAAATTACCGACCATACTATGACTGGAATTAAAGTTGCTAATTTCTATTAAGTGAATAAGAAACCAAAAAAGAAAAGTATATGTCGTTACAAATGCATAAATACTACAACTTTATATAAAATTAAGAGAAGGTATATATCTAAATTTAGATATTTTCAATTATATTCATTCCTTTATTACAGTTTATTTCTAGTCTTGATATATTGTATGTTTCGTTACATTGTTAAAAAGTACCCACTTGAAGCAAGCGGATGTTCTCTTAATTTTGAATATATATAATTACATGCATATTTATATGGGGTATTCCATCCCATTTCGACCAATTTTGAACCCCACCCCTTTAGAATTGGCTGAAAGTTTTTATTCTTTTTCTAGCTTACGAAAGACGTTTTTCGGAAGTTTTTCAAATTTTTTCATCCAACTCAAAAGAGTTATGAATTTTTAAAAAAAAACACCATTTTTGTTTTCAAAATGCTATAACTTTTTCAAAAATTGACCGTTTGGGATCTTTTTTTTTTAATTTGTTTTTAAATGTACTTTTCGGAAAAACTTCAAAAAAAATTTTAAAGTTCTTTTTTTTTGTAATTTTTCAGTTTTTCGAGATTTTTCGAATTTCGCCCTTTTTTTCTCATAAAAAACTTCAATCAATTCTGCAATCATCCCCACTAATCCCGGTGTGGGCCGAGAATTTTTTTTTATTTAATTGTAAAAAAAACTTAAAATTTTTTTTTTATTTTTGCCGAAAAGTACATTTAAAAACATATTTAAAAAAAATGATCCCAAACGGTCAATTTTTGAAAAAGTTATAGCATTTAAAAAAAAAACACCGTTTTCCAACTCAAAATAAGTTTTAAATATTTTGCTTTTTATTTGAGTGAAAAGATGTTCAAAGCGATGTTTTGATGGACTTTTTAGTTTTAGTTTATATTCCATATTTCCCAGTTGTGGTTCAGGTTGTAAAATTCCTTGATCAAAATCAATAGTTATTTTATTATTGAGAGAATCTAGTTCTCCTTCACTACTGCTACAATTTCCACACTCACTTTGTCTCTTATTTTTACCGCCGTCTGATTTGCTAGATGATTTTCGAGATTTTTTTTTTTCTTTACGGCGGTTTACGCTGTTATTGTTTGCATTGTCAATATCATGAGTCTCCTCATCGGGATCGAATAGACTTAGAGCCCACAATCCATCGCCTGTAAAGATTTAAACATCGGAAGTATAGGACTACAAATACAAATTAGCAAATTTTTAGCTTACCTTCATCCAATTGATGTTGGCGCGCAGGTCGTGTTGGTATCAGTTCCAATGGCGGTAATTCTAATTCTGTTCCCACGATTTAACTGGTATTGCTGCTGGTACGGGACGCTTACTAGTTTTTTGTGTTTCGATATTTCGCTGGCGGTAGCGGGCAAAAACTGTATCTATATTTGTTGGTGGTTGAGTTCTACTCGTCGTTTGTTTAATTATATTCAGGATAGTAATAATTCATTTATATCATCATAAAAAAGTA
Organism: Eurosta solidaginis; assembly: GCF_040869045.1. NCBI lineage: Eukaryota > Metazoa > Arthropoda > Insecta > Diptera > Tephritidae > Eurosta > Eurosta solidaginis. The sequence continues at coordinate 212,405,383 of NC_090324.1, read as the reverse complement.
GAGTTTTAATAGGAATTGTTTTTAAAAAAGTGATTTGATTTGATTTCTCTTTATTTTGCCAAGCTCAGTGACGACTGAGTCGATAGTTTCAAGAAGAAAATGTTCGTCAACAAGAACAGGGGGAACATAATGCTCTTCTGTTTCTATTATATCTTTTTTGTCTATGCAAATATTATGAAGTACGCAGCACGCTAATATAAAGTTTGCAGTAGTCTCAACTTCATGGAAATCTAATCGTATGAGTTGCCTGAAGCGGCACTTTAACAAACCATACGCGCTTTCGATTCGTATACGAGTTTGACAAAATTTGAGATTGTAACTTTTTTCTTATTGTGTTAAGTTCCCGTAATCTCTGTAGGTGTCAACAAGTAGTTTCTTATCGGATATGCAGAATCGCCCAAGAGGTGATATTTCGTCAAACAAAAATTTGGAGCTGTTAACTTATAAACGATAAATTAAAAACACGCGAGTCATGAAATCTGCTCGGTAACCCAGTGAAAACATTTAAAAATTTAAAATTTGCATCACATATGCCCTGCATAGTCACAGAAAAGGTATCATGCCTGCTAATGTATGTTGAAGAAATTTTTAGCTTTGGCGCCCTTATCGAAATATAGGTCCCGTCAATACAGCCTAATACGTTAGGAAATCCTGATATCGCTTCAAAGTCCTTTGCTATACCCTCTTTTTCATATTCACTTTGCGGAAATTTTATAATATACCGTGAAAGCTCAACGTGAAACGATGTAACGTTATTTATTATGTAATGAGCAAAAGAATATGAAATATAAAATAAGTTACTAACTTCTCGAATAGTGGTATTGTTGCTGCAACCCTAAAATAAAAAAGGAAGAGTCAATCTCGCAAACTTATGTTTATCGTTTGGCCAATTATATATATATAAATATTTATTTTGAAATACCTAAGCTAGTAATATAATAAATATGAATTACCATAAAAATAATAGCACATGTGTGTTTGGCGCTAATTGTGGTCTTCCTCCTTTATAACTACTCTTTGCATAATATGAGCTGATAGTATTTAGTAATGAAATACTCCGCACTGTCACGTTCAACTCGAAAATGTTTTTTGAACTAGGAGTGCATAAATGAAAAATATTAGTGCTATTAGCCAGAGATTAATAAAGATACCTATTGCACTAAAGGTAATTGCATCCTTCCCACAAACTTACCTCGACTTTAGTGTACAAATTGACTACGCCTTGCACAAAATCCATTACGCGCAAATACTTATTAGTTGGGTGCACAACTAGACCCAGCTCCTCTTCGTCTGATGAGGAAGACGATGACTCCAAAGATCGTAGACGGCGCTATATACAAAATATGTGAGGCGTTTATCTGTCTCCTAGTCCTTCTATAAAAAAAAAAAAAAAAAATATAATAGTAAGAAATATGCAATTAGCAATGCAATAGGAAATATGAACATATATATGTGTATTGCCATATGTATATTGCCTTGTTTTTTCGCGTTAGCATTCTCACCTCGAACCGACAAATGTAATAATTCACTTATTTGCAAAATATATAACTTCTTTAACGAAGATTTATCTTGGAAAAATAACAATGCCACCAAAATGAAATGGCAAAATTTTGCATGCTTTATCGGAGCTCCTTTATCCTAGGTGATTTGATACTGTGTTTATTTGTCAATGTGATTCTTCAGCTGATTGACAGGGCTGATCTCTGCACATTCAATGGCAGCTAGGGCAAGTAATGTTGCATTTTTGGCCATATTTAGGGGTAGGTTGTTGAGAAAAGATAACGATACCCTCTATTAGTGTCACTAATATTCGTCACAGTATTATTATTACTTCATGTAAGTATTGTTTTCAATAAAGCCGTTTAACTTAATTATACTCAGTTGAGCAGAGCTCGCAGAGTATATTAACTTTGATTGGTTAACGGTTGGTTGTACATATATAAAGGAATCGAGATAGATATAGACATAAATATATCAAAATCATCAGTATCGAAAAAAAATTTGATTGAGCCATGTCCGTCCGTCCGTCCATTAACACGATAACTTGAGTAAATTTTGAGCTATCTTGATGAAGTTTGGTATGTAGGTTCCTGAGCACTCATCTCAGATCTCTATTTAAAATGAACGATATCGATAATCTGTAAAAGTGCGATAATTCATTACCAAAGACGGAAAAAACGATGAAACTTGGTTGCTGAGTTCAACTTATGACGCAGAATAGAAAATTAGTAAAATTTTTGGACAATGGGCGTGGCACCGCCCACTTTTAAAAGAAGGCAATTTAAAAGTTTCGCAAGCTGTAATTTGGCAGTCGTTGAAGATAGCAAAGTGAAATTTGGCAGGAACGTTGCTCCTATTACTATATGTATGCCTAATAAAAATTAGCAAAACCGGAGAACGACCACGCCCACTTTAAAAAAAATATTTGTTAAGTCAAATTTAAACAAATAATTTAATATCTTTACAGTATATACTTAAGTGAATTTTGTTAACATTCAAATCCAATAATGATATGGGGCAAAAAAATACAAAAATAAAACAAAATTTCAAAATGGGCGTGGCTCCGGCCTTTTTATTTAATTTGTCTAGGATACTTTTAATACCATAAGTCGAACAAAAACTTGTGAAATTTGGTAGCGGCTTAGATTCTAGGACGATAACTGTTTTCCGTGCAAAAGGGCGAAATCGGTTGAAGCCTCGCCTAGTTTTTACCACAGTCGACCGTCTGTCCTTCCGCTCGGCCATTATTACGATACCTTGAGCCAAAATCGATATATCTTTACTAAACTAAGTTCACGTACTTATCTGAACACAATTTGTATTGGTATAAAAAATGGCCGAAATTCGACTATGACCACGCCCACTTTTTCGATACCGAAAATTACGAAAAATTAAAAAAATGCCATAATTCTATACCAAATACGAAAAAAGGGATGAAACATGGTAATTGGATTGGTTTGTTGACACAAAATATAACTTAAAAAAAAAAGGACGTGTGACACTCGGGGACTGCCACGGTAAAGCTATTGCATATTATCAACTTATGCAATTATAATATTTATGCAACATTTTGTTTTCTTTGATATTAATTCAAGTTTTGTCTTTGATATTAATTCAAGTCAAAATTTTTAAGCGTGGTCACCGATAAGAAAACAAATTTTTTACTTTTATTGAATAAATGAGAAGTTAATATTGGTTAAAAAATTTTTATTATTATCTTACAAGATATGTACATACATAGGTTATTCAGTAATATTTATAATGGAAATTATAGGTTTATGGTAACTGAAATAGGAAAAATACGTTTGAGACTTTATATCCTCTAAATATCTTGAAAATACCGCGTCAATGGTGGTCCCATATTTTATTGTGGATCCTTTTGGGTCATTATTTATTTTCAAATTGAATTTTTTTCTTCTTTAAAGCTCGTTAAGTTCACTTTTTAAGCTATCATTTTTCTTCATTACTTTCCGACTTTTTTTCTTTTAAGCTCGTTAATTTCACTTTTTAAGCTATCATTTTTCTTCACATCTTTCCGACTTTTTTTCTTTTTAGCTCGTTAAGTTCACTTTTTAAGCAATCATTTTTATTCACATCTTTCCGACTTTTTTCTTTTAAGCTCGTTAAGTTCACTTTTTACGCTATCATTTTTTTTCTCTAAGAAATTTAATTTGGAGATTATACGTGTTTACACAAAGACAGTAGAAATTCACTGATCAAGGTGTAGTAATCGTGCACCTTGCAAAAACTTTACACGAAAATGGGGTAATCCGTTCCTTTCACGATGCACACATGCTTCATACATATTTTTATTATTTTATTTTACGCACAATTTGAATTGATAATTGCAACAAAAAAAAAATCAAAGGGAACAACTATGTACGTAATTACTGTACTAAGTTCAACAGCAACAAAGGCAATTATGTACAGCGTGTGTGTGTGTGTTGGTGTGCATCATCTAGCATGCAGGTAATCTGGCATCTGGGGGTTACCACTGCCCTCTACAGCGCAGTAGTGAAGATAAATGTACACCAAAGACAACAACCAATATTCGCATAAATAGATCCAATTTTATGTAATCAGCCTGTTGCTAACACCGAAACTTTCGAACCTTTTTTGACAAATATCCGGTTGCGGTTTTTATTGATTTAGTCGCCAAGCCTGCGATAAAATCTATGCAATAGCTTAAAACTTTGTAAAATTAGTGTGACACCTACAATATTAAGTAGAAGAAAATGAAAAATTTATGTAGGGCGAAATCAAAAGCCCTTGGAATCTTGGCAGGAATACTATTCGTAGCATTACATATATAAATAAAATCGGTACCCGACAGAAGATGTTCTGGGCCACCCTGGTCCACATTTTGTTCGATATCTCGCAAGCGCCTTCACATATACAACTACCACCACTCCCTTTTAAAACCCTCATTAATACCTTTAATTTGATACTGTAACGACAGCCTGTCTCCACACTGTCTGCCACTCGTATATTTGTCCACGTGTTTATGTGTTTTGTGCCAGGTCTGTGCCTTAGCCGCAATGTTGCCACTAATTTAATGATATCATGTATTGACAACATTGCACCTATAGAACACAATGTTGCAGCGGAAATAAGATGTTGCGCTTAGCATCATGTTGTAAAAATAAATAAAATATCACCGTATTGCTAACAGTCTAGCAACATTGACGAATGCCATGCACCTATGTGTTTGTTTTGTTCTGTATTATGTATGTTGATGTGTATGGGTACAAGGCGATGAACGTGTGAATATATCAGTGTGAGCGGTCAAGGCACGAACCAAATGTATCTGTGTAGGTATTCGTTTTGTGGAGCGGTAAGTGTGTGAAATTATGAATGCATGATGGTATGAACGAGTAGGTGAAAAATACTGGCAAAGCCGAAAAGGAAGTTTGGCATGTATTGGTAAAAATTGTCCGTTGTAAGTAACATTATCTGACACGGCGGTAGCTATAAAAGGGCACAATGTTAGGCAATGGATAAAGTTTTCTCTATAAGTGCCCAGTGCAAGTCCTAAATGGCCAAAGTAAAGTGAAGTGCGCGTCTTTAACTCGAAAAAAGGAAAGGTCCTAAAAGTGCTAAAGTATCGTGAAGTTCGCGGCTTTAAAACCAAAAAAAAAGGAAAACGAAGTTCTTAATTTGTTTTTTTTTTTTGCTGTGCGTGCCGCAAGTTAAAGCGCGTACCATTACAAGTGCCAGACGAGGACCAGAAAACCTGCCCGGGAAATCAAGGATCGAGGTAAGTCAAAGTCATCTGCTACTTGGCATGCATACAGGTAATTTGCTCCCACCTAGCCAATTCCCTAAGCAAGCCAAATTTAAAATTGCATTAACGCGGATGCATATATACGCAGATGTTTGAAATCATTGAAATATTACATAACATTTCACAAATTTTATTAATATTACACGATATATATATCCATTAACTTACCCCATCAATTTTTATTACAGGCCACCTCGCCAACGTAAGGACCCACTGGGCACTTTCCTCCAACGGCACACCGCATCTACAACAACTATACACATTGGTTTTTCGACGGCACATCACGCCTACAACAACACCACATATTTTTGCTTTCAGACGACACACAGTGCATACAACAAATACACACATTTGTTTCCGGCGACATACCGCTCGACAACAATTACATCACCTTTTAAACTGACGGCACGTCGCGCCCACTACAACAACATCAATTGGCTTTTTGGACGGCACACAACGCATTCAACAACTACACATACTTTTATTCCACCGACGGCACACAAAGTCTAGCCCAACATCACATATTGTTTTCATCGGGTGCGCAACAACAACAATATGTACGACACCTTTTTACTGCTGGCAATTACAATTACCACCTGTGACACAGGCAGCAGCAACAATAACATTTTTTATTGGCGGCCACATATTTTGTATCGGTGATATATCGCCACAACAACTACAACCACAACAACTCCATCTCCATCCCTGCGCAACATAATAAATTTTTATCAGCTCGGTCAGCCTCCAGAGGCCAACAACAACATCATTTCACAACAAAACACACCACCACGGCAGCAGCAGAAATAATCACCAAAATATAATTTCAAAATTTTTTTCTGTCGTTTCTAACAAGTGGCACTTTTGTTTTTAGCGCATACCTTTTTATATATGTATGTATCTATTCATATGTATATTCCTTTTTGGATGTAGATTTTTGGTGGGAAGAAGGTTTGAAGAATTTTCTAAGCAATTTTTTTTTTAAGTAATTTAACTTTACTTTTTAAATTTTTGTTGAGTAATTTTTCACTCACACTTTTCCTTTTTTTCAGACATTTATTTATATTCATTTATTTTTGATTCTTTACATTCCTTTTTTGTTAGTTACTATGTTCTGAGTACGCCGATCTTTATCGCTATGCTCTGCCCATAGTTCCATTTCCTCACATGCATTTTTTTTACTAAGTCGAAATTATGCTATTTGGAACTTATTTTATCAATTTGGTTTGCACATATCGCACTTACATACTTATTTTCCGGAACGCTTCCGGCAAACTTACCTACCCCTAGCTCCCGCACATTCAGTGTCAGGAGCTTGCTTTTAAGCACCTGAAAAATCGTTCGCATCTTTTTCATATTTTTTGTCTTTCGAACCTTTTCCTTACTCACGCCTTTTTTTATATTATCAGCACGGCTATAACTTTATTACTATCAATACGCTCATTATCCAGGATCGTAAGCGATCGATCTTGATCAGTGTTTGAGCGTGGTCATATGTACATATGTATGTTTGAGTTTTTTTGTTTCAGCTACTCAACTGCAGCGGCGCCGTTGGAGAAGAAGAGTAATTGGTGAGTGTTTTGAGAGAAACATTAAAATTTATAAAAATACACCTGTTTAGTTGTATGCACATATCTCAGCACAGATTCCTGCTCTTGCAAAAGTAGAACAGGAATTAACAAATAAGAAAAAAAACACATTGCAGCGAACATATGTACATATATAAAAACGTCACAAACATACATTTGCACGTACATACCATACCTTTTGTTTTCATATACACATAAATCTTTGAAGACCTACTTTTGCTTTGTGCAAAATTGGTTTATATTTCCTTGAGCGGTTGCGGTAGGTTGGGGATTAGGGTTCTTTAATTATTTTGTTCGCCCTCTTATTTTACTTTGTTTGAATTTGTATCTTTAGGATTTAGAATTAGCTCCTGGTAATAATATTGCATTAGGGTGGCCCCAAAAGTTTTAAGTTTTTTTTTTTTTGAGTTCAGACACTTTGCCTTTTAGTCGTAGGTATTTTGTATTCTGTATTATCTACTTCTTCTTGCATTCTCATCAATTTGTAGGGTGAATTAGTAATAAAGTTTAGCATTATATTTGAGCTATTTTTTATTTTTACTTTGACTAAATAAAAACTTTAGAAGTTGATCCCAGTTAGGCCTTTTGAAATCCTTGTCAAATTATTCTGTATTAAACTTTGATTTTAAAGTTTTTTTTAGAAATTACTAAACTAGTAGTAGGGTGTTAGTTGCTAATTTGTAAACCAAAAACTTAAACAGTAAATAAATTATAAGAATTATGTTTGGATGAAATTTGAATATCTTTATTATGCAGGAATAGGTCTTGATCTTTTGGCGTTGGTACTGCGCTTGTGCGTGGCAAGGTTAGGTGAAGGCGAGTTATAGGGAAAAATGACCGAGTGACAGACGGACAGACTAGGTCAGGGTTGTGGGCGCTGTAAGTTATTAGGAGTCAGCACAGCGCCCATGGTTCAGCGCAAGATCCGCTGAAGAGGGAATGTAGACTCCACCTGACAGGACAGGCCTTAATCTATTTCTCCCCCTATTCTTTCCCCCTCTTAACTTTGCCCCTCACGTATATTTCCATCTTTTTCAGCTTTCCCTTCTTTCACAACATATGCAGGTATGAAACTTTCTTGTTCATGTGGCTGTGGGTGAGGACGGTGGAGAAATGCCCCGCCCAAGACGACGAGCTAGCCTGGACGCAAGCATACCTGCTTGTCACCGCTCCTCTCCATCCAAACAGTCAGCCACGTAACAATACCCATATCGTACAAACACATTATAGAGTCACCCTTGGTCCACCTAGATGGCGATATCTTGAAAATGTGTCCACCAATAGAATAAGGCCCAAATTGTACAAACGCATTCTAGGGTCAACCCTGGTCCACCTTTATAACGATATCTCGAAAAGGCGTCCACCTATAGAAATAAAGCCCACTCCCTTTTAAAATACCCATTAACACCTTTCATTTGATACCCATATCGTACAAACAAATTCTAGAGTCACCCCTGGCCCACCTTTATGGCGATATCTATACCTATAGAACTAAGGCCCATTCCCTTTTAAAATACTCTTTAACACCTTTCGTTTGATACTCATATCGTACAAACAAATTCTAGATTAACCCCTTGTCCACCTTTATGGCGATATCTCGAAAAGGCGTCCACCCATGGAACTAAGGCTCACTCCCTTTCAAAATACTTATTAGCACCTTTCGTTTGATACCCATATTGTACAAACGCATTCCAGAGTCACCCATGGTCCACCTTTATGGCGATATCTCGAAAAGGCGTACAACGATCGGACTAAGGCCCACTCCCTTTTAAAATGCTCATGAACACCTTTCATTTGTTACACATATCGTACAAACAAATTCTAGAATCCCCCCTGGTCCACCTTTATGAGGATATCTCGAAAAGGCGTCCACCTATAGAACTAAGCCCACACCCTTTTAAAATACACATTAACACCTTTTATTTGATACCCATATCGTACAAACAAATTCTAGAGTCACTCCTGGTCCACCTTTATGGCGATATCCCGAAATGCCGTCCACCTACAGAACTATGGCCATTATTATGGCTCCCTTTTAAAATACTCTTTAATACCTTCCATTTGATACCCACGTCATACAGACACATTCCAGGGTTCCCCAGGTTCATTTTCCCACATAGTGATTTTCCCTTATTTTGTCTCCATAGCTCTCAACTGAGTATGTAATGTTCGGTTACACCCGAGCTTAGCCTTCCTTACTTTTTTTTAATTACTTTTTTTCAAGTCTTTTGTCTTTATATAATTGTTCATTTAGTTCATTTAGTGACTCATTATTACAAGGACTCTTTCCTAAAAATTTGTTGCAATCTAAGTCCTCAATACATAATCCTTCCAAAGACTTTACCCGACTTTGCGCCACGTATGCGTGTCCCTACTCGAACTTCAAAATATTTTGATGACACATCTGCCGACCTGTATGTAATATTTGTTCCAAATATGAGCCAAATCGGACATCATAGGTCGCTTTCTATTCTTGTATGTATTATTTGTTCTAAATATGCGCCAAATCGGACCACAAAATACGATCGATTTTTTTGAAATATTTCGATCCATGCGCCACCTATCGACATTTGTTTTCTTCTTATTACGTTGTCATCGGGTTCTGAACTATATTCCAAGTTTGAAGCTAGTAGCTTATCGGGAAGTTACTTAAATTTTAATTGCAAAATTCATTGATAACGGCCGTGCGGCCGACCGTTCGGCCTGTCAAGTCAAGCTAAATAAAATCCTTTAATAATATCCGTATAGCCGCAATTCAAGAAACAAAGTTAAGAAACTACAACATTCGTAGGAAAGATCGCACGGGTTAATAGTGGTAGTCTTGCCTTTATAACCCATCACACCGTACGATATTGTATATTTCAATCCAACATCAGGCTCAGGAATAAAACCTTAGAAAGTCAAGGCATAACCATCCGGTTGGGCGATATTGACCTACAAATAACAAACATCTATATCCCACTAGGCACCTGCTGTCCAATTGGGCATGGCCTAGGTATTGTGCCGGTGTGTATGTGGGCATTGTACTTCATGAAAATGTTTTTTTTTAACGCTTACATATGTGGAATAATTCCTTAATTCAATTTGTTGTGTTGTTGAGGTAAGAATAGAGCTAAACTGTAGGCTGTTTTCATGTTTCTCCTGATCCATTTCTAATCTAATTTCTCTACGTTTATATATATATATATTTTTTTTGTTTTGTAAAACAAAACTTTGTAAAAAAATATAAAAGTCACATTATCCGTAAAGCTACAGGTATATAATTTTTATATAACGCAAAATTCATGAAAATTATGAATAAGTTGTGCTCCTTCTTCTTCTTGTGTTAGTATACCGTCTTGACTCAGTCAAACTAGACTATCCTTTTCGTACCCATCATTGACACCTTGGCGCTGTTCTGATCTGCTTCGGATATTGATTCATTTATGGACATCAGGTATTTGGTAATACGTGGCCCGAAAAAATTATACCCTCTGGATTTTGGCTCGGTTGGATGGCCACACCAGCTGGTACCGGCCTCTCCGTATGCAGCCACTCTGGCCCCGTTTTATATCGCCAAAGTTTATTTCCGCTGCTAACGATTTTATGGACTCGTTGCTGACCACGTTGGACCAATGCGGTTTGATGACTGGGTTGGTTTCCTCCATAGGATTCTCTTTGGCTGTGTAGGTTGCAGTGACCTTTTGCTCGATTCGGTGGTCGCTCAGAAACAATGCAAATGCTTTTCCGATGAGCTGCTTTCCTTTGTTGATGAGGAAGGCTTTCGGAGAGCCGAATCGGTATATGACACTTCCTTATAGCGCTTTGAGTATTCCTGCCATTGTTTCTTGATGCACCGGAATCAATTCCACCTAGAATTTTTATGCCATGATGAAGAGGTAAGTGTTTGCTTGATTGGAACGCAGTAGGGTTGCACGAGATCAGCGTTTACACTTTTTCAAGGCAGCGGATATTATATGGCTGCCATTAATCTCGCGGTCGCTTATCTTCAACTTTATATTTGGCATACGTAATGCATTAAACACGTGCGCGAGTACGGCGTGGAACAGCTAAGCCAGTAGTAATTTTGTTGCTTCCTCTTCAACGTTTTCTTTATCCCAAGATAACCGACGGCATAGTTTCCATTGCGGTGACCATGGTAAGTGGGGTGGAATTCTGTAACTGGTTGAAACCGAAGTATGTATACAGATTTTAAACTCATTTGCACACCAAATTTGCACTTTAAATTTTCATATGGTTTTGTAAGGTATTGTGCATACTGTTTTGCTAAATGGGGACTGAATGTTAATATCATATGCTGGTGAGTAAAACTTATCAGTTTCCATGAAAACAAAAAGGTCATTCTGCAATAGAGCGTTTGAGTTTTAACTGAAGCAAAAGTTAAACTCACGAATTTTTCTTGTTCTCAGTTTTGCTTTGCAGAATCAGAATTTTAAATTTTTAACAATTTTTACACATTTAGAACTCACAGTTAGAGAGTCCAGCCACTGGTTTCTTTTGCGATGTGACGGAAGAGTCGGTTATCGAAAATGTGGTAATCTGGGTCGGCTCACCGCTGTTTCCGTACTGTCGTACTCTTCTGGCACTCAAGTCGCTGGTGGCACTGTTTATGGTTTACAGTATGTCAAATGGGTGTTTTGTAGTGGGTAGAGGGAAAGCGTATGGAATACCACTTTCTGCGCTCCTTTTCGGTACTCAATATCGAAACGGTATTGCTCCACTGTCAGGTTACGGGGATAGTACCGTTACTTCAGCGGACGGACGGTTTTGCTTGATGATGACCTCGTGTTAAGCGGTTGTTATGGTATCGCATCTTTAATGAAGCTGTAAGGAAAGCAGTCTGCATGATCTAGTGGTGCTCTGTGGCTAGTCATGTCGGCTGGGCCAACCTTGGTTCTTGCCAACCTTACTGTCCTGCGCCATAAACAGAAAAAAATTCCTACATACCTTTGAAATGGTCAAACAGCGCAGAACTAATTCAAAACGCTGGATTTCAAACTAAAACGACAACCGGTAGATCTGGATGCCACGCACAGATCATTAAACATTGAAATTTGAAAAAAAACTAAACGCAAAAAAAAGAAACAATATTAACCGAACCGGAAATCACCGGTTACCAATCGCAGAAAATCAAAATTTGTTGCGACGCCCGGTGCTTGTTCCACCCTCAAATCCATGGCCACCGACGCACCTATATTTCGGTGGCCCCTTACCTGACCTACCTAGTGCCTTCTAAATAAAGGGACACATCAGCATTCCCATTTTAATTACAATTTTTATTTATAATTCATTATTTAAAATCCGTTCAGGAAAAACTTATTAGAATTCAGTATCCAGCTTCATCAATTGCCTGTTAACCCTCAGAAAATTAAAGCTAAATTCCGGTCATATATAAGTGTACTTTTAGTTATGTATATGCTTATGTTTGAATATATTCAATTAACTGCTTACAACTGACTGCTTACAACTAAATGACTTAAAAATGGTAAATTAGTTCTAAATATAACTTAATTCTACCTGTGCCAGCATTATTTCGTTCGGCGCATGGCGGATGTTGTTCCCAATTCAATTCCGGATGTCGTTCACAATATTTGTGTTTTTGCTGATCAGGCGTCTCTGCCTTTTCCTGTTTGCTTCAAAATTATTATTAAGTATTTTGAGCCATCAACTTGCGTATTGCTGACTAAGCTCTTTACGTTAGCGTCAGCTCGAATGTTGACTTAGTTGGTGCTAACTCCTCCACCCCAAAAACGAACGTCCTCGTTTGTTAAGGTAGGGATTTCGGATGCTACAGGTTCCTTGTTATCGTTTACCTGGATGCTTACTTTGTAGCTTGAAAGCTCTTCTGGTTCCTTTGTAAAATGTCTTCTTATTACTGGTGCGAATATGAGTCCTCCTAGGCAGATTATTATCATGATTGTTAGAGAAAAATTTGTGATTATGGCTGCTTTGTGTTTTGTGCGCAATGAATTTATACGATTTGTGTTATTTATATGGAGTTCCTTCATCATTTCCAAACTTAGGATTTCTTCTTCTTGCTTTGATGGGACATTTGACTGGAGAATTGCAGGTAGTGGTTTGCTGGTTAGTAGTTCGTTAAAAGAATATATCTGTTTTTTATACGAACTGTGGAATTATGGTACTGTATTGCGTATGACCCTGTCAGGTTTACTTTTTGGTTGTCGATATCTATAGTGCCGTTGTATTGATTTAGTAGTAGGATGCCAGGAGTGAAGCTTTCTACGGTTGGGATGTGCTGGTTATTAACAAAAACGCATTCAGCTGGCTTGCTTCTCAGTAGAGGTGGGACACAGGTAGTGTTGCTAATGTCTACTATATCCTTACGGTTACATATTCTTACATTATTATTTTCTTTACATTTAGATTCAATTCCATATACTACGTTATTATTACATGTTACAATGTCCTCGTAAGGGACTTTATTAATAAATTTTCCTATTTTTATAGGTTTTATCAAAATTGACTCGCAAATGTCTTCATTTGTTATTGGTAATCCTATTATGTAAAATAACATTTTATCGTTTGTTGCAATTTTTACGCTTGCGATTTCTAGTGATTCTTCTATACTACTTAGGGTTAAATTGTTTTTTTCGTATATTGATTTAATTAACATAATTTCTTCATTTGAAAATATATAGGAGTTGACTATGCCGGCCTTAGCCCAATGTATCGCATAGTCTATATTAATTATTTCTTCTTTGATAATTTTTAACTTATATTTCATTTCAATAGCAAAATTATGTTGAGTGTGTTCATCCGTTTGTATGGATTTCGCGATTTTATTAGAAATTGCTGTAATTTCATTTATTTTATCAAAAATTACTTTATTAATTACCACTTGCTGGTTATTATTTTCAACTATATTATTTATTTCATTTTCTAAGATGACTTGGTTGTCGTGGTCGGGATTCCCTGCGATCCACTTCCAGATGGTTCCTAGTTCATTAATTGCTCTTTTAAATTTCCTTGGTTTAAGTCTATTCAAATAATCTTGTATTGATCTTAATTCATTATTGAGAATGGGCAAGAGGGGGTTTTCTTCATTGATTTGTGTCTTAATGGTATGGCTAAGTTCATTTAGTGTCTTTTGGCATACGTCCAGATCTATTTTATGTATAATTTTGTAAGTTCCTGTTTGAATTTTGGTTTGTCCCGTATTAAATGTTGCAAGTTGAGAGTTGGAGTAATCTATTATTTTAAAGTCCGCGTACACTGGGTGCACGAGAAGTCTGTAAGAGAGATTTTGAAGGGGGAGTTTCTTATTTTACTAAAATCATATTAAGTCTTAATGTTACTCTTATGTACTATTCTTCCTTTTTCGGTAATTACTACATTAGATTTATCTTCTTTCACGATTTTCTTCCTATATCTAGCAGTGAGTTTTGATCCTATTCTTTTATTAATCCTAACATAAATTATGTCACCAGGAGTGTATGTCTTAATGGGTTTCCGTGTTTTATTATGGATTTCTAAATCTTTTTCTTGTCTTTTCCGAAGGGTTTCTATGTTTTCTCGCCGTGAATTCTCGTATTGTTCTGGGTCTATCGAGACTCGTCTACCGAAAAATGTTTCTATAGGTCGTTTTCCTGTTGCTGAGTGTATGGAGTAATTATATTCATATGTGCATCTATCTAATAGTTCTTGAAATGAACGATGGGTGCGTTCTGTTTGGAGGCAGCGCATAATTTCCGATAAGGTGGAATGAAACCTTTCCACTTGACCATTAACTGTGCTTGCGTATGGAGGTGTTTTAAAGATTTTAATTCCAAGTTGATCTTCTACCATGAATTGTATGGATAGTGAGTTCAAGGACTTTTCATTGTCGATAACTATTGTCTTAGGTACACCAAATGCGAAGAGTATTTGTCGCAAAGGTTCTCTGATATCTTCTATTGCCTTTGACTGTATTATTCTTACCTGCGCATATTTAGAAAATTTATCTACTGCTGTTAGTACCAGGCGTTTCTCCGTATTATAGATATCTATGTGAACTATTTCACCAGGGTACTGTGGAATTGGGGTTTTAAGTAGATGTGGTTTATTAGGGTGACGGTCATATTTATTTTCTTTACAAACTTTGCACTGTTTAATTATATTTTCTATTCTTGCTGTCATTTTTGGGAAGTAATATTTTTGTATTAGTTGTTTTTTGTTTTCATTCCTGTTTCTATGTGCTCATGTGTGTTCTTTTAATATTTCCTCATTTTGAACATCCTCGTTTACTAAATCTTGTACTTATGTTCGGGTATAGCGAATTTTGTAAGTGGAAAAATGAAGGGGATAGATTTCCTGAATTTTTCCAATTATTTCTTCAGAGGTAAATAAGCCGTTTATCACTGAAGGATTTAGGTAACGTTTTAGTAGTGCAGTTAAATCGTCGGTTGAAAGGTGGGGTTTACAAATTAAGTGTCTATGATAGGTCGGGAATGGTATTTTAAACTGATAGCTGTCTTCATCTCCTAGCGAGATCCAAATTTGGTTTTTGAAGGCATTTATGGGTCCTTCTACTGCTGGGATTAGGTTGTGCGATGAACTGTCGTCTGAGTGCGTCGCGACTGATAAAGAATTTAACTCAAATGGCCTTGATAATGTATCTGCAACTACATTGGCCTTTCCTGGTTTATATTGTATTTCATAGTTATATTCCTCTAGTATTGCTTTCCATCATTTCAATTTAGAGTTAGTGTTCTTATTGCTTAAGGCATAGGTGAGTGGCTTATGGTCAGTGTGTATAATAACTTTTGCTGTGCCGTATAGGTAATTTCTGAAGGAATTTAAAGCCCAAATTATTGCAAGCATTTCCTTTTCATTTACTGCATAATTTTCTTCAGCTTTGTTTAATGTTCTTGAAATAAATGTGATCGGTTTGCCATTCTGTTCCAAAACTGCGCCTATGGCATATTGGGAGGCATCTGTAGTTAAGTCGAAACCTTTACTATAATCGGGGTATTGTAGGATAACATCTTTGGATGTGAGGGTGGCTTTAATTTTATTGAATGCTTCTTTTGCCTTTTAATTCAAATTTATTAGAATTTTCCTTGAACTGCTTTTAGACATTCTTCCTTCCTCTCCTCGAAGTAGGGACGTCAGTGGTTTTGCTAATTTCGCATAATCTTGGATGAATCTTCTATAATATCCGGATAAACCCAAGAATGAGCGTAAGTCTTTAATTGTTTTGGGGTAGGGGAAGTCTGTTATTGATTGTACTTTGGCTGGGTTTGTAGAGATTCCGTCAGAAGAGACGACAAATCCCAGGAATTCGACTTTCTTTTTGAAAAAGTCGCATTTGTCAATCTGGACTTTCATGTTTGCCTTGTTCAGAGTTTCGAAAATTGTGTCGATATGTTCAGCATGCGTTTTTTCGTCCTCGCTAAATATAATTATATCGTCTATGTATACATAGCAAATTCTACCTATGTGTTCCCTAAGTATGTCGTCCAGTGTCCGTTGAAAGATGGCAGGGGCGTTCTTTAAGCCAAAAGGAAGTCTCGTGAACTCGTATTTTCCGTTGTTCACTGAAAAAGCTGTTTTTTCCACGTCAGATTCCTTAAGAGGAATTTGATGGAAACCGCTTTTTAAGTCAATCACTGAGAAAATTCGATTCTTTCCTAATTGGGAAAGTACCTCGTTTATCACGGGTATTGGGTACCTATCTGCGATTGTTACTTGATTAAGTTTCCTGTAATCAATGACCATTCGAAATTTTTTTCCCCTGAGGTATCGTCCTTTTTAGGCACGTCCCAGACTGGTGAGTTGTATGGGGATCTTGATTTGCGTATTATTCCGTCCTCTAGCAGTTTGTTTACCTGAGTTTCAACTTCCTGCTTAAGGCTCATGGGATATGTGTATGATTTTGAGTATATTGGTGTGTCAGAATTTGTGCGAATTTCGGCAACTACTTTTGTTGTATAAGTTAATTTTTCGTTTGGCTCTGAAAATAAATTAAGGTGTTTCTGTGCTAATTGTCTAATTTCGTTTTTTTCTTCCGTGGTCATATGTTGGTCCCGAATTTGTATTGTGTTAACATTTTGTACACTGTATTGTCTTAAAAAGATTTTTTTATGTTTGCTATAACCATACAATTTTCTTTTGTATGTATGACCGCTGAGAGTTCCTTTAGGCTGTCATTGCCTAGTATTGCATGAAAGGTTTTGAGGGTGGGTAGCAAGAAGAATTTAAGCTTGTAGTTTTCTAAGTTGAAGAGGTTGAGATATGTGTGGTGGGTAATTTTGATTTTTCCCCCGACAGAATTTGCAAAAAAGGGGTTGTCGTTTTCTATTGATTTTATTACTAAGCTGGACTGGATATAATTTTTGTTAGATCCAGTGTCCACTAAAATGTTTAAAATTTCGCCGCTCTTCGTCCTGCATCTAAAGTAGGGTAACGAAGAGCTGTTCAATCTAAAAAATGTACATCACTCAGATCCTGCGGTTCTTCCTTTTCGTTGTTAAAGGTTGTGTTCTGATTGTGGTCGTTTGGATCTTCGTAGTATTGGTCTTGGTAGTATTGGTATGGTAGTGTTGGCTATCCGTCGCTCCGTCGGTGTTTATGTGAAAGTTCCTTTGAACTTTGATAGGGGGATGGTTTACCATTGATGTATTAGGTGGCCGTTTGCCCATTTCTTGAGCTTTAGGGCGGTTCATATAATTTACCGCTCTTGTCCTGACGCTTTCGTCTACGTCCATGGGTTGAGGTGGTTTAGGTGGTCTTGGAGGAGCGTGGTGTTGTTGGTTAAAAGGGTTTTGTGTTTGGTATCTATTTACTTGGTTTGGGTTTTGGTTGGCGTATAGCTGATAGTTGGGAGGATTCAAATTTTGTTGATGATAGTTTTGTGGAATGGGATTTGATATGGGTCGAGGTAGGTGTGCTAGTTCGGGATAAAACCTTGATTGTGGTTGGAGTTGTTGGTAAGATTGCGGCTGGGGGTATTTTACCGTGAAGGGCTGCTGTCGTGGATTCGGAGAATTAAAGCTTTGTTTGTGCCCTGAAGTTTTGGTTTTCGAGCTTCAGGCAAAGGTGTAAGGCTTCTGGCAAACTCTTTGGTTCCTTTATGCCAAGTAACCTGGGGAGATCACCCGAAAGTCCTCTGACGAAGGTGTTGAGGGCCTTAGCTCGGGAATTCTCAGCTAACAGGTGAACTGCTTCTTCACCTATCTCCATACAGCCTATTTTATTTAAAAGTAGTGATAGGTGTCCGTATACCTTCTTGTAGAACTCATTAATGGACATTCGTCCTTGTATGAGACATGTCATTTGGTACTCTAAAGTGCCTATGTCTCGTTTGTCGGCGTAGTGGGTAGTTAGACAACGGGAAATTGCTTTCCAATCTAAAGGGGTGTTGTACGATTCTAAAGCTATGTCTGCCTTTCCAATTATCTTATTCCTAATAACATTCAAAATGCCGAAATATCTAGGTGTGCCCTTTGAGGGTTCATAAATTCTCAAAATTCTTTCAACACTCTTTTTCCAGGAGCTAAACTCTGAGGCATTTCCTGAGAATTCTCTTAATGAACGTACAACATCTGGAATCTTATCCATTTCACTCATATTATTATGGAATTGGGCGTCTATAGTTTGATCAGTTATGATAGGATTTGTTGTGTTGCTAAGGACACTCTGTACTATATTAGGCACGCTTGCCTCTATGGCTAGGCATATCATGCTTTTTATCATATTGGCCAAGTCTGGTGAAATTTGGTTATTAGAGATTGGCGGTGCTGGTGGTGCAGCAGGAGGGTTAGCTCCAAGCATTGAGGGTCTAATCAAATTGTTTGGGTTTGACATTGTAAGGAATTTTTGATTTTTTTCTTTCGGTAAGGGATTTGATTTTCTGGACTTCTTAAATCACAAAAAAAATTAAGATTGTCTTGAAAAGGATTTTCCTAAATTTTTTATTTTTTTTTTTATTTTATTTCCGCACTTTCACTTTTAAAATGAAATATCTAAGTTATTAAATTCTAAATTATTTAAATTTTTGAGTGACTCACAATAAGTATTCGAATTTCGTAATTGTAATTTTTTATGTAGTAATTTGCTTCTCTTATTTTTTATTTTCTAAATTTCTCAAGTATGCGTTTTTAAGATGAAATTTCAAAATTTAGTAGATTTGAATTTTTTGTTTTAAATATTTTTCTTAAATATATAAATATGTTCTTACATTAATTTCAGCTCCATTTCGATAAGTGTGTATTCTTCCCTTTTCCTGGCGGTACTCGTGGTACACTGGCTTATACCTTGTTGCTGGGGGTGGCTCCTTGGCTGGTATCGTTGGGGCGTCCGGGAAGTTTGTAAGTTTTCACTACCCCTTTCACGCCTCTTCTTATAGGTATCGTTTAGTAACACAGACTGGAATAGTTTTCTTTCGTAGCACTTTATTATTTGTGGTACTTATTGAAAGTTTTTTTCTACCGGTTTTCTTTCTATTGTGGCACTTTTTGTATTGTGGCACTTTTTTTGAAAGTTAATGCTATACTGGTGGCACTTTTGGAATTTTTTGATAACAGTTTCCTTCGCGGCACTTTATTAAGCTTAATACCGATTTTCCAACACTATAAGTTTACCAGGCCAAGCCTTTTAGCTCGGGCGCCAGTTATTGTATCCTTTGTTAAGGTTACTAAAAAAAAAAATTTTTTTTGGGTCTCAAGACCTTTATTATTATTTATTCACTAATTTAATTATTGGTCGTAAGACCTTACTTTGTTACTCACTAATTAAAACTAAACGTTTACAACTAACTGCTTACAACTGACTGACTTAAAAATGGTAAATAAGTTCTAAATATAACTTAATTCTACCTGTGCCAGCATTATTTCGTTCGGCGCATGGCGGATGTTGTTCCCAATTCAATTCCGGATGTCGTTCACAATATTTGTGTTTTTGCTGATCAGGCGTCTGGGCCTTTTCCTGTTTGCTTCAAAATTAATATTAAGTATTTTGAGCCATCAACTTGCGTATTGCTGACTAAGCTCTTTACGTTAGCGTCAGCTCGAATGTTGACTTAGTTGGTGCTAACTTATATGCATGAATGTATTTATCATTTGTATGTTTGAAATGCTTATATATATAATTATATTTAATATGAGTCTATAAGTAAGTATGTATACGTCATTGCATACATGTGTATTTATAGATATGTATATGTTTATATATCCATATAACTATATTCAACATAAGTGTATGCGTACGTGTATTTCAATGTAGGTATTCGCTTATATACAACTATATTTAATATAAGTATACATATAGGTATAGGTATGTATATGTCATTGCATACATGTGCATTTATAGGTATTTATATGCTTACTCATACATGTAACTACATCAAATATAATTGTATGCAGACGTGTATTTCTATGTATGTATTTGCTTATATGGATCTATATTTAATATAAGTATACATGTATATATTTCTATGTTATTGTATACAAATGTGTAATTTTACGTACGCATCTGCTGATATTATAAGCACCTAAGTATGTATTTCTATGTTATTGTACACATATGTGTAACTTTACGTATATATATGCTTATATATATAACTAAGTATATTTAGTATAAGCACCTAAGAATGAATTTCTATGTTATTGTACACAAATGGGTAACTTTACGTACATATGTATATGCTTATTATATATATTATTTTTTGCTTAAGCTCTGCCGAGTACCAAGGAAACTTATACAATTTACTCTTAATAGTAGGGATGGGTGGGTGGAGCCGTGTGTAGACGTCCACGAAAGTGGGGAAAGCTTCTGACCGTCATTCATCTGGGAATGGCCAGAGCGATTCTTTTGCATGCGGTTCAAGCAGCTCACTACTGCCTGTCGCTTGCGGCCAAGTATCCTCTGGGTAGCCGTTTAGCGGTGAGCTAATGTGAGAAGGCGACAACCTGGCTAGACCACTCTGACATAATCGGTTTAAGGGCTAGCCGGGAGAGATCTCATCGGCAGCGTCTGTACACCTCTAGGTGCGGCTGCAAGCGGGCGTCTGTCTTTGAGCAAGCGGCTCGCAATATAAACGTACAAGTAATATTTTCATCCCCGCTGAGCGGGTTGTGCGCAGGCCTTGGGACCCGCCAAGTAAAACCATACTCCAATGAAATATAACAACAAGTCTCGGATAAATACACTCTCTATTGATGACGACCGTGGCAAACATTTGAAGGACAATGAATTGAGGGCATGCACCTGGAACGTCCGCTCCCTGAGTGGGATTGGTGCAGATGCTCGGCTGGTTGATGTCCTCGTCAAAGCAAAATCTGACATCACCGCCATCCAAGAAATGCGTTGGACGAAGCAAGGAAGAAAGAAGATAAAAAATTGTGACATCTATTGGAGTGGCCATACGAATAAGCGCAGTTTCGGCGTCGGATTCGTGGTGGGAAAGACTTTGTCGCCAAGTTCTGGCGTTCACGCCTGTGGACGAGCGTCTCGCCGCTATCCGAATAAAAGCAAAATTGTTTAATATATCAGTCATCTGCACCCATGCGCCGACAGAGGAGAAAGGCGATGAGCTGAAAGACACTTTTTATGAACAATTAGAACGCACATACGAGCGCTGCCCCCGTCATGAAATAAAAGTCGTCCTTGGCGACTTTAACGCCAGGGCACGCAAAGGTGTTTTTGGCCCTACAGTCGGAAAGTTCAGCCTACACAATGAAACTTCTCCTAACGGACTGAGGCTGATTGACTTTGCTGGTGCTCGAAACATGGTCATATCCAGCACGAGTTTCATGCATAAAAAGATACATCAAGCTACATGGATGTATCCTGATCGAAATATTCGCTATCAGATCGATCACGTTGTGATAGACGGACGGCATGCCTCCAGTGTTTTATATGTGCGCACGATCCGAGGACCTAACACCGACTCGGACCATTGTCTCGTTGCAAGCAAAATACGCACCCGCCTCAACGTGGCTGAAACCAAGGAACAAAAAACACAAGGAAAGCTAGACGTCGAAAGGCTTCAATGACAGCAGACTGCCAATGATTTCGCAACTCGACTCTCACACCTGCTCTCTGAGAGCACAACTCATCCTGAGGGAATACAGGAGCAGTGGGAGCATATATACAAAACACTTCGTACTGCCGCCGAGGAAAAAATTGGTTACCGGCGGCAACGAAAAAAAACTGGTACGATGAAGAATGCCGCGTTGCAACCGAACGAAAGTACGCTGCCTACAGGGCTACGTTAAAAGCGAGCGCGACAAGAGGAGTGTATGAACGCTATCGTGAGTTGAAAAAGGAAGCTAGACGCCTTTTCAGGATGAAAAAAGGAGAAGCAGAAAGCCGCGAGTGCGAGGAGCTGAGCTGCTAGCCACCAGGAATAACGCCCGAAAATGTTACCAAAAAATACGGCGACAGACGGAAGGTTTTAAGACCGGGGCAAACTCCTGTAGGAACGAAAACGTCCTGTTGCAGCCGGCCTATGTTCTGCGGCCCTGCTGGTGTTGTTGTAGCTGGCGTTGTTGCAGCAGGCCAATATTAACAATTATGCTCTTATATTGATCTCCTAAGCGCCGTATATGCTTTATAGCTGCGCCAATAGTTTCACCAGATACGTTGTCAAATTTTTGTTTTAAACTAGCACTGTAAAATAATTTTTGTCAAATTGTTGTGCTGGGATGAATTGCCTAATAAATACAAATATACATCTCAATTCCATACGCGCCAAGAACCAGAAGAGATCATCACCCAACAACGGAAAGTCCAAGAGATGTGCTTCGTAATCTGCATCTGTGGTATAAACCGACTCGGTGGCACGACTCGTACTTTGACGTACAGCTCTTGGCGGCAAAGGCCGTTTAAATGGATTTAATTGATTTTCCTGGTTATATAAAAAAAGTTCTGCTGTTGAATTGTTTTAAATCGAGATTTTTGTTGCTGATTAAATAATTTTGTATCGGGATTATTTGACTTAGCTTGGTATTTGTGGGCATAATTGCGACCAGAATTTTTCGGCGTTAGACTTGTTGGTGGATAATGAACGCTATTAACGGCCTTGCTGGTGGATGCGGCGCGTTTGGTAGCGCTGCCGATGGGGTTGCGGTGGTTGTTGTGGCCACTGGCGATGGTAGTTGGCGCAGTTGGTGGTGGTTGCGTTAAGCACACTTATAGAGCGTGCTTGATGATACGCTGTTCCTAAAATTTTTTTACGCGCCGTCGTCCATTTATTGCTGAGGGACAGTGTGAAATGCAACCAAATATTTGCGTGTTTTAGCTATTTCACAATTGTAATTTTTTTATTTGTGTGGCTGTAATACGGTGATGTTCGCACGAAAGCTTTTGTTCGCTAGCTGGCGGTATCTAAGCACGGCACTTTTATTAAATTTTATAAAGTTGATGAAAGAACGTAAATTTAAATGGTAAATGTTATTACTATATTCATTTAAACTTTTTATTGATGGCAATATATGATTTTCCCGAAATACTTTATTGAACGAACTGCATTTTTTTTTTCTTTTTGCGGCCACCACCTTTGCCAAAATTTTTGTTCTCCCTTTTTCTTTCGGCCACACACGCCATTGTGTTGTGGAAAAAATTTCATTCTATTCTTGCGACTGCGCAGTGGAACGGCGCCGTTAAATCGCAGGATTTAACTGTGGTTGCCATGGTAGAACCATACAAAGTGGTAGTTGCGGTGACAACCCTGCAGCCATCATTAAAAGTTCGATATATTTCATTTTTTTTGAACCGATCGACTAATGTCAAAATCGTACTGCGCTGAAAGTTAATGTGTCAATTCGTATGGAACTACTAGTCAGCTGTCTCCTTGTATAGTTACTCCATGGTGGTTGCCGTTATTGGGAATTTTCCCACATCATTGGATTATTTCGCGATACCACCTGCGCGAAATTAACAAAATTTTGTTTCAACCACCCCAGGCAGACATAAGTGAGTGCGCTAAAAAAAATCCTGTTCCGAACTTTGGTCAATGCTCAAGTGTTCTCGGCTGGTCAGTATACATAATTTGCCTAGAACAGCTGACCATCGAGCGTGAGGGTGACCCCCTTTCCCGTAGATATTCCATTCCCAGGACCATCCGTTCTGCCCGGTTTGGGATGCCGGACATCATTGCGTTACGCGTTCGTGCCTGGTACATAATCCTCGCCAGGTACAAGTTCGAGCTATAGATACATGTCTGCTCTGCCAGTATCCACGCACGCTTATGCCCTCGATGGTTACTGTTATCTAGAAATGGCCATCTAATTTTATTTTTGCAGTGGATTCGCAGGCTGGTTGTGCCGTTGGCTTCTGTGGCTGGATGATGTTTGGCGGCCTCGTCTCATAGCCTTTTACGGCTTCCTGAATATATAAAGATCGGTGGCTAGGTTGGTCCGTGGCATGGGCAGTCCTTCGAGAGAATGTTTGCTTGTCCACGCTTGGAGCAGAACATCCTCCAGAGGCCCCTGTATTGGAAATATTGGTGTTCGCGTTCCTTGCAGTGCCAGCAGCAATCCTTACTATGATCATCTGATTGAAGGTGTTACATTTTATTCTGTTTCGGTTCCTCTCTTTTTAGCAACTCACACTCCTCCGCAAATTCCAAGAGCTTGTCGCTTGGCTTAACGAAGTGGCGGTATTCTACGCGTAGGTCATCGAAGATCCATTCGAGGTTGTTTTCTTTACACATTGTCGGGTGTTAGTTGATCAGCGTTTCCAGTGCAAGGATGTAGTCCTTCGCACTTTGATGGTCTTCTTGCTCGCTTGTCTGATGGCCTGTTCTTAGTATCGTAGGTGTCGCTTAGGCAAAAAAAACTGCTCATTGCTAATTTGTTATTTCAGGACGCAGTACCATCGGAGTACTTTTCCTAGTAGAATTGCAGGCAGCGTTAGGAGGAGCCAGTCGACGGTAATCCGGCAACATTAGGCGAGCTCTTCTGTCCTCTCATGGGGAGAATCCTGTTCCGAAAAATGCAAGTTCTTTGCAGGTAAGTGCACCGATCGGCTATGGTTTGAGTTCTCCTGCTTCTTACACTCCCCTATCAGCCCATACTTTTGTGAAAGTAAATCCAATTGAGGGAGTCGGTAATCAGCATTGCACCTTTTGGAACAGATGTTTTTGGTGTTTCTGGTGATGGGTTCCTCGAACCCCACCCCCCAGCAGTGTTAGTGCATGTCGTAGTTGTTTTCGCATTGTCATCAGCATAAGAGGGGACTTGCTCGGGCGCCACTTGTTAGGTGGGTTTTATAGAGCACTAATGTAATCAGTCAATCCAGCGTGAAGTAAAGAACATAGCCCTACTGAATAAAAACACAGTATTTATGTATTACGAACACACACGCACACACAGCTGCAGGTGTTAGGAGGACAGCAGATTTTAGTGCCAGGATGGTACGCGGCGCAGATCGGCTACGGTTTGGGTTTTCCGCGTAAATCCTATGCTCCTTAAACTCCTCTATCAGCCCATCCTTCTGAGAAAGTAAATCCAATTAAGGGAGTCGGAATTCAGCATTGCACCTTTAAGAACCGATGTGTTTGGTATTTCTGGTGGTGTGTCCTTGAACCCGCCCAGCAGTGTTGGTGCTTGTTGTAGTTGGTTTAGAACTGTCATCTGCGGAGGAGGGTGCTTGCTCGGGGGCCACTTATGAGGTGCTAATGCAATCAGTCAATCCAGCATGAAGTAAAGTACAAAGGCCTATTGAAGAAAAACACAGTATTTATGTATTTGCAAAACACACGCACACACGGCTGCAGCTGTTAGAAGTACAGCAGATTTTAGTGCCAAGATGGTAATATGTAAGGAGCGTGGTGGGTAACGCCCGTCGAGGGATCGCTAGGGGGGCTAAACGACGGTGGGCTAGCGGACGGCCAACGGTCATCGTAGCAGCGAAGAAATCAGCATCACGATATGGTAGCAGTGGCTGCACAACGTGGGCGACAGCGGCGGCAGTGGGCTTCGGAACACTTGCCTGGACGTAGGCGGAAGGAAATTGATAACGGTGGTGGATTTTACCTTTGTGGCGGCCGCTAGCTTCATCACGGGTATTCGTTGGTGGTAAAGATGGAATTGGGAGAGTCACCACCGCTCCACCGCTGAAAAATACGCCTCCATAGAGGTGCTCAACAAAAGGCGGAACTATACCAGCAGATACGCTGCGGACCAATCCGTGTTCGGAGAGGAAACGCACTTTAAAATTACAGCGATAGCCCTTGCGTGCACGCATCGGTTCACGGCCAATACCAAATCCGCACATAGGGAGTCGTGTGGACGTACGAACGGTGGGCCAATCCCTACCAAACGCGGCGAAGGCGGGAGGGGGGAGAGAGGGACAAGTAGCCCGAAGGTACCTGCCGACGTTCAGGCAAAGCAAAGGGTGACTCGAGCCACAACCTGAATCCTTTCTCCTCAGCTAACTAGTGCGAGCCGCTTCCCACGGCATCCGGTTCAATGTAACTGAACGACTCGCGATTTTTTCCCGACTAAGGGCTGTCATTTCAGTGTAACCCCCTTTTAGTTGTTGCGTCCCTCCCACAAGTTGCCATCCTGGGAGCAGCTCCCTACAGCTGGATTGCTCTATACCCTCCTGCTCCGGGAATTAACCCCGGTTCCAGAATATGGTTCTTCTGCATATGTCAGAAAAGGATTTATCTCAGACGGTCATACCCTTGCCAGTTGTCGCATGCTAAAGATAGTTACATCGATCGGGCTGCTCTGGGTTAGAACTCAATGTTCGTCGCCCCCGAAATTTCTACAAGAAGGCTGTCCAAGATCGTCCCGCAGTTCACTCGCAAGCATACCTCCGCCAGCTTCTAGCAGCTAAGCTGCCCGGCAGGGCACATCAACTGTCCGCTGTGGCTCGCGCCAAATGGCTCCTCCAGATGACGCGGCCGCTGCACCTCATCACTACAATTTACGTAGCATGGACAGTAGCAATTCCGGGCACCAGCTTTTATCGTCCCCTCCTTTTTCAACCCCTAATCCCCCCACACCGTGTGCTCCGTATGCCAGCTAAGAGTATTTACGAGCGCGACATCGGTCCAGTGCAGTTGTTTTCTTGGCCAATGTCACCTTCATAGATGCTCTGGGCTTAGAAATGGCAACCGTCCGACCGGTGAATTCCTTACACCGTGCTGCCAGTACCAACTCATAGATATCAGATATTCCAGCAGAAATCGGCAAGCACACTCGACAAAGCTTGCATCCGTTCCGCAAGGTTATCGCTTCAGCTTCTGCAGACCTCATTCCGGCCGGTACAATAATTGCTACATCTCTGCGGGTGTTGGTAAATTGTGGTCAACCGTTAAATCCCTCTCCAATACAATTATACACAACGATAAATTATCCACAACCTTCGGCGGTAAAACTTTATCTGATTCGAAGAAATGCGCGATCGCCTTTTGCCAGCAATTTGTAATGCATTCTTCTGTAGCCAAACCAGACGTGGTGCAAACAGACGGGAATAAACTACCTATCGCATGTTTTCAACCTGTCGCTAAAGTCCTTTGTCATTCCCGAACCATGGAAAATGGCAAGGATAATTCCACTACTAAAGCCTGGTAATATCACTAATGATATCACTCCTTTCCCAGTGACGAAGACATTAGAAATCATCTTGCTCCCTCATTTCACGGCAAATCTTTACCTGTCCACGCACCAACATGGCTTCCCAAAATGCACAGCACCAGCACCGCGCTAAACGCCATAAACACTAAGATTAATTACGGACTAAATCAGGAAAATCCCACCATAGGACGGTGCTCGTGGCACTTGATCTGCCAACAGTTTTTGACACAGTCAACCAAGGCATAGAAGGCGCAATCTTTTATCATGGCTTGTTGGAACTTATCTGTTGGCCATTGTTCTTGAGGCAGCGATAATCACTGTGGACTGTTCAACCACAGCCCATTGCCTACTATTTCACCAGGCCTTAGCCCTCTGCTTAATAAATCAGCTGGATTGTCATTAGACCGAACGTGTTTCCAGTTTTTCGCTGTGGTATTATCCTGAATGGTTGAATGACTCGATTCGCTACGAATGTTTTTAAATCTCTTGGTATCTTTTCCAACAAATACAGAACAACCAGCGAGAATATCCACAACGTATAATTAATCCCGTTCCAGTTCCCTCTTGACCTCTAACAGTTATCTGGACAATAGCTCACATGCTGACAATTTCAATCTAGGTATCGTTACTTTCTTTATCGGTGCTACCTTTTGTTCCAAAAAGGTGGGGGTGGGGTGAAGGGGGGGGGGAGCAGAATCCATTAAATCTGGTTTTCAGAATAACATGCCCGAAGTTGTTGCTGTTCATTGGGATGGAGAACTGTTACCTAGTCTCAACGTAAAAACTCTAAAGAAGAAAGTTTGCCAATAACTATTTCATTTGAAGAGAAAGAACAAATTCTTGCAGTCCCCAAATTAGAAAGCTCTTTTGGCAATGATCAAGCAAATGCAGTACCAAATGCGCTCAATGATTAGAACCTTAATGATAAGGTACAAATATTGAGCTGTGATACGACAGCATCGAATACAGGTCGCTTGAATGGAGCTTGTGTGCTTTTGGAGCAAACATTAGGAAGATAATTGTTACTCTTTGCTTGTCGTCATCATGTTTACGAACTTGTGCTCAAAAGTGTATTTAAAACTAAAATCCAAGAGGACAGTACCGGATCCGATATTCCACTATATAAAAAGTTCAAAGATAACTGGAAGAATAGGTGTGTTTTTTTACCTCTATATACGTTTACACTTAAACTTTATATGGACTGCTAAGCGACAAACTTTAAATACACCTCGGAAATTGCTGCGCATAAAATTTGTCCTACTAAATTTCAAAACACATTATACTCAGATGTAACTGAAATATTTGTGTATGTTTCACCCTCTACACTAATTCTATGTATTCTATGTGTGTCCCCAATTCATCGCAACCGACTCAGCTATACGTTATACCCTATGGCCACAAAGGGGTGTGTCTCCGCTTTTCGGTACATCCTGTGCTGTAGTTATTTATTTAACCACTGCCGCTAGATGGGTCTCCTAAGCATTATCTAAGCGAGGATAAGCGTTTTTTTCTACGCGGAAACGTAAACGTATGCGCGTGTGAAAAAAAACACTGCTAATATTAATCCTAATGCTATTAAATCCTGTGCTAATTTCGTAAAACAACATTTTTGTAAGACGATGATAAATGAATTGGTTGAGTTTTATTACAACGAACCGGAGAAGTCAATTGTACGAGATGACTATCGGGAAATGATTGAACTAGCTATTATTTTTTGGGAGGAAACACGATGGGTGGCAAGACCTATTTACTCTTTAAAGATGTGTTTGTTGTAGTCGCAATTTAAAATGAACGTCAAGCACAAACAAGCGCTTAGAGATATTTCTTAATTCATTGTGGCAATTTATGTTAAGCCCTGGCTAAGATGCAGTTTAGCAGTAAATGCGCCGAATCAAGACTTACTCTTTTTAAAGGCCCTGAAGGGTTACGAAATAGTCGACAAATTTATTTCCAAAGCAGCTTTAGGAAAACTCAGTCAACACCTATGGTATTTATCAGAAGAAATAACCCTGATATCAATATTTGACGACGACGTTGATGAACAAACCAAGAACAACAGTGTAATTAACTTAAAAAGGGAAAGCTTTGGTGATTCCGGAAAGAGATGCGTTCCATCGAAGGATGAAACATCTATATCTTTATATGGTAAATACTAATTAATACCTTTTTTAAGCTGTGCTTACTATTTACTAAATGCTAAACTTTTGTTCTTGTTTTAGAAAAATATTGGGCGATTTCATTAATATTAGAAGCAAAAATATATTTTCGAGGTTAAAAGTTGACTGCAGTTCCCATCAGGAAATATATATCTTCGTGAGAAGGAAATGTAGCCTATGTAGAAGCAAAAAAGAATATTTGGAGCTTAATAAAACCCGTTAATGACACAGCTGAAAGAGCTGTTAAACTTATACAAGACTTTCATGATTTGATAACCGCAGAAGAAAAACAAAAGCAGTTCCTTTCACGCTGATTGCAAGAACATAGAATTATTTATCCAGATTGTAAAAAATAAAACCTTAAAAAGAAAGCGTCCTGAGTAATTCTATTAATAATACTTAAATTAAACAATGTTTAATGTTTAAATTTCTAATAGCATCTTATACAAAACAATAAACATTTTCATTAACCCAGCTACTAGATGAAGACGAAAACTGTTATTTTTGAGGTCCTGTTAAAACTTACCTGGAAAGCTAAAATTTTTTATTTAATAATAGGTTTGCATACTAAACAGAATTAGAGGGTATGCGTTTTGATAATTGCAAAACGAAATATTTCGTTCATATAAGGGCACCCTAATGTATATACTTACCTTGAATCACTTTAATCGGTACCTAAGAAAAATAAAGAGATATTTGCTCATATGCATTGGATGTAAAATTAATTTGCGTTAACAAACCAATTTGTACAGCAAAAAAATATGTGTTAGGATTAGGCAAAATTTAGTCATAGTTATCAGAGCTGGTGAAGAATGAAATCATTTGCGTTTTGAAATTAGAGCTTTTCTACAATCAGTATTTCGCAAGTTTTTCTTCATACGAGAATTATGCTTTCATTTTTTTAATTCTGCAATCTTCCATAGAAATAAAGATTTCATTCACCACCGCATGCAATTGAAAAGAATGCTAAATCAGACTGCAGAAAAAAATATACTAAACTCAATGAGTGTACTCAGGTGATTTCACATTTTTGGTTTGTGAAGTCACGCATTCAGTACCAATCACTTACTACAAAAATGCGCAAGTAGTACCTAAAATAATACGAAAAAATATTAAGTTCCTTTTTGTGAAAGCTTAGTTTTAAAAATTGGTGTGAGAAGAGATAAAACAACTTGCTCAAAAGCATTAAGCATGACAATTTTAAAAGTTTGAAGTTATATTGAAAAAAAACTATCATTCCGGCAAGTTGAACATTCCTGTCTTTCATATTAAATTTTTTATTGGAGTTGCTGATATAGTGATTTTTTACTTGGGCATATTTAATTAACGCTTGGAGCCCTTTAAATTCGCTGTCACATCTTAAAAAAAAAATAAAATAAAAAGGTCATTCGTCTTACCCAATACAAAAGTAAGTTTGAGGGTATTTTGAACGTATTAGGATACGTAAAGCGATTTATTGATATGATCAAGGAAAGGTGGGCAACTCGTGATAGGAACAGAATATCGAATAAGGGGCATAGATTAAGCGGCATGAAATGAAGACCAGACTTGCCAAAGAGGCACAAAAAATTGTGGGCAATGGAATACTTGTTAAAAGATTCACAGCAAAAGCACTATCATAGAGAGATGGTACAGCTGGAAGATAACAACATATTACCGGAGCATAGCAAAATAGAATCCCTACGTCCAATAGTAGATAAGAATGGTATTTTGAGAGTTGGAGGATGTTTAGATAAAGTGGGGCTACAGTACGAAGCGAGGCACCAGGCTATCACTGCTAATGGTTCCAGATTAGCTCAGCTGATAGCTGATTATGCGCATAGAGAGACTAAGCATGGAGCGGTCCAGGTAACGCCTAGATACATCAGACAAGAACATTGGATTCCACCTTTAAGGAATGAGCTCAGAAGATTTTTACATAAATGTGTAGTATGTGTGCGGTATAACTATAAGCTAGAGCAGCAATTGATGGCAGATTTACCAACTGAAAGGGTGCATGTGGCCAAGCCATTCCTGCATTGTGGGCTAGATTATGCAGGACCATTTAAAGTTCGTGTAATGGTGCGTGATGATTATGTAGATAGAGCCAAATGTTGGGTTGTTGTATTTGTATGCTTGACAACTCGAGCAGTACATATCGACATGTTGCTAGATCTAACGACGCAATCCGGTTTAGCGGTAATGCCACGATATTTGTTGGGGCTAGTAAAATGATGAAGAGAGCAATCGACCACTGGAGGGGGCAAGAGGCATTCGAACATCTCGCAATTAAAGGAACTGAATGGCGCTTTATGATTCCAGCAGCTCCATACCAAGGAGACATTTATGAGGCAGCAGTGAAATCTATGAAATTCCATTTAACAAGAATTGTGGGCCAGAAAACGCTGGCACAAGACCAGCTTGCAACGTTTCTTGTAGAAATTGAGGCGATACTGAATTCCAGACCACTATACCCATTGTGGGATGATCCTAACGATGTGCAAGCATTGACGCCGGGTCACCTCCTTTTTGGGGAGCCATTGATCCTGCCACCTCCGTTAATGTTGGACGACCAGCCGAGAAATGTAGGTACGAGACTTTGGGCGCATACACAATTTATGATACAACATTTTTGGAACCGATGGCAAGTTGATTATTTAAACAGTTTGCAATAACGAAAGAAATGGCGCAAGGAGCGACAGAATCTTAAGATGGGACAAATAGTCATAATCAAAGCAGAGAATTTTCCACTAGCACAGTGAGCATTGGAGCGAGTTACCGAACTGATCCTTAGTAAGGACAAACTGGTTCGATATGTTGTGGTGTAGACACAAACGAGCAACGACACCAGTACAAAAGATATGTATACTACCGGTGGAGGCAGATACAGCTGAGCAGCGATAAAAGATGAAGTATTTGGGGCAAGAAATTATGTAGATATCTATGTATGTATATTTGAGCTTAGTTTAGAAAACCGTAGGTTTCCTCTGGCACTGTTTCGTACACGGGCATTTTCCCACTGTGCGTCATAAATGTCACGCAGGGGAGAATGCGCCTGGCGGAATAAATTTACCGTTTTAAATATAAATTTAAGAGCAACATGTCATGGCTTGCCATGATCGAAATTATGGCGCATTAGAATAAAGAGCGAATCAGCCAGTCTGTCGAGGATAAGACACAGTGCCAGAAGTATAAGTGTGAGCTAATAAATAAATATATGTGGGCTAGATAGTGTGTGCATGCGGGCTAAATATTAATGTAATAAAATTTGTGTATTGTGCTAAGAGAATGTAAGTGAGCTATAATATTATTAAATTAATAAAAAGGAATTTTCTGGCCTTTGTCCTTTTTCCCTTAATTGCATTGTTTTTCCTTGTTGGTTATTTGGCGTACGTGAGTGCTTGCGTGTGTAAACGTAAGTATGCACGAAACACCAATAATAGTTAGAAAAAAATGTCTACATAACTTTTCGTTCAAATAAGACGTCTTGAGTTGTTGAGTAAGTAACGCGGATAGTTTTTCATTTCGAAAATGTCAGTGGAACTAAGAAGAAACAAATATAGTATAATTCTGGTGGGTGAGATTAATCACCGTCGAATTGTCAAATTCTTGCAGTTCTGTTTTCCAACATTCGCGAAATAAAGCTAAGTATTAGTGAAAGTGCAAATCTTGTCGCTCGGAAGTGCATAATATTCTGGGAAAAGGCTAGAGTACCCACCTAAGCTTTTCCTAATTGTGTTAAGAACATTGAGGATCTTTATCAATCTGGCGAGAGCTGCAAGAAAATTGCAAAGAGATACCGAATTTTTATAAACGTCGCGAGGATGAGTTTCAACAGGATTTGGATAATTTATTCGATATCGGCCATACTGATGCTCTCAACGTAATTAAAATAGAAAAGATAAAATATTCCTTCAAAAACAGATAGATCCAGGGCGCCCAGGTTGCTTAATGGGTGTAGACAAAAAGTTGGCTGTAATTGAAGAAAATGCAAGGGTTAGACAATTAGCAAAAGATAAATATAGATTAAAACAAATGGACTCAGAGGGCTTGCCGACATATGCTACTGACAACAAGGATATAACACTTACAGAATTATATGCTAATCTTCAAGTTCTGAAGAAAGTCTGAACGAACCGACTCCTTCCACTTCTCAATAAATTCGTTCTTTAAGTGTAGTAGCAAAAAGTGGAAGAAAAAATTTTGTCACGCTAAAATTGGTTGCGATTTTAGACAGATGTCAACTCACCAAGCTCTGAAGAAAGTCTGAACGAACCGACTCCTTCCACTTCTCAATCAATTCGTTGGTTGCGACTATAGACAGATGTCAACTCAGCATTCGAGATTCTGTTTGTGTAGTTCAAACTGTAGTTGTGATGATTACCCAATCAAGAAATCCATTCAACGATTCGAACATAAATAAGAAAACATAGAGAAAAATCCATTAAATCTGATTTTCGGAATAACATGCCCGAAGTTGTTGCTGTTCATTGGGATGGAAAACTGTTACCTAGTCTCAACGTAAAAACTCTAAAGAGGAAAGCTTGCCAATAATTATTTCATTTGAAGAGAAATAACAAATTCTTGCAGTCCCCAAATTAGAAAGCTCTTTTGGCAAAGATCAAGCAAATGCAGTACCAAATGCAGCACCAAATGCGGTCAATGATTAGAACCTTAATGATAAGGTACAAATATTGTGCTGTGATACGACAGCATAGAATATAGGTCGCTTGAATGGAGATTGTGTGCTTTTGGAGCAAATATTAGGAAGAGAATTGTTACTCTTTGCTTGTCGTCATCATGTTTACGAACTTGTGCTCAAAAGTGTATTTAAAACTAAAATCCAAGAGGACAGTACCAAACCCGAGATTCCACTATTTAAAAAGTTCAAAGATAACTGGAAGAATAGCTGAGTTTTTTTACTTATATATACGTTTACACTTAAACTTTATATGGACTGCTAAGCGACAAACTTTAAATACACCTCTGAAATTGCTGCGCATAAAATTTGTCCCACTAAATTTCAATACACATTATACTCAGCTGTAACTGAAATATTTGTGTATATTTCACCCTCTACAATAATTCTATGTATTGTATGTGTGTCCCCAATTCATCGCAACCGACTCAGCTATATGTTATACCATATGGCCACAAAGGGGTGTGTCTCCGCTTTTCGGTACACCCTGTGCTGTAGTTATTTATTTAACCACTGCCGCTAGATGGGTCTCCTAAGCATTATCTAAGCGAGGATAAGCGTTTTTTTCTACGCGGAAACGTAAACGCATACGCGTGTGAAAAAAAACGGCTAATATTAATCCTAATGCTATTAAATCCTGTGCTA
Source organism: Eurosta solidaginis (assembly GCF_040869045.1). Classification (NCBI taxonomy): domain Eukaryota; kingdom Metazoa; phylum Arthropoda; class Insecta; order Diptera; family Tephritidae; genus Eurosta; species Eurosta solidaginis. The sequence goes on along the minus strand of NC_090324.1, from coordinate 212,370,506 downwards.
ATTTCGTAAAACAAAATTTTTGTAAGACGATGATAAATGAATTGGTTGAGTTTTATTACAACGAACTGGAGAAGTCAATTGTACGAGATGATTATCGGGAAATGGTTGAACTAGCTATTATTTTTTGGGAGGAAACTCGGTGAATAAAATTAAAATCAGACCTCCAGGCATCAAGCACGATGGAGGGCAAGAGCTCTTTACTCTTTAAAGATGTGTTTGTTGCAGTCTCAATTTAAAATGAACGTCAAGAACAAACAAGCGGTTTGAGATATTTCTTTATTCATTGTGGCAGTTTATGTTAAGCCCTGGCTAAGATGCAGTTTAGCAGTAAACGCGCCGAATCAAGACTTACTCTTTTTAAAGACCCTGAAGGGTTACGAAAGAGTCGACAAATTTATTTCCAAAGTTTTATGAAAATTCAGTCAACACCTGTGGTATTTATCAGAAGAAATAACCCTGATATCAATTTTTGACGACGACGCTGATGAACAAACCAAGAACAACAGTGTAATTAACTTAAAAAGGGAAAGCTTTGGTGATTCCGGAAAGAGATGCGTTCCATCGAAGGATGAAACATCTATATCTTTATATGGTAAATACTAATTAATACCTTTTTTAAGCTGTGCCCACTATTTACTAAATGCTAAACTTTTGTTCTTGTTTTAGAAAAATCTTTGCGCGATTATTATATATTTTCGAGGTTAAAAGTTGACTGCAGTTCCCATCAGGAAATATATATCTTCGTGGGAAGGAAATGTAGCCTATGTAGAAGCAAAAAAGAAGATTTCGAGCTTAATAAAAGCCGTTAATGACACAGCTGAAAGAGCTGTTAAACTTATACAAGACTTTCATGATTTGATAACCGCAGAAGAAAAACAAAAGCTGTTCCTTTAACGCTGAGTGCAGGAGCATAGATATATTTATCCAGATTGTAAAAAACAAACCTTAAAAAGAAAGTGTCCGGAGTAATTCTATTAATAATACTTAAATTAAACAATGTTTAATACAAATTTCTAATAGCATCTTTAAACAAAACAATAAACATTTTCGTTAACCCAGCTACTAGATGAAGACGAAAACTGTTATTTTTGAGGTCCTGTCGGCACGTGTTAAAACTTACATGGAAAGCTAAAATTTGTTATTTAAGAATAGGTTTGTATACTAAACAGAATTAGAAGGTATGCGTTTTGATAATTGCAAAACGAAATATTTCGTTCATATAAGAGCACCATAATGTATATACTTACCTTGAATCACTTTAATCGGTACCTAAGAAAAATAAAGAGATATTTGCTCATATGCATTGGATGTAAAATTAATTTGCGTTAACAAACCAATTTTTACAGCAAAAAAATATGTGTTAGGATTAGGAAAATTTAGTGATAGTTATCAGAGCTGGTGAATAATGAAATCATTTGCGCTTTGAAATTAAAGCTTTTCTACAATAAGTATTTCACAATTTTTTCTTAATACGAGAATTATGCTTTAATTTTTTTAATTCTGCAATCTTGCATAGAAATAAGGATTTCATTCAGCACCGCATGCAATTGAAAAGAATGCTAAATCAGACTGCAGAAAAAAATATACTGACCTCAATGAGTGTACTCAGGTGATTTAACATTTTTGGTATGTGAAGTCACGCATTCAGTACCAATCACTTACTACAAAAATGCGCAAGTAGTACCTAAAATAGTACGAAAAAATGTTAAGTTCCTTTTTGTGAAAGCTTAGTTTTAAAAATTGGTTGAAAAATTTTTATGAAGATATTTAGCGTGAGAAGAGTTAAAACAACTTGCTAAAAAGCATTAAGCATGACAATTTTCAAAGTTTCGAGTTATATTGAAAAAAAGTATCATTCCGGCAAGTTGAACATTCCTGTCTTTCATATTAAATTTTTTATTGGAGTTGCTGATATAGTGATTTTTTACTTGGGCATATTTAATTAACCCTTGGATCCCTTTAAATTCGCTGTCACATCTTAAAAAAAAAATAAAATAAAAAGGTCATTCCTCTTACCCAATACAAAAGTAAGTTGGAGGGTATTTTGAACGTATTAGGATACGTAAAGCGATTTATTGATATGATCAAGGAAAGGTGGGCAACTCGTGATAGGAACAGAATATCGAATAAGGGGCATAGATTATGGGGCATGAAATGAAGACCAGACTTGCGAAAGAGGCACGAAAAATTGTGGGCAATGGAATACTTGTTAAAAGATTCACAGCAAAAGCACTATCCTAGGGAGATGGTACAGCGAAGGATGAGAACAGATTACCGGAGCATAGTAAAATAGAATCCCTACGTCCAATAGTAGATAAGAATGGTATTTTGAAAGTTGGAGGATGTTTAGATAAAGCGGGGCTAGAGTACGAAGCAAGGCACCAGGCTATTATTGCTAATGGTTCCAGATTAGCTCAGCTGATAGCTGATTATGCGCATAGAGAGACTAAGCATGGAGCGGTCCAGGTAACGCCAAGATACATCAGACAAGAACATTGGATTCCACCTTTAATGAATGAGCTCAGAAGATTTTTACATAAATGTGTAGTATGTGTGCGGTATAACTATAAGCTAGAGCAGCAATTGATGGCAGATTTACCAACTGAAAGGGTGCATATGGCCAAGCCATTCCTGCATTGTGGGCTAGATTATGCAGGACCATTTAAAGTTCGTGTAAGGGTGCGTGATGATTATGTAGATAGAGCGAAATGTTGGGTTGTTGTATTTATATGCTTGACAACTCGGGCAGTACATATCGACATGGTGCTAGATCTGGTCGATGCGCAAGGCTGTTTAGCGGTAATGCGACAATATTTGTTGGGGCTAGTAAAATGATGAAGAGAGCAATCGACCACTGGATGGGGCAAGAGCCATTCGAACATCTCGCAATTAAAGGCACTGAGTGGCGCTTTATGATTCCAGCAGCTCCAAACCGAGGAGACATTTATGAGGCAGCAGTGAAATCTATGAAATTCCATTTAACAAGAATTGTGGGCCAGAAAACGCAGGCACAAGACCAGCTTGCAACGGTTCTTGTAGAAATTGAGGCGATATTGAATTCCAAACCGCTATATTCATTGTGGGATGAGCTTACTTTAGAAAACCGTAGGTTTCCGCTAGCACTGTTTCGTACACGGGCATTTTCCCATTGTGCGTCATAAATGTCGCACAGGGGAGAATGCGCCTGGTGGAATAAATTTACCGTTTTAAATATATATTAAAGAGCAACATGTCATGGATTGCCATGATCGAAATTATGTCGCATTAGAGTAAAGAAAATATTTAAGTCCAGCGAATCAGCCAGTCTGTCGAGGATAAGACACAGTGCCAGAAGTATAAGTGTGATCTAATAAATAAATATATGTGGGCTAGATAGTGTGTGCATGCGGGCTAAATAATAATGTAATAAAATTTGTGTATGGTGCTAAGTGAATGTAAGTGAGCTAGAATATTATTAAATTATTAAAAAGGGGTTTATCTGGCCTTTGCCCTTTTCCCTTAATTTGTTGTTTTTCCTTGTTGATAATTTGGCGTACGTGAGTGCATGCGTGTGTATACGTAAGTATGCACGAAACACCAATAATAGTTAGAAAAAAATGTCTACATAACTTTTCGTTCAAATAAGACGTCTTGAGTTGTAGAGTAAGTAACACGGATAGTTTTTCATTTCGAAAATGTCAGTGGAACTAAGAAGAAACAAATATAGTATAATTCTGGTGGGTGATATTAATCACGAAATGAGAGGTGCAAAATTACAGTCGAATCGTCAAATTCTTGCATTTCGGTTTTCCAACATTCGCGAAATAAAGCTAAGTATTAGTGAAAGTGCAAATCTTGTGGCTCGGGAGTGCATATTATTCTGGCAAAAGGCTAGAATACCCACCAAAGCTTTTCCTAATTGTGTTAAGAAAATTGAGGATCTTTATCAATTCTAGCGAGAGCTGCAAAGAGATACCGGATTTTTATAAACGTCGCGAGGATGAGTTTCGACAGGATTTGGATAATTTATTCAATATCGCCCATACTGATGCTCTCAACGTAATTAAAATAGAAGAGATAAGATATTCTTTCAAAAACAGTGAGATCCAGGGCGCCCAGGTTGCTTAATGGGTGTAGACAAAAAGTTGGCTGTAATTGAAGAAAATACAAGGGTTAGACAATTAGCAAAAGATAAATATAGATTAAAACAAATACCCTCAGAGGGCTTGCGGACATCTGCTACTGCTAACAAGGATATAACACTTACAGAACTATATGCCAATCTGCAAGCTCTGAAGAAAGTCTGAACGAACCGACTCCTTCCACTTCTCAATCAATTCGTTCTTTAAGTACAGTAGCAAAAATGAGGAAGAATAAAATGTTCACGCCAAAATTGGTTGTGACTATAGACAGATGTCAACTCAGCATTCGAGATTCTGTTTATATAGTTCAAGCTGTAGTTGTGGCGATTACCCAATCAACAAATCCTCTATTCAACGATTCGAACATAAATGAGAAAACATAGAGCAGAATCCATTAGATCTGATTTTCAGAATAACATGCCCGAAGTTGTTGTTGTTCATTGGGATGGAAAACTGTTACCTAGTCTCAACGTAAAAACTCTAAAGGAGAAAGATTGCCAATAATTATTTCATTTGAAGAGAAAGAACAAATTCTTGCAGTCCCTAAATTAGAAAGTTCTTTTAGCAAAGATCAAACAAATGCAGTACCAAATCCGTTCAATGATTAGAACCTTAATGATAAGGTACAAATATTGTGCTGTGATACGACAGCATCGAATACAGGTCGCTTGAATGGAGCTTGTGTGCTTTTGGAGCAAATATAAGGAAGAGAATTGTTACACTTTGCTTGTCGTGATCATGTTTACGAACTTGTGCTCGAAAGTGTATTTAAAACTAAAATCCAAGAGGACAGTACCAGACCCAAGATTAAAAATAAATAAATGTAAGGCGCGATAACCTCCGAAGAGATCTAAGGCCGAGCTTCTCTTCCAATTTGCGTCGTGCTCCTCTTGATTTTTGCCTACAAATTGGCCGGACGGGACCTACATGTTTTATGCCGACTCCGAACGGCATCTGCAAGGCAGATGAGTTTTCACTGAGAGCTTTTCATGGCAGAAATACAATCGGAGCGCTTGCCAGACACTGCCGAGGGGCGACCCCGCTTAGAAAAATTTTCTTCTAATTGAAAAATCTTATTTCTAAAATTTTGATGTTGCTTTGCCCGGGATTTGAACCCAGGGCATACGGTGTGATAGGCGGAGCACGCTACCATCACACCACGGTGGCCGCCCCAAGACCCAAGATTCCACTATTTAAAAAGGAAGAATAGCTGTATTTTTTTACTTCTATATACGTTTACACTTAAACTTTATATGGACTGCTAAGCGACACACTTTAAATACACCTCTGAAATTGCTGCGCATAAAATTTGTCCTACTAAATTTCAATACACATTATACTCAGATGTAATATTTGTCTATGTTTCACCCTCTACACTAATTCTATGTATTCTATGTGTGTCCACAATTCATCGCAACCGCCTCAGCTATATGGCCACATAGGGGTGTATCTCCGCTTTTCGGTACACCCTGTGCTGTAGCTATTTATTTAACCACTGCCGCTAGATGAGTCTCCTAAGCATTATCTAAGCGAGGTAAGCGTTTTTTTCTACGCGGAAACGTAAACGTATACGCGTGTGAAAAAACACGGCTAATATTAATCCTAATGCTATTAAATCCTGTGCTAATTTCGTAAAACAACATTTTTGTAAGACGATGATAAATGAATTGGTTGAGTTTTATTACAACGAACTGGTGAAGTCAATTGTACGAGATGATTATCGGGAACTGATTGAACTAGCTATTATTTTTTGGGAGGAAACGCGGGGAATAAAATTAAAATCAGACCTCCAGGCTCATTGCGTAAAGCACGGTGGATGGCAAGAGCTATTTACTCTTTAAAGTTGTGTTTGTTGCAGTCTCAATTTAAAATGAACGTCAAGGACGAACAAGCGCTTAGAGATATTTCTTTATTCATTGTGTCAGTTTAGGTTAAGCCCTGGCTAAGATGCAGTTTAGCAGTAAACGCGCCGAATCAATACTTACTCTTTTTAAAGACCCTGAAGGATTACGAAAGAGTCAACAAATTTATTTCCAAAGCAGCTTTAGGAAAATTCAGTCAACACCTGTGGTATTTATCAGAAGAAATAACCCTGATATCAGTTTTTGACGACGACGTTGATGAATATACCAAGAACAACATATTAATTAACTGAAAGAGCTTATACAAGACTTTCATGTTTTGATAACGGCAGAATAAAAACAAAAGCAGTTCCTTTTACGCTGAGTGCAAGAACAAAGAATTATTTATCCAGATTGTAAAAAACAAACCTTAAAAAGAAAGTGTCCGGAGTAATTCTATTAATAATACTTAAATTAAACAATGTTTAATACAAATTTCTAATAACATCTTTAAACAAAACAATAAACATTTTCGTTAACCCAGCTACTAGATGAAGACGAAAACTGTTATTTTTGAGGTCCTGTCGGCACGTGTTAAAACTTACAATAAAGCTAAAAGTTGTTATTTAAGAATAGGTTTGTATACTAAACAGAATTAAAGGGTATGCGTTTTGATAATTGCAAAACGAAATATTTCGTTCATATAAGGGCACCCTAATGTATATACTTACGTTGAATCACTTTAGTCGGTACCTAAAACCTATATGACACTACTTTATTTTGTCTGTTTTTTCCTGCATTTTCTCTTATATTTTTTGTCGCCCTCCCTCCTAATAAGATTTCAGTACTGGTGTAAGTGTGTAAACTATATTTCAAAAAACTAAGGAAATACAAGAAAAATACAACCTAGTTCATTGAAAACAAAGGAGCTAGTTTGTATTTCGATAGGTTTTTTTGACATTCGGCCGTTTTTTCTTTATTTTTTCTGACAAATGAAAATTTTGTTTTTAGTTTTAAAAATTTGTGCATTAATATGGAACTATAATGAAATTTCGTGTGAAATAAGTGAACCACCAGAGCACGAAACAGTCTTTAAGTGTTATGTGCAATTTTTTTGTCGTGAAAAATGTTAATAACAAAATAAAAATGAAAACCTAAACAATAACATGTCAAATTATTTTATTTTATTGACAATATTTGTCTCCGTTCCTCTTGTTGGAAATTATTTTTGTAATTTGACTTTCCGATAAAGCTTCGAATCCAAGCAAATATAAAGTAGTGCCATATACCCTTAAGAAAAGTAAAGAGATATTTGCTCATATGCATTGGATGTAAAATTAATTTGTGTTAACAAACCAATTTTTACAGCAAAAAAATATGTGTTAGGATTAGACAAAATTTATTGATAGTTATCAGAGCTGGTGAAGAATGAAATCATTTGCGTTTTGAGATCAGAGCTTTTCTACAATCAGTATTTCACAATTTTTTCTTCATACGAGAATTACGTTTTAATTTTTTTTATTCTGCAATCTTGCATATAAATAAGGATTTCATTCAGCACCGCATGCAATTGAAAAGAATGCTAAATCAGACTGCAGAAAAAAATTTACTGAACTCAATGAGTGCACTCAGGTGATTTCACATTTTTGGTATGTGAAGTCACGCATTCAGTACCAATCACTTACTACAAAAATGCGCAAATAGTACCTAAAATAGTACGAAAAAATATTAAGTTCCTTTTTGTGAAAGCTTAGTTTTAAAAATTGGTTGAAAACGTTTTTATGAAGACGTGAGAAGAGTTAAAACAACTTGCTCAAAAGCATTAAGCATGACAATTTTAAAAGTTTCGAGTTATATTGAAAAAAAGTATCACTCCGCTAAGTTGAACATTCCTGTCTTTCATATTAAATTTTTTATTGGAGTTGCTGATATAGTGATTTTTTAATTGGGCATATTTAATTAACTCTTGGAGCCCTTTAAATTCGCTGTCACATTTAAAAAAAAATAAAGCTAAATGGAAAATAAATGCTTATAAAATTTTCTTTTTTGAAATTGTCATAGACAAAGTGCAAAACCACCCAAATAACCTTAATTATGAATAATAACGGTTGAATAATATGTTGCTTTCACAAATGCAATAGACTCTTTGAGTAAGTAGAAGCATTTTTAAATTTAGAAAAATTAATACTTATCTTCTCATGGTAAAAATTGGAAAAGAAAAAGTTGTGTACAGTAAGTTTTCTACCCGCCTGTAAAGTTTGTATCATCGGTTTCCATCGATTTTTTCCCCGTGATGATTTTGATACAAGAAAATCTTTATTATTCTTGATTAGTATATGCCATTACGATTCAAAGCGACAGATGAAACCAATAACCTTATTATCTTGGGTGGAATGAAGTAAAATAAATATATCCAGATCATTTGCGCACCATACAACAATGATATCGAGCAAAATATTTAAGTGCGCTTTGTGTGTAAACTATTTACTTTACTGCAAAATTTCTAAACAGTACCTACTCGCTAAGAAGCATGGATCTTACTGATCTTGGTATTCTTTATTTACGTCGCATTTTTTTTTTTTGTGCTCTTTTTTCATAAAAAGAGTTTCTTGCTCTTTTAATGTTTATTATGGTATTAGTAAAATATCATATATATACGTTCTTGCCGTACAGCTAACTGAAGTCTCGAAAACTAGTGTTTTAGATAATTTTTTCTAGTTTCCGAATAATAGCAACATGTGCCGCCAAATGGGTTAATGAATATTCCAACAAATTTTAAAACTTCACCTTATATTAGGCATGTCAATATTTTATAATTTCGGAACCCTGGGATTTCCGGGATCTTATATTGTAATTAATACCGGGATTTAGATATTCTTTAGATTTCAAAAACTTAACCTACGAAAGTGTACAATATTCTTTGGGATAAGGATTAAAATTAATTCAGAAATAAATAGATTTCAAACTTTACGATTTTGCATAATATCTTCAATTCAAACTAACAATCACATATTTTTAAAATAAAAATAAAATGTATGTTTGTTTAATGGTTTGTTCAGTTTATACTTATATTTAAGAATTCATGAGCTTAACACTGGCTTATAATAATTGAATTTCAATTATTATGTTTTCTAAGAGAAACTGAAAAGAAAGAAACATTTACTGGCATATTGCGATGGACCCATTTCGAAAACCGCCAACGTAATCATCATCAGGCAATTTTGTAATGTGTTAAGCTCATGAATTCTTAAATATAAGTATAAAAATAAAATAAAAAAATTTAAGCACTTCCTTTATATAAATAGACATAAATCAGCGAAAAATGTCTCCTTATAAAAACATATTCTTGCTAAACTTTGATTTTTAAATTTTGACATAGAAATTTGCAAAAATATTTATGAGAAGTAAAAATATAAAGGTGGATCGCAACTGATTGACTAATAATATCTACTTTCCTACCAACATTCCAATCCGTGCGCCCCCAGCTAAACTCTTTGTATTGTGTCATCGGCTGTCATCGACCTCTGAATTAAGCTATTTAGAGCTTAATTAGCCTCTAGCTCATCGAGTAGTTGTTTAAAACCCGGTTTCAAATTTCAAAATTATTATCTAATTTTTCGATCCGTGCGCCACCTAACGGGATTTTTTTTCTTCTTTTATTCCTTTGTCACGGTGACTTATAATAATATTAATACTAATAACCCCATCGGATTAATACCCTCCAAAGTTCGCCCAACCGACACGAGGGGCGCATCCGCATGACGCACGGATTTGTTTTTGTTTTTGCCGAGTTGCTGATAGGCGGAGGTTTGTTAAGCGTCGAGATCTAAAACTGCTCAGCTACAGAATAAAAATCATCAGCTGAGTATTATATACATAACAATATAAAATTATACAAATAGTAAATTATTAAATAAATTAACGATTTAGCATATAAAGTTTTTTTTTATTTTATTTTGTTACGAGTTAAGATAGGATAGGACAGTTTTCCTTATAGTAAAATGTGAATCCGTCATATCAAATGAATTCGAGTGAGAGTTAAAATCATGACACAAACACTGGAAAGGTTCATTTAATTCGAAATTAGTTCTGCACTTCCTCAAAATAAGAGGTTTGTAATGTCTTGACGCTCGTGATGGGACATTGAAGTTTACTTCGTTCAAAAGAAAGGGGATAGAAATTAGTAGTTACAGTAGTTTAGCCATAAATAATACGCCTAGCGTTTCTCTACGGCTAGCGAGAGTTGGAAGATTGATAAGCTTTAACCGACTAGTATAAGGTGGAAGATTATATGCATAGTCCCAATGAAAATTCCTTAAAGAAAAAAGTAAAAATTGCTTCTGTATTGACTCAAGCCTATCTGCATGAACTTGATATCGCGGATTCCAGACTACTGATCCATATTCTAGTATCAGTCTAACTAATGTGGTAAAAAGGAATTTGGTTACATAATGGTCACTAAATTCTTTAGATACGAATGATAGAACACCTCTAGCCTTATTGGCAGTAGTCATAATATGAAGGTTGAAACTAAGTTTAGCATCCATCGTGACTCCCAAGTCAACAAAATAATTTACTGATGCAAGACAAAAATTATCAATAAGTAAGAGGCTGCTGGCAAAGATCTCCGAGAGAGGCACATTAACTTACATTTATTGATGTTCAGCGGCATTGAATTGGCGTTGCACCAAGCAACTAAGCAGTTTAAATCCGCTTGAAGCAATGAACGTTCTTCAATAGACTCATAAGACCTAAACATTTTAAATCATCGGAATACATTAAAATTTTGGAATACTTTATTATGGTACAGATATCATTAATAAATAGCAAGAACAGAATTGGACCGACATGACTGCCCTGTGGGACGCCAGAGGGAACATTAATGACCTCTGAAAGAGTATTTTTAAAAAATTACTTGTTGCGTTCTACCGCAGAGATACGAAGATATCCACTGAATGAGACCAGGTTGGAAGCCAAGTCGATCCAGCTTGTGGATAAGCAATGAATGGGAAACTTTGTCAAACGCTTCACTGAAATCAGCGTAAATAACATCGGTGTGAAGATTTTCTCTAAATCCATTAGAAACATGCGTTGTGAATTCAAGTAGGTTGGTAATGGTAGATTTGCATTTTCAGAATCTATGTTGAGAGTCTGCAATCAATGCAGAAATGGAAAATGTTGGCTGATTAGTAACAATGGCTTCAAACACCTTTGGGATGGCAGACAATTTTGAAATTCTTCGATAATTTTCTACACATGACCTACTGCCGTTTTTGTGGAGGGGTATTAGAAAAGATTCCTTCCAAGCAGAAGGAAAAACTCCATGTTTTAAGGATATGTTGAATAAATCAGTTAGGGGCAGATAAATGTGTTCTGCACATCTTTTGAAAAAAACATGTGGGAATTAGGTCAGGACGGTATTTATAAGATTCCTTCAAAGAAGTTAAATATGTAAGAACCTCTTCTGGAAATATTGGTGGAATATTAATTGCATTAAGTGAGTTAAGTTGATACGGGTATTCACTAGAGAAAGAAATTAATTCAGCGGAATAGTTAGATTTGAAAAATTGTGCAAAGAAGTTAGCAATATCTTGATCGTCGCTAGAGTAATCATCACGCTATTTCATACCAGGAGGAAAGCCTTTAACCCTACTTTTAGAGTTAACGAAATTATAGAAAGCTTTCGGATTGCAAGTTATTTTCTTTTTCATCGCACAGAGATAGGTTGTTTACGCGGTGTAGGCTGTCACCTGTCCCATCTCCCTCCTTTTTTTATACGTATCTCTATGAATTTATATATATAACCCGTACTTGGTATTATATTCGACTATTGAATTGTATTATATCGAATATCTATGAATTTATATATATATCCCGTCGCTTGTATTGTATTCGATTATTGAAGTGTATTATATTGAATTATCCCCTAAAATCAATGCATTGTATTTACCCTTAAATTCCCTATTGGGAATCCTCATGGCCGTGTGGCAGCCTCCACCGCGCAAAATCCACCAAATCGAATTCGCCGCAAGTACAGGATGGCGATCTGGCACGATCGCCACCTGTCAAAAAAACACCACCTTTTGTGTATATGTGTCATCTGAAAAAGTTCACACGCTTTTGTAAAAATTTCCTTTTTTTATGCAAATCAACACCTTTGATTATTATATATTTTGCGATCATACGAATTAACAAGTTTCATACGTTTTCATTGGCATTTTTCTCGATATTGATTTGTGATATTACGGTCTTGTACCTATTGTTATTACATCTCAAAAAGCAGCAATTAATCACTAATAAATAAGTGTGTGGTGAGAATAAGTGACTTTCCTTTATTTTGGAAGAATCATATGAATATAGCAATTAGATATTGAAACGAGTGTTTTCTTCGAGCTGCAATTTTAAACGGATACAAAATTCTTTGATTACCTAAGCCCCATACGCAGAGAATAATACGCCGGGATCATCATCTACTCAAGTTTCTGATCACTGGAAGTGCGGACAGTGGACAAGGCTGCGTATCATATCCTTTTATCGGCTATCAGGTGTATTTTGCCACACAAATCGGTGCTCACCCGCATACGTATTGATACTTTACATTGCCATAATCTCCATCGTGTACACAATACCAGGTAATTTGCTTCATAATATACGACGGTAAGTCCCTCATATAGTGAAGTAAGAAACGATAGCCTGCTTGAAGCAGTAACGCTTAGCGCACTACCTCCTAAAGCCCATTCTCACCCAGCAGTGGAGGGAGAACACCCCAACTAACCCCACAACAACGATCAGTAGGCTGACTAATTAACTATAAGTATTGTAACACCTTTTTTATTTAATTCAAAATATTTATGACGCAATATAGAGTACTTCAAGTAGTTGGAGTGTGAACCCGTCTTCTTGTACAGGAACGCGATTTTTTGTTTTTTAAAGATTTCAGTTCTTTGGTGTACCATATTTGGACTAGGTCAGTGAAAAGACGTTTACGCTTAGGTACATGTCTTTCCAGAATAGCGTGAATGATGGCGTTGAAGCCAGAATCGTTTTGATCAATATCTGCACCGTATTTGGGCCAAACTTTTGTAGATAAAATTTGGTTGAGTTTATTAAAATTAGCCTTCGCGAATTCGAATCTAAAACTAGAGTCGTTTTCTATGGTAGTGCAACTCCGAGAACTTTCTTCCAATTCGTAAACTATTTCCAGCGAGGGATGGTAAGGGTCCTCAGGTACAGTAAGAGGTCCACCCCTCCTAAGAATGGATTTTGATGTATCATCAACAAATACTAGATCAAGTACCCTCCCGGACATGTTTGGAACTATATTTATTTGCCTTAGGCAAAGTTCAGTTATTTCAGCTAAAGAGTCGATGCTGGAGAATTTTGAAGAAACCGGTACAATACCATGGTCGGATGTGGTCCATGATACGTGCGGAAGATTAAAGTCACCCAAAACAATTATCGAGTCAATAGGCTTCAATATTGAACTGATATATTAACGAAATATGGTTATATACACCGAGGTATCTGAAGATGGTGGGATATAGCAAATGGCAATATAGGTAAAACCTATTCCTAGCTGTGTTCTAATGCACTTAAATTCCGTAGCTTCAATAACAGGTAAATTTACCTCAACGGAAGGTATAGAAGAATGTACCGCGAGCAAAACCCCATCCCCAACTCTGTTCAAGCGGCCATTTCTATATATTTGGTAATCATTGCAAAGAATCTCCGAATTAAAAATATTAGCCTTTAACCAAGTTTCAGTAAAAGCGATGATATTGTAATTACAGTTAACTAATTTCAAGTATAGTTCTGTTAGTTTTGTGTTTAAGCCTCTTATATTTTAATAAAATATATTAAGGACAGGTTTAATATTTAGTTTTTTGCAGCATTATTGTTATGAGGAACGGTAGCAAGATTAACGTTACGTCTATGCTCGAATTCACGCACAAAGGCTCCGGGTGGCCAAAATGAATTATTCAAAATTGTTTCAAAATGTTGCGCTGATACGTCAATCCTAAATGACGAAATGTCTCTAGGATAATTAAAACTAAATTTACGAATAGACATATTTTCAGATTTAAATTTACTTATGATGTACGATTTCTTCTGTAGTGTCTCTCTCGAATCTGGACACGAAAATCGACTTTTTAATCGGGACAGTAATCAATCTACTAGCCGGTGGTTCAGATTCCGCAGAGGGGTTTTGGGGAACCTGGTTCCTTTTTGTGGAGGGTATAGTGGATACAGCTGAATGAGCATTCGATGTCGATGGTTGAACTGCTAAGGGAGAGGACAGATTTATCAATTCAGTAGTTGGGGGTGGAAGATCATGAGGTGAAGGAACTTTGGGATCAGCATCCATAGTCGGAGCTAGAAGGGAAAATCGATAGACCTACGATTATTATCCGGAATTTTTACATTTGAATGTTTGAAAGATTTAAATAAGCTTTCGTAATGCTTAAATTTCTCGGATAAAGCGGAAATCTCTCTTCCTATTTCAGAAAATCCATATCTGGCCTGTTTGAAGACCTTGAAAAGATCAATTTGGGTAGGCCTACATTTCAAACAAGCCCAACGTACTCCCTTATCGTTTTCATTAAGTGCGTCAACCACTCGTGCTGATAAACCGGCGCACTTCATATGGGCAAGCCCATCGCAAAGCCAGCATGCCACGAAGGGGTGTGATTCACTTTTTACTAAGCAGAGGATGAGGAATAAATATATATATAAATGCTACAGAAAACCGAGAATTAATAAAATAGGAAAAGTATGAATATTAATTGAACGATAGCACAACGGGTTATAAGAAAAAAATACAACAGTTTGAAAGTAGCTGTTAGAAAGAGATATGCTGTATGAGCAGTTTGAGATGCACTGTAAGAACACCGAACAAACCGCGCAAACAGCTGTGACACTGAGGAAAAAATGTGCACGCAAAAAATCAAAAATAAAAACAAAGTATGTACACTTAACCTGTATCTAAGGTTTAATGTTTGTAGCTTAATGAGAACTTACATAAAAATCAATCCCGAAATTCCCTCCGTTTCGTACGATTTGTCTAAATATCTCAACCCTTACGCCCCCTAGCGAATCTTTTTGTATCGTGTCATCGGCTGTCATCGACCTCTGAATTAAGTATGAAATTTCAAGTATCTAGCTCGTCGAGAAGTTAGTTAAAAGCTGGTTTGAAAATTTTCAGATTATTATCTAATTATTTCGATCCGTACGCCACCTAACGGATTTTTTTCCTTTTATTGCATTGTCACGGTGTTTTAACCTATGTGTAAAGTTTCACGTTTGTAGCCAATGAGAAGTTACTTATAAATCGATTGCAAGATTTGTATGAAAAGCGGACAAACATTCAACCGACCTAATATAAAGGAAGTAAAAATAATATACATTATATAATAAGACCATAATTTCTTTAGAAGTCTCTGAATTTACATCGTTAGAATGCAATTGTCAAAATAAAAATAAAAAACGTATTCAAATAATTTTACACACCAAGCGCACCAGTAGGAAATGAGCGCATGTATGGCAATGGTAATGGGATTTCCTTTCTTTCTTATTGTTTTATTTAATAATATAACGATCACTAAATTTGTACAAAATGATGCTTTTTCGGACAATATTTTATTAAAAGAAGACTCAAACTTTCGGGAGACCTGCGAAAATCATGCAATATTTATTCCAGAAAAGAACACAAACATGTCCACTGCCAAGAGTGGGGAAAGGGTTTTGTAAGTTTGTTTCATAAACTTCACCCGTAAATTGAACAATTTAAGTCTGAGCACTTTCGCAGTATTACTTTTACAATTTTCTTTGCATACTGACGCCCCCACAGTATACATTAATTCTGCTTAACCGTTTCCTCAACATGTTTTTCAGAAAAATATACGTACTTATTCTCAGTACTAAGAAGTTGTTTTCATGATATAAATCAAAGTAGAAAATTATGATTCTTAGTGTACGTTTTAGCACCACCAATTAAAGGACTTAAAGGATTAAAGTTCTTAATTTTTTTTTAACTGATCCCATTAAGTAAATGGAGCATTTCAGAAAATTTTTCTTTTGAACAAAACGTGTTCAGACGGAAAGAGTTTTTTATTTTTTCTTTTATGGACGTTGTGACAGCACACTGCCCTCAAGTCGTCCAATGGAACCAGGCTAATCTTCTTCATGTCGAGTCGTTGTAATGCAAAGGTTTGTTACCGTCGAAATCTGAAACTGCTCAGCTACAGAAGAAACCTCATCAATTTAATATACATACATATAATGTATATAATTAATTCATGAAAATTAATTCAATATGTTAATGAATACAGATATTTACTATTAACAGAGGAAAGAACAGATTTTTTAATACAAAAAAGCGAGTCCGAAACATCAAATGTGCTAGAGTGGGAGTTGTAATTCTGACACAAACAGTGGAGGGGCTCATTTAATTCAAAATTTGTTCTACATTATTTTAGGTAGAGGGGTTTAAGATGTCTTGAAGGCGGAATGGACATTAAAGTTGTTTACTTCGCTCAACAGAAATTAGTTAGAGACCGAATTAATTTAATCATAAATACAATTCCAAGCAATTCCCTACGAATCGCAAGGAAATATCTTAAGGAGAAAAGTTAGAATTGTGTTTGGACTGATTCTAGCCGATCAATATGAACCTGGTAACTCGGGTTCCAAATTATTAAACCGGCCTGACTAATGTTGGAAAAAGAGCTTTAGTAACGTACCGGTTGCTGAATTCTTTATACCATCGCTTTGCAAATGCCAGAACACCTTTAGCCTTATTAACAGTTGCAGTAATATGAAGGTTGAAGTCAAGTTTACTGTCCATATTAACTCCAAGGTCTATAAAACTGAATACCTTTTCAAGATTATAATTATTAAGAGTGTAGGAATCTGCCTGAAGTAACTACATAAATTCGCATTTTTTAAAATTAAGTGGCCTATAGCTGATGGTGCACCAATTAACCAATGTGTCCAAATCTGATTTCTTCGCTTGACGCATATGATAAAAAAAAATGTTATATATTCCTTTGAAAAACGAATTATTATTATTAACTTATTTATTTGAGAGAAATCCAAACTTTCTTGCTAACATATTCTTGGAAAAGACACGGCCATATATATTATATGAACAATAAAGTTTCCAATTGGGTAGATAGTCCAATATTGTGTTATGTCATTTAATGAATGTTTATGACAATAGAAAAACATTCGCCTTCCAGACACAGTGTAGCATTTTCAACAAACATGAAATATGAAGAAAAAAGCGTATAGCCAGCTAAGGTCATTAAAAGTACATTGTAGTTACACTCTTAATAAAAAATTACGTTGTTATCATTCGAATTTCATCTTTTTATATGAACGAATTTTCAAAAAGTCTTCGAAACGATACAGGTGATATTTTTCATTAAAAAAAGTGGTAAATTTTGATACCATTAGCTCCCAAAACTTTTAAAACTATTGCAGGGACTCGGAGAAAACAAAAAAAATCGTTTTTATAAATAATCACCCCTACCATGCATTTCGACTTGGATTGAAATTTTCTCCCTTTGGCCACTTTGGTATCATGCGTTCCGTTTCCGTTCAGTTCAACTACTAAATTTACAATTCTGCTAATCATGCACTTCGATCGTAGCTCCGTTTTTCTAAGTTGCAATTTTTTTGGCGGAGAATTTTTTGTTTTTTTATTTAGCTGTACAAATTTTATTAATTTGCCTGATTTTTTTTATTTTCTTAAAATGTAAGTAAAACTTGTATAAAAAGTAGTAGAACTCACGATATTTCCAGTTTTTGCGCTCGAATGATGTTTTTTGATATGCTTTCAAGTCAAAAACAACAACACCAGAGCAATATGGAAAATTGGCAGATATGATGGAGAGTAAGCCAGATATAGCCAACGGTTTCCACCAGGGTCCGAAGGAAGATGTGCAGGGTTTTTGGGAAGAGGTAGCATCTATTTTAAATGTACTTGGTCCACCATAAAAATACTCTAATGCAGGGTATTAATTGAATTGAAAACGAATTTGTAAAATCTATCGTTTTGTTACAGGTTTGCATTTACTGGAAGTGCTATATCGAACGCAAGCTAACTAGCAATAAGAAGGAAATGATGAGCACAGGGGGAGGGCAATGGCGCTTGCAACGTATAAGTCCACTTGAGGAGAAAATTGTGCGTTTAACGGGGTTGGAAAAGTTTACAAGTGGAATAAGGAATGCCTACGATTATGGCGATAGTACACAAGACGCAGACCGAACCTCCGAAATGGACATTTCGACTCTTTCATACGATGTGCCTTCAACCAGCAGAGCTAGCAGCCATAACAGAGAAAGAAGAACAGAAAAGGAGAGTGCTGCATCGTTACTAAGGGAGCAACAAGATCTCCAGAAAGAATTTTATGCCGAAAAAAAAATCATTGTGAAGCTGTCGATGGCAAAATGAAGGAAACTGTGACATATTTCCGGCGAATGAACCGCTCTCTAGAAGTTATGGCAAACACTGCAGCAAAACAGCTTCAAGAGCAGCAACGACACAACAAGATAAAGGAAAACCTGTAAAAAGAAAAGGTGGAAATTAAAATTCGAATGCTAAAACTAGATCCTAACTATAGAGAAGGCTCGGAATAATTGTATACCTGATTTTTTTTTTTTTTTTTTTGTATTTTCTTTAATGAATTACAAGACTCGGAATAATCTTATACCGGATTTTTGTATTTTTTGTATTATCTTTAATAAACAACTTGAGAAATGAACTGAATACCATTTTTATTTAACAAAATGTCATATGCGCTGAATTTAATTCTTAAATTAACATAGATAAATTTGGAACTTAAAGAAAAACATGAAATATTGAAATAAAATGTTATACACTTTGAAAAGAAGGAAGTATGATGTCACGAAAACGAAGTAAATTCAGAGTCATTGGTTTGTTCCTCTTCCTCTTGACGGCTTCATTATCAAATTCTATCGGATTCAAATCTTCTACTTTGTAGAAAATGCAAATATTGTGCAGTGCGCAAGCTACATTTATAATTTCACTCGCTTTTTGAGGCGAGTAATGCAGTTCTCGAGCTCCCAAAAAACATCGAAAGCGGTTCTTTAAAATTCCGATCGTCCGATCTATAATATTTCTAGTTTTGGAGTGCTTCATGTTATAATTACTTTGCCGGCTGCCTTGACTTAAGGAACGATACGGAGTCATTAGCCAGGGTTGTAATGGATATCCAGCATCGCCTTGAAAAAAAGCAAATAACTATTTTAAATTGTCTAAGAAACGTACATATATGTATCACTAAATACCTAACAGCCATGTGTTTTTTCACCTTTACGATATCGTCGTTTCATATAGCACCTCAGCTTGCTTAATCCCCATACATGGGCGTCGTGATTGCACCCATTATACCTAGTGTCAATGCTTCTTATTCTAATAAATTTTCAATTATGAAATTGATTTCATGAAATACAATCCTCACCACCATAACATTGACCCGCTAAAAATCTTAAAGCGTTACTACAATGATAAGCGGAGATAACGAGGACAAAGTACTTGCCGTCGTTTCTTCCGCAAACCTATCTAGGACATAATTGAATACGTCCTTATTCAGACGAAAGTTTTTTTTGAATCTAAATAAGTAAACAAATTGTAAGAAAATTGTTTACTTTCACGTGCAATTACTTACAGCCCGTCATTCATCTGGAAGGGATCGCACATATCTCGCAATCTTCTCCTTTCAATTCTCACCACAGCATTCTGAGATGTGCTGCTCTCCTCCTCAACCAGGAATATTGCCGCGGATAAGGATTCCATACTTACGTTTAATAAAAATAATAACAATATAAAAATTTTACTTTTATTTATTTTCTTTGAACAGCACTGATTTGTGTATTTTTGCTTTGTTATGTTCCAGTTTCACATATTTCAAGGCAAACAGCTGGTGGGTTCAAATCCCACTGCAAGCAAGCATTTTTTAAATTTATTATCTTTTTTATTTTATAAATTACTATTTTAATGGACTGTATGTTATTTTACTTTGTTTATGGTGTATTTAAAATACGGGACGATGCAAAGCATCGGTACACCTTATAGCTAATCGGATATGAGTAGTACACCACTCACCTGGTACTTCTGCTACGAATGCGGAGATGACGATGATGTGGTGTGGATGGTGAAGATGTAATGATTATGGCGGTGTTCTTGTGGCGCTGCCGGCAACACAAGCTTCTGCTTCGATCTCTTGCGGTGATGGTGTTATGCTCGATCCGTGTCGTTTTCACCTGCTCCTGTTATTTACCGCCTATATCGATGTAAGGTTGGTTGCTTTATTACTTAACACTGTGGTTGCTGTAATGCCTAGCAATATATATCCGTACAAAAGGAACTCTGGGCCAATCAATTTAGTAGACCAAACACAATGCGCTTAATACAATTTGATTCACACGTTTATTTAAGTAAAGGCACCAAGTTAAGGGGGCATACAAATGTTCGGAAATTATCAAACAAATATGCACAACAAGTTATGTAGCAGTTCAATTGTTAGCGCGCACAGAGCTTTGCCACTGACCTCTTATGTATCAGAATAGGTATTGTCACACACGGGAGCAACGATACTGCCCAAAATGAAAACGTAAGAATTTACAAGCGGATTCTCTCGCCAGCAAAGTGTTGGTCTCACAACAGATAAACTATGGAAAAAACGCGATTTTATAAAACTATAAAAGCCGAAATCACAAGATACAAACTTTAGGTTTGTGTTTATAACAATGACAATTCCTATTTTTACAATGATACAAAGGTGGTGGTTTTTTGACAGATGTCGATCATGCCAGATCGCCATCCTGCATTTGCGGCGAATTAGATTTGGTGGATTTTCGCGGTGGAGGCTGCCACACGTCCATTAGTGTTCCCAATAGGGAATTTAAAGGGTAAATACAATTCATGGATTATGCGGGTAATTCACTATAATGCAATTCCATAATAAAATACAGTACAAGATACAAGATAAATTCATGGATATACGTATGTACAAAAGGGAGATGGGACGGTTGGCAGCCTACGCCGCGTAAACACCTTATTTATGATATCTTTATTTTAATGTATTTGTTTGTTATTTTTAAATTTATTTAAAGAGAGGTCACTATGTACCTGTTACACCTTGTATTTATTCATTGGGGCGAGCACTGAGGGCTCCAAGGTATTGGCTGCGGGATGAGCCACCTTGTTTTGCTTTGAAAACCCCCTTTTATTTATTCATTGGGGGCGAGCATTGGGGGCTCTGAGGTTTCGCTCTAATGAGCCACCTCATCTTCTATTTGAAGAACCTCTTGTATTTATTCATTGGGGGCGAGCACTGGGGGATCTGAGGTTTCGCTCTAATGAGCCACCTCATCTTCTATTTGAAGAACCCTTAAAAAATGTGATATGGAGGCGAGCACTGGGCTCTGAGGTATTGGCACCCCATCTTCTGCTCGAAGAACTTCGATTTTAAATTAAAAACTAAAACTATATCTTTAGAATATTACACTAACAAGTTGAGAATTACAAGCACACTCAATGGCTAATGAAACAAACGAAAGCAAAAAGTCATAGTTTAAGTCGCTTAAACATGCTCCCCCCTAGACGGCTTAGTCGTCAAGTTGTAATTCCATAGGAGCCGGTCATCCGGCTCGAAGGACCATAGCTAAGCGTGGGGCAGTTGAGGGCGAGCAGTTTAATATGAGTTATAAGGGAGTAATTTGATGCTCTTGTAGACGTATGAGTCGTGGCACAGTGGATGACGTACCCGACTCACACGTTTGGGGTTGCGGGTTCAAAGCCCACTGCAAGCAAGCATTTTTTAAATTTATTATTTTTTTTATTTTATAAATTACTATTTTAATGGACTGTATGTTATTTTACTTTGTTTATGGTGTATTTAAAATACGGGACGATGCAAAGCATCGGTACACCTTATTTACGATATCTTTATTTTAATGTATTTGCTTGTTATTTTTAAATTTATTTAAAGAGAGGTCACTATGTACCTGTTACACCTTGTATTTATTCATTGGGGCGAGCAACGGGGCTCCAAGCTATTGGCTGCGAGATGAGCCACCTTGTTTTGCTTTGAAAAACCCCTTTTATTTATTCATTGGGGGCGAGCACTGGGTGCTCTGAAGTTTCGCTCTAATGAGCCACCTCATCTTCTATTTGAAGAACCTCTTGTATTTATTCATTGGGGGCAAGCACTGGGGGCTCTGAAGTTTCGCTCTAATGAGCCACCTCATCTTTTATTTGAAGAACCCTTAAAAAATGTGATATGGAGGCGAGCACTGGGCTCTGAGGTATTGGCACCCCATCTTCTGCTCGAAGAACCTCGATTTTAAATTAAAAACTAAAACTATATCTTTAGAATATTTCACTAACAAGTTGAAAATTACAAGAAAACTCAATGGCTAATGAAACAAACGAAAGAAAAAGTGATAGTTTAAGTCGCTTAAACACAAATTATAAGGCAAAACGCTGAGTTTTCCTTTTTCTCCTATGCATTTAGGTGCTATTTTGCACCTTCTTCAGGGAGCCTAGTTTATTTGACAAAACATAAAACAATTACAAAATATTCAACAATTTCACATAAAAATTTCACTTACATACATATAACATTAAATTATAACATATAAACAAACAACATTGAAAACAATTCACAATTTACTAATAATAACTTCCGACCACTTCCGTGCGCATACATGTTTATTCTCCGAAATCGCTGTTGAATAAGCGCAACTTATGTTGTCCACATCGTCTTTAAATTTGACAGCATCTTTTATTCGTTGTTGTATCCTCTTGAACCTAGAGATAAAAGAAGCCAACATACAAATTAAGCTCCAAAAAAATGCCATCACACATATTAAAAATACCTTATTTAAAAAACTTGAAGAATATGCATTTAAGCAAATAATAGAACACCAAAAATTTTTCTACAAAACCACGATAACTGCCACGGGAAAAGACCTTCACAAAAAACTAAAATCCCAAATCAGTAGATGTGTAGAAAAATATGGGCTAAGAACCAACGAGGATTGGTTTATAAATTTAACAAATATTGACGTACCCGACGAGTGCCGGTGGGTACTCTCCATGGCGAAAAATTCGTCCTACCTGTCACTAGAGACACATTTTCTCCGATACATTTAATTGCAGACCTTGAACAAGCAATACACACCTTTAAAAATAAAACAAAGAACGGACCAAAGGAGAATATTATAATAAAATGGTTTAAGAATACAAAAGAATTCTTGAAACAACACAAAGACTCTATAGTAGTTACTAATGCTGATAAGGGAAAAAAAACAGTAATGATGTACAAGCCAGACTACAAAAAAAATGAAAGAGGTACTAAACGATAAGACAACTTACAAAACCATACGGATGGATCCAACACATCAGTTACAAAGGAAAAAGAATAACATCGTGGACGTTATCTATAAACAAAAGAACATAAACCTCAAACAGAAGATACAACTCGCGTGCACTGCGGCAGTAGCACCTAGACTGTATGGCCTCCCAAAGATACATAAAGAAAATACTCCCCTTCGTCCGATATCGTCGTCCGTCAATGTACCTTGTTACAACCTTTCGAAATACATAGGCCATACACTGAAAGAAGTCGTATCAAAAAGGTATAACGTCCAAAATTCGTTCCAAGTGAAAGAAAATTAAAAAATATAGAGATAGAAGATGACGAAATCCTGGTATCGTTTGATGTCATATCTCTCTTTACCAATATACACACACAATTAACAATCCACACCATTATGCAACAATGGAAAACATTAGAGAAACACACAACACTAACCAGATCTCAGTTTCAAACAATTTTAGAGTTTTGCCTACCCGACAACAATTACTTTGCAGACGCCACAACACCTCCAGCCTTATTAATAGTTGCAGTAATATGAAGGTTGAAGTTAAGTTTACTGTCCATATTAACTCCAAGGTCTATAAAACTGTATACCTTTTCAAGATTATAATTGTTAAGAGTGTAGGAATCTGCCTGAAGTAATCTACATAAATTCGCATTTTTTAAGATTAAGTGGCCTATAGCTGATGGTGCACCAATTAAGCAATGTGTCCAAATCTGATTGTAAAAGCGACTTTTCTTCGCTTGACGCAAAATTTTACATCTTCCTTTGCAACGGAAAACCGAATTATTATTATTAACTTATTTAGTTGGGCGAAATCCAAAATTTGTTCTAACATATTCTTGGAAAAGACACGGCCATATATATTATATGAACAATAAAGTTTCCAATTGGGTAGGTAGTCCAATATTGTGTTGTCATTTAATGAAATATTATATATTTTTTGTTTATGACAATAGAAAAACATCGCTTTCCAGACACAGTGTTGCATTTTCAGCCAACATGAAATATGAAGAAAAAAGCGTATAGCTAGCTAACGTGATTAAAAGTACATTGTAGATACACTCTTAATAAAAAATTACGTTGTTATCATGCGAATTTCATCTTTTTATATGAACGAATTTTCAAAAAGTCTTCGAAACGATACAGGTCATATTTTTCATTAAAAAAAAGTGGTAAATTTTGATACCATTAGCTCCCAAAACTTTTAAAACTATTGCAGGGACTCGGAGAAAACCAAAAAAATCGTTTTTATAAATAATCACCCCTATCATGCATTTCGACTTGGATTGAAATTTTCTCCGTTCGGCCACTTTGGTATCATGCGTTCCGTTTCCGTTCAGTTCAACTACTAAATTTACAATTCTGCTAATCATGCACTTCGATCGTAGCTCCGTTTTTCTAAGTTGCAATTTTTTTGGCGGAGAATTTTTTGTTTTTTTATTTAGCTGTACAAATTTTATTAATTTGCCTGATTTTTTCATTTTCTTAAAATGTAAGTAAAACTTGTATTAAAAAGATATAGAACTCACGATATTTCCAGTTTTTGCGCTCGAATGATGTTTTTTGATATGCTTTCAAGTCAAAAACAACAACACCAGAGCAATATGGAAAATTGGCAGATATGATGTAGAGGAAGCCAGATAGAGCCAACGGTTTCCACCAGCGTCCGAACGAAGATGCGCAGGCTTTTTGGGAAGAGGTAGCATCTATTTTAAATGCACTTGGTCCACCATAAAACGACTCTAATGCAAGGTATTAATTGAATTGAAAACGAATTTGTAAAATCTAACGTTTTGTTACAGGTTTGCATTGACTGGAAGTGCTATATCAAACGGAAGCTAACTAGCAATAAGAAGGAAATGATGATCACAGGGGGAGGGCAATGGCGCTTGCAACGTATAAGTCCACTTGAGGAGAAAATTGTGCGTTTAACGGGGTTGGAAAAGTTTACAAGTGGAATAAGGAATGCCTACGATTATGGCGATAGTACACAAGACGCAGACCGAACCTCCGAAATGGACATTTCGACACATTCATACGATGTGCCTTCAACCAGCAGAGCTAGCAGCCATAACAGAAAAGGAGAGTGCTGCATCGTTACTAAGGGAGAAACAAGATCTCCAGAAAGAATTTTATGCCGAAAAAAAAATCATTATGAAGCTGTCGATGGCAAAATGAAGGAAACTGTGACATATTTCCGGCGAATGAACCGCTCTCTAGAAGTTATGACAAACACTGCAGCAAAACAGCTTCAAGAGCAGCAACGACTCAACAAGATAAAGGAAAACCTGTAAAAAGAAAAGGTGGAAATGAAAATTCGAATGCTAAAACTAGATCCTAACTATAGAGAAGGCTCGGAATAATTGTATACCTGATTTTTGTTTTTTTTTGTATTATTTTATATTTGTATATATAAAATATTGCGCAGTGCGCAAGCTACATTTATAATTTCACTCGCTTTTTGAGGCGAGTAATGCAGTTCTCGAGCTCCCAACAAACATCGAAAGCGGTTCTTTAAAATTCCTATCGTCCGATCTATAATATTTATAGTTTTGGAGTGCTTCATGTTATAATTACTTTGTCAGCTGCCTTGACTTAAGGAACGATACGGAGTCATTAGCCAGGGTTGTAATGGATATCCAGCATCGCCTTGAAAAAAAGCAAATAACTATTTTAAATTGTCTAAGAAACGTACATATATGTATAACTAAATACCTAACAGCCATGTGTTTTTTCACCTTTACGATATCGTCGTTTCATATAGCACCTCAGCTTGCTTAATCCCCATACATGGGCGTCGTGATTGCACCCATTATACCTAGTGTCAATGCTTCTTATTCTAATAAATTTTCAATTATGGAATTGATTTCATGAAATACAATCCTCACCACCATAACATTGATCCGCAAAAAATCTTAAAGCGTTACTACAATGATAAGCGGAGATAACGAGGACAAAGTACTTGCCGTCGTTTCTCCCGCAAACCTATCTAGGACATAATTGAATACGTCCTTATTCAGACGAAAGTTTTTTTTGAATCTAAATAAGTAAACAAATTGTAAGAAAATTGTCTACTTTCACGTGCAATTACTTACAGCCCGTCATTCATCTGGAAGGGATCGCACATATCTCGCAATCTTCTCCTTTCAATTCTCACCACAGCATTCTGAGATGTGCTGCTCTCCTCCTCAACCAGTAATATCGCCGCGGATAAGGATTCCATACTTACGTTTAATAAAAATAATAACAATATAAAAATTTTACTTTTATTTATTTTCTTTGAACAGCACTAATTTGTGTATTTTGCTATTTGTTATGTTCCAGTTTCACATATTTCAAGGCAAACAGCTGATTTCGAAAGAGTTATAGCTCTTCCTCTTCTTCTTTCAATCCAATTGCAACGCTGATACCTACTTTCGACTCCGGCGGAGCGTAGAGCGGGAACGTAATCGAAATGCATGATAGGGGTGATTATTTATACTGTTCTATTGTAACATAGAAATAAAATTCTCTTTTGTGTTGATATTTATTGAGCTTTACGGCCGATTTCAAATTATAAGGCAAAACGCTGAGTTTTCCTTTTTCTCCTATGCATTTAGGTGCTATCTCGCACTTTCTTCAGGGAGCCTAGTTTATTTGACAAAACATAAAACAATTACAAAATATTCAACAATTTCACATAAAAATTTCACTTACATACATATAACATTAAATTATAACATATAAACAAACAACATTGAAAACAATTCACAATTTATTAATAACAACTTCCGACCACTTCCGTGCGCATATATGTTTATTCTCCGAAATCGCTGTTGAATAAGCGCAACTTATGTTGTCCACATCGTCTTTAAATTTGACAGCATCTTTTATTCGTTGTTGTATCCTCTTGAACCTAGAGATAAAAAAAGCCAACATACAAATTAAGCTCCAAAAAAACGCAACCACACATATTAAAAATACCTTATTTAAAAAACTTGAAGAATATACAAAACCACGATAACTGCCACGGGAAAAGACCTTCACAAAAAACTAAAATCCCAAATCAGTAGATGTGTAGAAAAATATGGGCTAAGAACCAAAGAAGATTGGTTTATAAATTTAACAAATATTGACGTACCCGACGATGGGAAAAAATTCGCCCTACCTGTCACTAGAGACACATTTTCTCCGATACATTTAATTGCAGACCTTGAACAAGCAATACACACCTTTAAAAATGAAACAAAGAATGGACCAAAGCAGAAAATTATAATAAAATGGTTTAAGAATACAAAACAATTCTTGAAACAACACAAAGACTCTATAGTAGTTACTAATGCTGATAAGGGAAAAAAAACAGTAATGATGTACAAGCCAGACTACAAAAAAAATGAAAGAGGTACTAAACGATAAGACAACTTACAAAACCTTACGGATGGATCCAACACATCAGTTACAAAGGAAAAAAATAACATCGTGAACGTTATCTATAAACAAAAGAACATAAACCTCAAACAGAAGACACAACGCGCGTGCACTGCGGCAGTAGCACCTAGACTGTATGGCCTCCCAAAGATACATAAAGAAAATACTCCCCTTCGTCCGATATCGTCGTCCGTCAATGTACCTTGTTACAACCTTTCGAAATACATAGGCCATACAATGAAAGAAGTCGTATCAAAAAGGTATAACGTCCAAAATTCGTTCCAAGTGAAAGAAAAATTAAAAAATATAGAGATAGAAGATGAAGAAATCCTGCTATCGTTTGATGTGATATCTCTCTTTACCAATATATACACACAATTAGCAATCCACACCATTATGCAACAATGGAAAACATTAGAGAAACACACAACACTAACCAAATCTCAGTTTCAAAAAATTGTATAGTTTTGCCTACGCGACAACAATTACTTTGCAAACGCCAGAACACCTCCAGCCTTATAAATAGTTGCAGTAATATGAAGGTTGAAGTTAAGTTTACTGTCCATATTAACTCCAAGGTCTATAAAACTGTATACCTTTTCAAGATTATAATTGTTAAGAGTGTAGGAATCTGCCTGAAGTAATCTACATAAATTCGCATTTTTTAAGATTAAGTGGCCTATAGCTGATGGTGCACCAATTAAGCAATGTGTCGAAATCTGATTGTAAAAGCGACTTTTCTTCGCTTGACGCATATGATAAAAAAAAATTTTACATCTTCCTTTGCAAGAGAAAACCGAATTATTATTATTAACTTATTTAGTTGGGCAAAATCCAAAATTTCTTGCTAACATATTCTTGGAAAAGACACGGCCATATATATTATATGAACAATAAAGTTTCCAATTGGGTAGGTAGTCCAATATTGTGTTGTCATTTAATGAAATATTATATATTTTTTGTTTATGACAATAGAAAAACATCGCCTTCCAGACACAGTGTAACATTTTCAGCAAACATGAAGTATGAAGAAAAAATCGTATAGCCAGCTAACGTGATTAAAAGTACATTGTAGTTACACCCTTAATAAAAAATTACGTTGTTATCATGCGAATTTCATCTTTTTATATGAACGAATTTTCAAAAAGTCTTCTAAACGATACACGTCATATTTTTTATTTAAAAAAAAGTGGTAAATTTTGATACCATTAGCTCCCAAAACTTTTAAAACTATTGCAGGGACTCGGAGAAAACAAAAAAAATCGTTTTTATAAATAATCACCCCTATCATGCATTTCGGCTTGGATTGAAATTTTCTCCGTTTGGCCACTTTGGTATCATGCGTTCCGTTTCCGTTCAGTTCAACTACTAAATTTACAATTTTGCTAATCATGCACTTCGAAAAACGGTTTCTAAGTTGCAATTTTTTTGGCGGAGAATTTTTTTTTTTTTATTTAGCTGTACTAATTTTATTAATTTGCCTGATTTTTTTTATTTTCTTAAAATATAAATACACCTTGTATTAAAAAGTAGTAGAACTCACGATATTTCCAGTTTTTGCGCTCGAATGATGTTTTTTGATATGCTTTCAAGTCAAAAACAACAACACCAGAGCAATATGGAAAATTGGCAGATATGATGGAGAGTAAGCCAGATATAGCCAACGGTTTCCACCAGCGTCCGAAGGAAGATGTGCAGGCTTTTTGGGAAGAGGTAGCATCTATTTTAAATGCACTTGGTCCACCATCAAAAGACTCTAATGCAAGGTATTAATTGAATTGAAAACGAATTTGTAAAATCTAACGTTTTGTTACAGGTTTGCATTGACTGGAAGTGCTATATCAAACGCAAGCTAACTAGCAATAAGAAGAAAATGATGAGCACAGGGAGAGGGCAATTGCGCTTGCAACGTATAAGTCCACTTGAAGAGAAAATTTTGCGTTTAACGGGGTTGGAAAAGTTTACAAGTGGAATAAGGAATGCCTACGATTATGGCGGTAGTACACAAGACGCAGACCGAACCTCCGAAATGGACATTTCGACACATTCATACGATGTGCCTTCAACCAGCAGAGCTAGCAGCCTTAACAGAGAAAGAAGAACAGAAAAGGAGAGTGCTGCATCGTTTAAGGCAGCAACAAGAATCTCCAGAAAGAATTTTATGCCGAAACAAAAAATCATTATGAAGCTGTCGATGGCAAAATGAAGGAAACTGTGACATATTTCCGGCGAATGAATCACTCTCTAGAAGTTATGGCAAATACTGCAGCAAAACAGCTTCAAGAGCAGCAACGACACAACAAGATAAAGGAAAACCTGTTAAAAGAAAAGGTGGAAATGAAAATTCGAATGCTAAAACTAGATCCTAACTATAGAGAAGGCTCGGAATAATTGTATACCTGATTTTTGTTTTTTTTTGTATTTTCTTAAATGAATTAGAAGACTCAGAATAATCGTATACCTGATTTTTGTATTTTTTGTATTATCTTTAATAAGCAACTTGAGAAATGAACTGAATGCCATTTTTATGTAACAAAATGTCATATGCGCTGAACTTAATTCTTAAATTAACATAGATAAATTTGGAATATAAAAAAAAAACATGAAATATTGAAACAAAATGGTATACACTTTGAAAAGAAGGAAGTATGTTGTCACGAAAACGATTTGCTGCTGAAGTAAACTCAGGGTCATTGGTTTGTTCCTCTTCCTCTTAATGGCTTCATTATCAAATTCTATCGGATTCAAATCTTCTACTTTGTAGAAAATGCAAATATTGTGCAGTGCGCAAGCTATATTTATAATTTCACTCGCTTTTTGAGGCGAGTAATGCAATTATCGAGCTCCCAACAAACATCGAAAGCGGTTCTTTAAAACTCCGATCGTCCGATCTATAATATTTCTAGTTTTGGAGTGCTTCATGTTATAATTACTTTGTCGGCTGCCTTGACTTACGGAGCGATACGGAGTCATTAGCCAGGGTTGTAGTGGATATCCAGCATCGCCTTGAAAAAAGCAAATAACTATTTTAAATTGTCTAAGAAACGTACATATATGTATCATTAAATACCTAACAGCCATGTGTTCTTTTCACCTTTACGATATCGTCGTTTCATATAGCACCTCAGCTTGCTTAATCCCCATACATGAGCGTCGTGATTGCACCCAGGATACCTAGTGTCAATGCTTCTTATTCTAATAAATTTTCAATTATGGAATTGATTTCATGAAATACAATCCTCACCACCATAACATTGATGCTGTAAAATCGTTTCTATTGTAATAAAGGAAAGGTTCATAGGATGGCTTGATTATTTTTATGTGCGTGCCATCAACGCACACGATAACACGTGGGAAACCAGCCTTCGTAAAAAAATCTTGTTTTGCTTCCTGCTTCTCTATTTCGAATTTTATCCACAATGGGCATAGCTTCCGCTGCATTATTTCGAGAAAAATTGACAGCCACTTTGACATGGTTGATTGTGCCATTCCAACATTGTAGTCTGCGCCAACTTCATGCTGGAAACTGCCTTCCGCAAAAAATCTTAAAGCGGTTACTAGAATGATAAGCGGAGATAACGAGGACAAAGTACTTGCCGTCGTTTCTTCCGCAAACGTATCTAGGACATAATTGAATACGTCCTTATTCAGACGAAAGTTTTTTTTGAATCTAAATAAGTAAACAAATTGTAAGAAAATTTTCTACTTTCAGGTGCAATTACTTACAGCCCGTCATTCATCTGGAAGGGATCGCACATATCTCGCAATCTTTTCCTTTCAATTCTCACCACAGCATTCTGAGATGTGCTGCTCTCCTCCTCAACCAGTAATATCGCCGCGGATAAGGATTCCATACTTACGTTTAATAAAAATAATAACAATATAAAAATTTTACTTTTATTTATTTTCTTTGAACAGCACTAATTTGTGTATTTTTGCTTTGTTATGTTCCAGTTTCACATATTTCAAGGCAAACAGCTGATTTCGAAAGAGTTATAGCTCTTCCTCTTCTTCTTTCAATCCAATTGCAACGCATGATACCTACTTTCGACTCCGGCGGAGCGTAGAGCGGGAACGTAATCGAAATGCATGATAGGGGTGATTATTTATACTGTTCTATTGTAACATAGAAATAAAATTCTCTTTTGTGTTGATATTTATTGAGCTTTACGGCCGATTTCAAATTATAAGGCAAAACGCTGAGTTTTCTTTTACTCCTATGCATTTCGGTGCTATTTTGCACCTTCTTCAGGGAGCCTAGTTTATTTGACAAAACATAAAACAATTACAAAATATTCAACAATTTCACATAAAAATTTCACTTACATACATAAAACATTAAATTATAACATATAAACAAACAACATTGAAAACAATTCACAATTTACTAATAATAACTTCCGACCACTTCCGTGCGCATACATGTTTATTCTCCGAAATCGCTGTTGAATAAGCGCAACTTATGTTGTCCACATCGTCTTTAAATTTGAAAGCATCTTTTATTCGTTGTTGTGCCTCTTGAACCTAGAGATAAAAGAAGCCAACATACAAATTAAGCTCCAAAAAAACGCCATCACACATATTAAAAATACCTTATTTAAAAAACTTGAAGAATATGAACTTAGGCAAATAATAGAACACCAAAAAATGTTCTACAAAAAAAAATAACTGCCACGGGAAAAGACCTTCAGAAAAACTAAAATCCCAAATCAGTAGATGTGTAGAAAAATATGGGCTAAGAACCAACGAGGATTGGTTTATAAATTTAACAAATATTGACGTACCCGACGAGTGCCGGTGGGTACTCTCGATGGGAAAAAATTCGCCCTACCTGTTACTAGGGACACATTTTCTCCGATACATTTAATTGCAGACCTTGAACAAGCAATACAGACGATGGAAGATGATAGACAAAAGGACACCATCAGATGTTAGTTTGCTACAAAATCAACACCTTTAAAAATAAAACAAAGAACGGCCCAAAGGAGAAAATTATAATAAAATGGTTTAAGAATACAAAAGAATTCTTGAAACAACACAAAGACTCTATAGTAGTTACTACTGCTGATAAGGGAAACAAAACAGTAATGATGTACAAGCCAGACTACAAAAAAAATGAAAGAGCTACTAAACGATAAGACAACTTACAAAACCATACGGATGGATCCAACACATCAGTTACAAAGGAAAGAGAATAACATCGTGAACGTTATCTATCTTTAAACAAAAGAACATAAACCTCAAATAGAAGGCAAAATTCGTGTGCACTGCGGCAGTAGCACCTAGACTGTATGGCCTCCCAAAGATACTCCCCCTCGTCCGATATCGTCGTCAATGTACCTTGTTACAACCTTTCGAAATACATAGGCCATACAGTGAAAGAAGTCGTATCAAAAAGGTATAACGTCCAAAATTCGTTCCAAGTGAAAGAAAAATTAAAAAATATAGAGATAGAAGATGACGAAATCCTGGTATCGTTTGATGTGATATCTCTCTTTACCAATATACACACACAATTAGCAATCCACACCATTATGCAACAATGGAAAACATACAACACTAACCAGATCGCAGTTTCAAAAAATTTTAGAGTTTTGCCTACGCGACAACAATTACTTTGCAAACGCCACAACACCTCCAGCCTTATTAATAGTTGCAGTAATATGAAGGTTGAAGTTAAGTTTACTGTCCATATTAACTCCAAAGTCTATAAAACTGTATACCTTTCCAAGATTATAATTGTTAAGAGTGTAGGAATCAGCCGGAAGTAATCTACATAAATTCGCATTTTTTAAGATTAAGTGGCCTATAGCTGATGGTGCACCAATTAAGCAATGTGTCCAAATCTGATTGTAAAAGCGACTTTTCTTCGCTTGACGCATATGATAAAAAAAAATTTTACATCTTCCTTTGCAAGAGAAAACCGAATTATTATTATTAACTTATTTAGTTGGGCGAAATCCAAAATTTCTTCTAACATATTCTTGGAAAAGACACGGCCATATATATTATATGAACAATAAAGTTTCCAATTGGTAGGCAGTCCAATATTGTGTTGTCATTTAATGAAATATTATATATTTTTTGTTTATGACAACAGAAAAACATCGCCTTCCAGACACAGTGTAGCATTTTCATCAAACATGAAATATGAAGAAAAAAGCGTATAGCCATCTAACGTGATTAAAAGTAATTGTAGTTACATTCTTTTTTTTTTTTTTTTTTAGTTACACTCTTAATAAAAAATTACGTTGTTATCATGCGAATTTCATCTTTTTATATGAACGAATTTTCAAAAAGTCTTCGAAACGATACAGGTAATATTTTTCATTAAAAAAGTGGTAAATTTTGATACCATTAGCTCCCAAAACTTTTAAAACTTGTTATGATTTTAGTTGGCTTTAAAAGTCCGCGTCCGTGGAGTCACCCATTTTTTATACCTGCTCACTTAGACACCGTACAAGACACCGTGAAAGGTTGTGATATCCAATACTAATACTAGTAATGAATGTACAATGACAATTACATTTTCATAAGAGAAAAAAAAAAAAAAAACAAAAACGGAGAGCTGGATGGTTGAGGTGAAGCATCAGAAAATTTTCTGCCTTCTTTCCGATTTGGATGCTACTGGTGTAAAGTTGTTCTCGTCATGAGAAAAAGGTTAAATCATTGTGCATAAAAATAATTGTTACACGTGGAAGACATAAGGTCCATATGTACCATTAGGATAAACCTTCAAAAGTCTAGTTTTGGGTCTTCCCAACGAAAATTCTTTCCGGCTATCAGAAGGAAATCAGAAACATACGAAATGTTCCCGATCTGAGCCATCCCTCCTAGAAGTGTTAAGCGGTGACCATTTTGGAAACGTGTTAATAATTATAAGAAATTAAATTATAATGGAACCATATCGATGGTATATAGGCAGTGTATACCTAGTTATTAATTGGAAGTGACTTAATATTTAAATCTGTTGAAATTTAGAGAAAAAAAAACCATATCTCTGGTATACATACATATAGTCCTTAAAGGAAAGTGGCTAAATATTTAAACGTAATATTTAAATTTAAAGGCTGCTTTTGAACGAAGAAATCGTAATACTATGAATTTCCGTAAACGAAACTGAGAATTTGGCGAATATTAAAGATGTATAAAACAAAAAAAGTAACATAAAATAAAAAAAAAAAAAACAAAAAAGGAGTTTATTAAATACTTAAAGATATAGGTGAAGAAAAGTATATACCTACATAAATAATTATATTGTGTAAAAGTATAAATTTTTAAGTTCTGTTGCCATATACATACATATATAGCGTGTCATAAATTCATGCAGCGTACTTCGTGCATCTTATCGCCTGGCCAGCCGAGGGATACCACGTCAAAATCATGTAAGTGCAAAATTTCATATTTTCGTTTTCTACACCAAACTAACCTATATATAAAAATATCAGTTTGAATTAGCTGTAAGAAGAGGAGAAATTATTTTTGAGAATTTTCATTTTAAACTGAATTACAATTAGAATGCATAAATATTCAGAAAATATACATATTAAGCGTTAATACTTAATTATATCATTTTCATAATTACATACTTTTCATGTCACATGATTATATCCTTGCAAAGTCGTAAATTCCAAAAGAAGTTAGAACATAAATTTTGATATCTATGGTGAGATAAGTGCCCCACTGTACCCATGTATACAAGCAAATACGGTACCGTGCTCACGAAAAATTTTAACTCGCCTCACACTTACGTATCATAAGAGATTACCGTAGTTTTGCATACCGTGCTCATTTAGTAATAGAGCATCTACATACAACTTCTCATTGGAAAAAAAAATCAAGCGACATATAAGCGCAGCCCAACCAACCATTATGTTCATTATGCAAACACATTGTTACCAAATCTTCGGGTAAATATTAATTGTAATTCTAGGTATATATACATATATAATTTGAAGTAAATAAATTTATATTCGATGGTAATGTGAACTTAATCACGGGTTATTATTATGAAGTGCTAAACTAGTAAAGTAGGGTTTGAGTAACCGAACCTAGCATTAGGGTGTTTTCAATACATAGTTTTTGGTGCCGGAAACACAAGGTAGGGAGGGCATACCCGGAGTTTACCATCTCGTCCGGAGGAAAATCATACGTACGCGAGTATTCATAGTGTCCGATATCTACATTAGGGATGTAATAGTGGTTTTGAATTTTAGTTAGAATGTCTACAAAAGCACGTAGATTTTTGTTGTTGGCGATATTAATCCAAGTGACGTGACAAGGATTCCATCCCATTCCGACGAGCTAGATCCGAACCAGTACGTGCTGCAGTCTCCTCTCACTGTGGATAACATACCATCATTTTATAAATGCAACAATAAATGGCGCCCAAGTGTGGGGCCCCAAAACAACGTGTGACTACAGCAGCTGTTAAAGGTAAAGAAGGTACTCATTACTTCAGCAGCCTGTGAGAAAAAAAAACAGTCGAATTGTTTAAGCCCTCGATAAATTCGTAGAACTTTTATTGCTTTTAGGTGAACTATATTGGAATTGCTATTGCAATTGGTCAACCATATTGCATAGACCGATAGCTAGCTTAATTCGCAATTGAAGGCCTACAACTTCTTACCGGTTTTATTTAATGTCCTCTTGGATGGTTGCTAACAGAAGGTTGTGGAATTGAGTTTTATCTTTCGGAATTGCGAAGATTGGAAGTTGTTTTGATTTTCGACCAGGGAAAAGTTCAATCACCGGCAATACACCTTTCGTATCAAAATTTGAAATATTAGCATCTATCCAACCCACTTGTTACAACTTACGTATGCTATGATTTTCTTAATTAGAGTTTTAGGTTCGGTATTGATACTCAGATTAGCCCGCTTTATACATATATCTATCTATTTAGTAGATTTCATTATTGTTTTCTTATTTTTACCATTTTTGATAAAAAAGTCGTACCATGTCTGTAGTGCATAGCAATGAGAATTTGTTAGATGCAGCTAGTATGGCAGGTGAAACTTGCGCTGTATGTGTTCAAGGGATGGATCGACAATCACCAATAGTCCGAACACGATGCCAGCACGATTTTCATAGGGATTGTCTAGTCCAATGGTTATCTAACTATAAAACGTGTCCTCAGTGCAGAAAAGCATGTACAAAGAACAGCTTACTTGATATAACGCATATGTCAGAGAAAAGCTTACCGACCCAGACATCACAACAGTCATCAACGGGAACTGTTCCAAGAATTATTCCTTCCCGACGAGGAAGAGGCAATCTCAGCAGAGATCAACCCCATTTAGGACTCCCTCAGTTAGTTCCACATACGAATTCCCCAAATCTTAACTTATCTTTTCCGATGATGTCGCACGATACCGCCGTTAACCCTGTGCAAGGACAATTGCCCCATGGTAGTATCCTCGAAAAGCGTATATCGAACATTGAAGTAGATTTACAAAATAGGTTTGAAATGCTTACGCAGACAATTCAAAACTTGACCCGACAGGTTAGTCAGATAAATGTTAGGGTTATACCAGAACCTGAATCGCCTCAAAATGAACCGATAAATGATACCGCTTTTGCCGCGGAAGCGAATAGTAATAGCCAATCACGAATGGATGGACAAAACCACCTTATTAACAATCGAGAAAGAATTTCTATTGTTCCGCATAGTGTGAACAATAGTGGTAGAATCGCCCAGCTTATTCAAAGTTGGAATGTTACATTTAATGGTAGTGCAGAAAAAATGCCGGTTGATAAATTCATTTACATGATTACGTCACTGACAAACGATAGTTTAAACGGAGATTTTAGGATCCTGTGTGAACATTCACATATTCTGTTCGTAGGAAAGGGACGGGATTGGTACTGGAGATATCGCCGATCTGTTTCTCACGTAGATTGGGTAGCATTGTGTGACGCGCTTCGTTCACATTTCCGGGATCATCTCACCGACAGCGATGTTCATGAGCTAGTGCGAGAACGCAAGCAAAAAGAACATGAAAGTTTCGATGAATTTTATTCTTCAATTTTACATTTGTGTGACAGACTTCGCTATCCCATGCCAGATCAAGAACTCTTAGAAGTGTTGAGAAGGAATTTGCGCCCAAAAATAAGAAATGAGCTTTTCTATAAAACTATAACTTCAGTAGCTCATTTACGTTACCTACTCCTTCGTAGAGAATCTCTTCTAGAAAATGGTGAAAGCGTACCAAGTCGACCTGTAAGACGACAAGTAAATGAACTCCAATCGAATACTAACGACCTAATAGAGAAAGATGTACTAGATATCGCGGAGATAGGGAATACCCAGCTACGTTGTTGGAATTGTAGAAAGGATGGCCATCGGTACGTAGACTGTTTAGAGGAGCGTACTATATTTTGTTACGGATGTGGAGAAGCCAATGTCATGAAACCCAAATGTGTAAAATGTAAGGGTTCGGGAAACGTGCAAAGGAGCGTGGAGAATTCTCGTCTACGCTCGCCTCAGAATTAGTTCAACCCTCGCAAGATATAGTTACTAAAACCAAAGACCAACCACTTCATTTGTTATTAAATTCTACACGTACCAATATTGGTACGACGACACCACGATTTCATCACATTTTGCCGTATCATAGAAGACTTTCAAACTATGAAACCATACGTGCACGATTGTTTACTGAAGCTCTTATCAAACCACCTAACAAAACCGCAAGAGTACCAATAAAACGGTCAACAATGCGATTAAAATCATTTTGGGCTAGAGTTAAAAGAAACCGGAAAAATTACGGGAAGTTTTTGTCTTCCATTATTTTGAGTCAAAACGATAACCGTCCCTATGTCAAGATTTCGTTCTTTAATATGGACATCTACGCACTTTTGGATTCAGGGGCAAACATTTCCTGTATAAGTGGAAAAGCCGCAAAAGATTTTCTAGATAAAAATTATCCATTCAAAGTTTTGCATGAACACATAGAAACAGCTGGAGGAAAGAAATATAGGATAATCGGTAGTGTCCTATCTAAAATAACCTTCAACGGAGCGAGTAAGGAATTAGAAATTTTTATAATACCCGACCTAAAGCAAGACATGTATTTAGGAGCAGATTTCTTTCACGAGTTTAATTTAATGAATAAAATCTTGGAGACATTTTCAAAGGAAGAAAATGAGATTCTGGAAAGTCCTGAAATGCATACCTTGAGTAGTACTGAACGCAGTCAGTTGTCAAAGGTTGTCTCTCTTTTTCCATCCTTCGAAAAGGAAGGATTGGGTAAAACCCCTTTGTTGAAACACACAATTGAGATTATTAAAGATGCTAAGCCGATAAAGCAACGGTATTTTTCAGTGTCACCTGCTGTAGAAAAGAAGCTACATGCGGAAGTTGACAAAATGTTAGAATTGGGTGTTATCGAGTTAGCTCCCCCAAATTGCTCCTGGAGTAGTCCCGTGGCTATTGTGCAGAAAGAAAACAAGACCAGACTATGCTTGGATGCACGCAAGTTGAACAGCGTCACGGTCAAAGATGCTTTTCCCTTGCCAAAAATCAATGGTATATTCAGCCGTTTGCCGAAAGCCAGGTATATGTCTTCTCTTGATCTCAAGCATGCCTTCTGGCAAATAGAATTAAGCCCTTGTTCCCGTGACTACACAGCATTCACCGTACCAAATATACCCTTATACCGATTTTGTGTAATGCCATTCGGGCTTTGTAATGCACCTATGACCATGAGTCGCTTAATGGACATGATGATACCACCTCATTTAAAACATTGTGCATTCGTTTATTTGGACGACCTTCTTTTGTTCTCAGAAGACTTTGATTCTCATCTTTTACTACTAGCTGAAATAGCGCAACTGTTAAGGAAAGCCAATTTAACAGTGAATATCAAAAAATGTAAATTTTGTGTGAGTAAGGTACGATATCTTGGCTTTATAGTTGGAGATGGTGTCATTAAAACTGACCCAAAAAAGGTGTCTGCCATAAAGGATATCAACCCCCCGAAAAGTGTTCGAGAGATGCGACGATTTCTAGGCCTAGTCGGCTGGTACAGGCGTTTCATCGACAACTACGCTAGTCTGACAGCGCCTTTAACGGATTTGACATCCAAATCTCATTCTTTCAAGTGGACAGACGAGGCCCAAGCCGCCTTCCAAACCCTTAAGGAAAAGCTGTCATCAGCGCCTCTCCTGATAACTCCTGATTTTTCACTTCCTTTCATCATACAGTGCGACGCTTCCGGAACTGGTGTCGGAGGAGTGCTTGCTCAAGAAGTCGAAGGAGTCGAACGGCCCATAGCATATTTCTCTCACAAGTTAAATCGCGCGCAACGGAATTATTCCATCACCGAATTAGAGTGCTTGGCAGCGGTACTAAGTATCTACAAATTTCGGGAATACGTTGAAGGACATCCCTTTAAAGTTATAACAGACCACGCCAGTTTGCAGTGGTTAATGCGACAACCCGACTTGAATGGGCGATTAGCGCGATGGTCATTGAAGTTACAGGGATTTGATTTTGAAATACAACATCGAAAGGGTAGTCTTAATGTTGTACCGGATGCACTTTCGCGATTAGAGGAGATTTCGAGAGAAGTTACAGATGATGAAACCCATCCCGTTCCATTAGTTGACTTGAATTCTCCTTATTTTCTGACAGGCAGCTATGAAAAACTCCGAAACAGTATTCTAGAAAATCAGAATAAACTTCCGGATATACGAGTAATAGACCAATTTATCTATAAACGTACCGATTTTGCTAATGGCGATGCTGTAGTGGAAGCTTTAAGCTGGAAATTGTGGATTCCCGAGGAATTGAGAACAGATGTTATAAATCGTGCACATTGCCCTAGTACGGCCGCGCATGGAGGCATTGCAAAAACTCTGGAGAGGTTAAAGAGAACATTTTATTGGCCAAAAATGGCAGCAGATGTACGAAATATTGTTTCTAAATGTGATGTTTGCTTACAGTCGAAAGCCCCTAACTCAATCTTGAGACCCCCGATGGGTGATCAACCAAAATCTGCTAGACCGTTTCAAAGAATTTACCTTGATTTCTTAGGTCCTTATCCTCGGTCAAAAGGAGGAAATATAGGGATGTTCATTGTGTTAGATCACTTATCGAAATTTCCTTTATTAAAGACCCTGAAGAAATTTTCTACCGGTACTATATGCGAATTCCTAGAAGACAACGCATTTATGGTTTTTGGAGTACCCGAAGTGGCAGTAACCGACAACGGTTCTCAGTTCAAATCAAATCAATTTAACAACTTTCTATCTAAATATGGAATCGTTCACACATATACTGCCATATATTCTCCTCAATCCAACGCCTCCGAGAGAGTAAACAGATCCGTAATATCCGCTGTACGTTCATATATAGGCAAAGATCAACGAAGTTGGGATTTACATTTACCAAAAATTGCAGCGGCACTTAGATGTTCGGTTCACAGCACTATAGGTTATTCACCATATTATGTGCTATTTGGTCAACATATGATTACTCATGCGGAGACATATGCGCTGTTAACTAAGCTATCCTCCATCGAAGTTGGTGAAGATATAGCTAGAGACGACATGTTACAAATGGTTAGATTAGAAGTGCAAGAAAATATGCGCAGGTCCTATGAGTCCAGCAAGATTAGATATAACTTGCGATCCGCACCTATAAACCTACTTCCAGGTCAAGAAGTATATCGCCGAAATTTCGCGCAAAGTAATAAAGGAGCCAATTTCAGCTCAAAGTTAGCTCCGAAATTTATAAAGGCTAAAGTGGTGAGGAAAGTAGGAAATTGTTATTTTGAGTTAGAAGATGTCAATGGGAAGAGTAAAGGAATTTTTCATGGGAAAGACATCCTAAGAACACGTTAAAATCCACCAAGCAAAAAAAAAAAAAAAAAAAAAGAAAAAAAAAAAAACACAAATCAAAATATCATTCTCCAGTAAATTTGGAATTGTCAGGCCCTTCCAGAATTCCCTGTTTTGTTATGATTTTAGTTGGCTTTAAAAGTCCGCGTCCGTGGAGTCACCCATTTTTTATACCTGCTCACTTAGACACCGTACAAGACACCGTGAAAGGTTGTGATATCCAATACTAATACTAGTAATGAATGTACAATGACAATTACATTTTCATAAGAGAAAAAAAAAAAAAAACAAAAACGGAGAGCTGGATGGTTGAGGTGAAGCATCAGAAAATTTTCTGCCTTCTTTCCGATTTGGATGCTACTGGTGTAAAGTTGTTCTCGTCATGAGAAAAAGGTTAAATCATTGTGCATAAAAATAATTGTTACACGTGGAAGACATAAGGTCCATATGTACCATTAGGATAAACCTTCAAAAGGATCTAGTTTTGGGTCTTCCCAACGAAAATTCTTTCCGGCTATCAGAAGGAAATCAGAAACATCCGAAATGTTCCCGATCTGAGCCATCCCTCCTAGAAGTGTTAAGCGGTGACCATTTTGGAAACGTGTTAATAATTATAAGAAATTAAATTATAATGGAACCATATCGATGGTATATAGGCAGTGTATACCTAGTTATTAATTGGAAGTGACTTAATATTTAAATCTGTTGAAATTTAGAGAAAAAAAAACCATATCTCTGGTATACATACATATAGTCCTTAAAGGAAAGTGGCTAAATATTTAAACGTAATATTTAAATTTAAAGGCTGCTTTTGAACGAAGAAATCGTAATACTATGAATTTCCGTAAACGAAACTGAGAATTTGGCGAATATTAAAGATGTATAAAACAAAAAAAAGTAACATAAAATAAAAAAAAAAAAAACAAAAAAGGAGTTTATTAAATACTTAAAGATATAGGTGAAGAAAAGTATATACCTACATAAATAATTATATTGTGTAAAAGTATAAATTTTTAAGTTCTGTTGCCATATACATACATATATAGCGTGTCATAAATTCATGCAGCGTACTTCGTGCATCTTATCGCCTGGCCAGCCGAGGGATACCACGTCAAAATCATGTAAGTGCAAAATTTCATATTTTCGTTTTCTACACCAAACTAGGTACTATAGTGTGTATATGCTAGATAGAATTTGCAAATTTAACTTAACCTATATATAAAAATATCAGTTTGAATTAGCTGTAAGAAGAGGAGAAATTATTTTTGAGAATTTTCATTTTAAACTGAATTACAATTAGAATGCATAAATATTCAGAAAATATACATATTAAGCGTTAATACTTAATTATATCATTTTCATAATTACATACTTTTCATGTCACATGATTATATCCTTGCAAAGTCGTAAATTCCAAAAGAAGTTAGAACATAAATTTTGATATCTATGGTGAGATAAGTGCCCCACTGTACCCATGTATACAAGCAAATACGGTACCGTGCTCACGAAAAATTTTAACTCGCCTCACACTTACGTATCATAAGAGATTACCGTAGTTTTGCATACCGTGCTCATTTAGTAATAGAGCATCTACAT
Organism: Eurosta solidaginis; assembly: GCF_040869045.1. Taxonomy (NCBI): domain Eukaryota; kingdom Metazoa; phylum Arthropoda; class Insecta; order Diptera; family Tephritidae; genus Eurosta; species Eurosta solidaginis. The sequence goes on along the minus strand of NC_090324.1, from coordinate 212,327,284 downwards.
ACAACTTCTCATTGGAAAAAAAAATCAAGCGACATATAAGCGCAGCCCAACCAACCATTATGTTCATTATGCAAACACATTGTTACCAAATCTTCGGGTAAATATTAATTGTAATTCTAGGTATATATACATATATAATTTGAAGTAAATAAATTTATATTCGATGGTAATGTGAACTTAATCACGGGTTATTATTATGAAGTGCTAAACTAGTAAAGTAGGGTTTGAGTAACCGAACCTAGCATTAGGGTGTTTTCAATACATAGTTTTTGGTGCCGGAAACACAAGGTAGGGAGGGCATACCCGGAGTTTACCATCTCGTCCGGAGGAAAATCATACGTACGCGAGTATTCATAGTGTCCGATATCTACATTAGGGATGTAATAGTGGTTTTGAATTTTAGTTAGAATGTCTACAAAAGCACGTAGATTTTTGTTGTTGGCGATATTAATCCAAGTGACGTGACAAGGATTCCATCCCATTCCGACGAGCTAGATCCGAACCAGTACGTGCTGCAGTCTCCTCTCACTGTGGATAACATACCATCATTTTATAAATGCAACAAACTATTGCAGGGACTCGGAGAAAACCAAAAAAAAATCGTTTTTATAAATAATCACCCCTATCATTCATTTCGACTTGGATTGAAATTTTCTCCGTTTGGCCTTTTTGGTATCATGCGTTCCGTTTCCGTTCAGTTCAACTACTAAATTTACAATTCTGCTAATCATGCACTTCGATCGTAGCTCCGTTTTTCTAAGTTGCAATTTTTTTGGCGGAGAATTTTTTGTTTTTTTATTTAGCTGTACAAGTTTTATTAATTTGCCTGATTTTTTTTATTTTCTTAAAATGTAAGTAAAACTTGTATTAAAAAGTAGTAGAACTCACGATATTTCCAGTTTTTGCGCTCGAATGATGTTTTTTGATATGCTTTCAAGTAAAAACAACAACACTAGAGCAATATGAAAAATTGGCAGATATGATGGAGAGTAAGCCAGATATAGCCAACGGTTTCCACCAGCGTCCGAAGGAAGATGCGCAGGCTTTTTGGGAAGAGGTAGCATCTATTTTAAATGCACTTGGTCCACCATAAAAAGACTCTAATGCAAGGTATTAATTGAATTGAAAACGAATTTGTAAAATCTAACGTTTTGTTACAGGTTTGCATTGACTGGAAGTGCTATATCAAACGCAAGCTAACTAGCAATAAGAAGGAAATGATGAGCACAGGGGGAGGGCAATGGCGCTTGCAACGTATAAGTCCACTTGAGGAGAAAATTCTGAGTTTAACGGGGTTGGAAAAGTTTACAAGTGGAATAAGGAATGCCTACGATTATGGCGATAGTACACAAGACGCAGACCGAACCTCCGAAATGGACATTTCGACACATTCGTACGATGTGCCTTCAACCAGCAGAGCTAGCAGCCATAACAGAGAAAGAAGAACAGAAAAGGAGAGTGCTGCATCGTTACTAAGGGAGAAATAAGATCTCCAGAAAGAATTTTATGCCGAAACAAAAAATAATTATGAAGCTGTCGATGGCAAAATGAAAGAAACTGTGACATATTTCCGGCGAATGAACCGCTCTCTAGAAGTTATGGCAAACACTGCAGCAAAACAGCTTCAAGAGCAGCAACGACACAACAAGATAAAGGAAAACCTGTAAAAAGAAAAGGTGGAAATGAAAATTCGAATGCTAAAACTAGATCCTAACTATAGAGAAGGCTCGGAATAATTGTATACCTGATTTTTGTTTTTTTTTTTTTTTTGTATTATTTTATATATAAAATATTGTGCAGTGCGCAAGCTACATTTATAATTTCACTCGCTTTTTGAGGCGAGTAATGCACTTCTCGAGCTCCCAAAAAACATCGAAAGCGGTTCTTTAAAATTCCGATCGTCCGATCTATAATATTTCTAGTTTTGGAGTGCTTCATGTTATAATTACTTTGTCGTCTGCCTTGACTTAAGGAAAGATACGGAGTCATTAGCCAGGGTTGTAATGGATATCCAGCATCGCCTTGAAAAAAAGCAAATAACTATTTTAAATTGTCTAAGAAACGTACATATATGTATCACTAACTACCTAACAGCCATGTGTTCTTTTCACCTTTACGATATCGTCGTTTCATATAGCACCTCAGCTTGCTTAATCCCCATACATGAGCGTCGTGATTGCACCCAGGATACCTAGTGTCAATGCTTCTTATTCTAATAAATTTTCAATTATGGAATTGATTTCATGAAATACAATCCGCACCACCATAACATTGATGCTGTAAAATCCTTTTCTATTGTAATAAAGGAAAGGTTCATAGGATGGCTTGATTATTTTTATGTGCGCACGATAACACCTGGGAAACCAGCCTTCGTAAAAAAATCTTGTTTTGCTTCCTGCTTCTCTATTTCGAATTTTATCCACTATGGGCATAGTTTCCGCTGCATTATTTCGAGAAAAATTGACGGCCACTTTGACATGGTTGATTGTGCCATTCCAACATTGTAGTCTGCGCCAACTTCATGCTGGTAACTGCCTTCTGCAAAAAATCTTAAGCGGTTACTACAATGATAAGCGGAGATAACGAGGACAAAGTACTTGCCGTCGTTTCTTCCGCAAACGTATCTAGGACATAATTGAATACGTCCTTGTTCAGACGAAAGTTTTTTTGAATCTAAATAAGTAAACAAATTGTAAGAAAATTGTCTACTTTCACGTGCAATTACTTACAGCCCGTCATTCATCTGGAAGGGATCGCACATATCTCACAATCTTCTCCTTTCAATTCTCACCACAGCATTCTGAGATGTGCTGCTCTCCTCAACCAGTAATATCGCCGCGGATAAGGATTCCATACTTACGTTTAATAAAAATAATAACAATATAAAAATTTTACTTTTATTTATTTTCTTTGAACAGCACTAATTTGTGTATTTTTGCTTTGTTATGTTCCAGTTTCACATATTTCAAGGCAAACAGCTGATTTCGAAAGAGTAATAGCTCTTCCTCTTCTTCTTTCAATCCAATTGCAATGCATGATACCTACTTTCGACTCCGGCGGAACGTAGAGCGGGAACGTAATCGAAATGCATGATAGGGGTGATTATTTATACTGTTCTATTGTACCATAGAAATAAAATTCTCTTTTGTGTTGATATTTATTGAGCTTTACGGCCGATTTCAAATTATAAGGCAAAACGCTGAGTTTTCCTTTTTCTCCTATGCATTTCGGTGCTATTTTGCACCTTCTTCAGGGAGCCTAGTTTATTTGACAAAACATAAAACAATTACAAAATATTCAACAATTTCACATAAAAATTTCACTTACATACATATAACATTAAATTATAACATATAAACAAACAACATTGAAAACAATTCACAATTTATTAATAATAACTTCCGACCACTTCCGTGCGCATACATGTGTATTCTCCGAAATCGCTGTTGAATAAGCGCAACTTATGTTGTCCACATCGTCTTTAAATTTGAAAGCATCTTTTATTCGTTGTTATATCCTCTTGAACCTAGAGATAAAAGAAGCCAACATACAAATTAAGCTCCAAAAAAAAACGCCATCACACATATTAAAAATACCTTATTTAAAAAACTTGAAGAATATGAATTTAGGCAAATAATAGAACACCAAAAAATTGTCTACAAAAAAAATAACTGCCACGGGAAAAGACCTTCACAAAAAACTAAAATCCCTAATCAGTAGATGTGTAGAAAAATATGGGCTAAGAACCAACGAGGATTGGTTTATAAATTTAACAAATATTGACGTAGCCGACGAGTGCCGGTGGGTACTCTCGATGGGAAAAAATTCGCCCTATCTGTTACTAGAGACACATTTTCTCCGATACATTTAATTGCAGACCTTGAACAAGCAATACAGACGATGGAAGATGATAGACAAAAGGACACCATCAGATGTTAGTTTGCTACAAAATCAACACCTTTAAAAATAAAACAAAGAACGGCCCAAAGGAGAAAATTATAATAAAATGGTTTAATACAAAAGAATTCTTCTTGAAACAACACAAAGACTCTATAGTAGTTACTAATGCTGATAAGGGAAACAAAACAGTAATGATGTACAAGCCAGACTACAAAAAAAAATGAAAGAGCTACTAAACGATAAGACAACTTACAAAACCATACGGATGGATCCAACACATCAGTTACAAAGGAAAAAGAATAACATCGTGAACGTTTTCTATAAACAAAAGAACATAAACCTCAAACAGAAGACACAATTCGCGTGCACTGCGGCAATAGCACCTAGACTGTATGGCCTCCCCAAGATACTCCCCCTCGTCCGATATCGTCGTCCGTCAATGTACCTTGTTACAATCTTTCGAAATACATAGGCCATACACTGAAAGAAGTCGTATCAAAAAGGTATAACGTCCAAAATTCGTTCCAAGTGAAAGAAAAATTAAAAAATACAGAGATAGAAGATGACGAAATCCTGGTATAGTTTGATGTGATATCTCTCTTTACCAATATACACACAATTAGCAATCCACACCATTATGCAACAATGGAAAACATTAGAGAAACACACAACACTAACCATATCTCAGTTTCAAAAAATTTTAGAGTTTTGCCTACGCGACAACAATTACTTTGCAAACGCCACAACACCTCCAGCCTTATTAATAGTTGCAGTAATATGAAGGTTGAAGTTAAGTTTACTGTCCATATTAACTCCAAGGTCTATAAAACTGTATACCTTTTCAAGATTATAATTGTTAAGAGTGTAAGAATCTGCCTGAAGTAATCTACATAAATTCGCATTTTTTAAGATTAAGTGGCCTATATCTGATGGTGCACCAATTAAGCAATGTGTCCAAATCTGATTGTAAAAGCGACTTTTCTTCGCTTGACGCATATGATAAAAAAAATTTTACATCTTCCTTTGCAAGAGAAAACCGAATTATTATTATTAACTTATTTAGTTGGGCGAAATCCAAAATTTCTTCTAACATATTCTTGGAAAAGACACGACCATATATATTATATGAACAATAAAGTTTCCAATTGGGTAGGTAGTCCAATATTGTGTTGTCATTTAATGAAATATTATATATTTTTTGTTTATGACAATAGAAAAACATCGCCTTCCAGACACAGTGTAGCATTTTCAGCAAACATGAAATATGAAGAAAAAAGCGGATAGCCAGCTAACGTGATTAAAAGTACATTGTAGTTACACTCTTAATAAAAAATTACGTTGTTATCATGCGAATTTCATCTTTTTATATGAACGAATTTTCAAAAAGTCTTCGAAACGATACAGGTCATATTTTTCATTAAAAAAAGTGGTAAATTTTGATACCATTAGCTCCCAAAACTTTTAAAACTATTGCAGGGACTCGGAGAACACCAAAAAAATCGTTTTTATAAATAATCACCCCTATCATGCATTTCGACTTGGATTGAAATTTTCTCCGTTTGGCCACTTTAGTATCATGCGGTCCGTTTCCGTTCAGTTCAACTACTAAATTTACAATTCTGCTAATGCACTTCGATCGTAGCTCCGTTTTTCTATTGCAATTTTTTTGGCGGAGAATTTTTTGTTTTTTATTTAGCTGTACAAATTTTATTAATTTGCCTGATTTTTTTTATTTTCTTAAAATGTAAGTAAAACTTGTATTAAAAAGTAGTAGAACTCACGATATTTCCAGTTTTTGCGCTCGAATGAGGTTTTTTGATATGCTTTCAAGTCAAAAACAACAACACTAGAGCAATATGGAAAATTGGCAGATATGATGGAGAGTAAGCCAGATATAGCCAACGGTTTCCACCAGCGTCCAAAGGAAGATGTGCAGGCTTTTTGGGAAGAGGTAGCATCTATTTTAAATGCACTTGGTCCACCATAAAAACACTCTAATGCAAGGTATTAATCGAATTTGTTACAGGTTTGCATTGACTGGAAGTGCTATATCAAACGCAAGCTAACTAGCAATAAGAAGGAAATGATGAGCACAGGGGGAGGGCAATGGCGCTTGCAACGTATAAGTCCACTTGAGGAGAAAATTGTGCGTTTAACGGGTTTGGAAAAGTTTACAAGTGGAATAAGGAATGCCTACGATTATGGCGGTAGTACACAAGACGCAGACCGAACCTCCGAAATGGACATTTCGACACATTCATACGATGTGCCTTCAACCAGCAGAGCTAGCAGCCATAACAGAGAAAGAAGAACAGAAAAGGAGAGTGCTGCATCGTTTAAGGCAGCAACAAGATCTCCAGAAAGAATTTTATGCCCAAACAAAAAATCATTATGAAGCTGTCGATGGCAAAATGAAGGAAACTGTGACATATTTCCGGCGAATGAACCGCTCTCTAGAAGTTATGGCAAACACTGCAGCAAAACAGCTTCAAGAGCAGCAACGACACAACAAGATAAAGGAAAACCTGTAAAAAGAAAAGGTGGAAATGAAAATTCGAATGCTAAAACCAGATCCTAACTATAGAGAAGGCTCGGAATAATTGTATACCTGATTTTTGGTTTTTTTTTGTATTATCTTAAATGAATTAGAAGACTCGGAATAATCGTATACCTGATTTTTGTATTTTTTGTATTATCTTTAATAAGCAACTTGAGAAATGAACGGAATGCCATTTTTATGTAACAAAATGTCATATGCGCTGAATTTAATTCTTAAATTAACATAGCTAAATTTGGAATTTAAAAAAAAAAACATGAAATATTGAACTAAAATGTTATACACTTTGAAAAGAAGGAAGTATGTTGTCACGAAAACGATTTGCTGCTGAAGTAAATTCAGGGTCATTGGTTTGTTCCTCTTCCTCTTAACGGCTTCATTATCAAATTCTATCGGATTCAAATATTCTACTTTGTAGAAAATGCAAATATTGTGCAGTGCGCAAGCTACATTTATAATTTCACTCGCTTTTTGAGGCGATTAATGCAATTCTCGAGCTCCCAACAAACATCGAAAGCGGTTCTTTAAAACTCCGATCGTCCGATCTATAATATTTCTAATTTTAGAGTGCTTCATGTTATAATTACTTTGTCGGCTGCCTTGACTTACGGAGCGATACGGAGTCATTAGCCAGGGTTGTAATGGATATCCAGCAACGCCTAGAAAAAAGCAAATAACTATTTTAAATTGTCTAAGAAACGTACATATATGTATCACTAAATACCTAACAGCCATGTGTTCTTTTCACCTTTACGATATCGTCGTTTCATATAGCACCTCAGCTTGCTTAATCCCCATACATGAGCGTCGTGATTGCACCCAGGATACCTTGTGTCAATGCTTCTTATTCTAATAAATTTTCAATTATGGAATTGATTTCATGAAATACAATCCTCACCACCATAACATTGATGCTGTAAAATCCTTTTCTATTGTAATAAAGGAAAGGTTCATAGGATGGCTTGATTATTTTTATGTGCGTGCCATCAACGCACGCGATAACACCTGGGAAACCAGCCTTCGTAAAAAATCTTGTTTTGCTTCCTGCTTCTCTATTTCGAATTTTATCCACTATGGGCATAGCTTCCGCTGCATTATTTCGAGAAAAATTGACAGCCACTTTGACATGGTTGATTGTGCCATTCCAACATTGTAGTCTGCGCCAAATTCATGCTGGTAACTGCCTTCCGCAAAAAATCTTAAAGCGGTTACTACAATGATAAGCGGAGATAACGAGGACAAAGTACTTGCCGTCGTTTCTTCCGCAAACGTATCTAGGACATAATTGAATACGTCCTTATTCAGACGAAAGTTTTTTTTGAATCTAAATAAGTAAACAAATTGTAAGAAAATTGTCTACTTTCACGTGCAATTACTTAGAGCCCGTCATTCATCTGGAAGGGATCGCACATATCTCGCAATCTTCTCCTTTCAATTCTCACCACAGCATTCTGAGATGTGCTGCTCTCCTCAACCAGTAAAATCGCCGCGGATAAGGATTCCATACTTACGTTTAATAAAAATAATAACAATATAAAAATTTTACTTTTATTAATTTCCTTTGAACAGCACTAATTTGTGTATTTTTGCTTTGTTATGTTCCAGTTTCACATATTTCAAGGCAAACAGCTGATTTCGAAAGAGTTATAGCTTCTCCTCTTCTTCTTTCAATCCAATTGCATGATACCTACTTTCGACTCCGGCGGAGCGTAGAGCGGGAACGTAATCGAAATGCATGATAGGGGTGATTATTTATACTGTTCTATTGTACCATAGAAATAAAATTCTCTTTTGTGTTGATATTTATTGAGCTTTACGGCCGATTTCAAATTATAAGGCAAAACGCTGAGTTTTCCTTTTTCTCCTATGCATTTCGGTGCTATTTTGTACCATCTTCAGGGAGCCTAGTTTATTTGACAAAACATAAAACAATTACAAAATATTCAACAATTTCCCATAAAAATTTCACTTACATACATATAACATTAAATTATAACATATAAACAAACAACATTGAAAACAATTCACAATTTACTAATAATAACTTCCAACCACTTCCGTGCGCATACATGTTTATTCTCCGAAATCGCTGTTGAATAAGCGCAACTTATGTTGTCCACATGGTCTTTAAATTTGAAAGCATATTTTATTCGTTGTTGTATCCTCTTGAACCTGGAGATAAAAGAAGCCGACATACAAATTAAGCTCCAAAAAAACCCCATCACACATATTAAAAATACCTTATTTAAAAAACTTGAAGAATATGAATTTAAGCAAATAATAGAACACCAAAAAATTTTCTGCAAAAAAAATAACTGCCACGGGAAAAGACCAAGACAAAAAACTAAAATCCCAAATCAGTAGATGTATAGAAAAATATGGGCTAAGAACCAACAAATATTGACGTACCCGACGAGTGCCGGTGGGTACTCTCGATGGGAAAAAATTCGCCCTACCTGTTACTAGAGACACATTTTCTCCGATACATTTAATTGCAGACCTTGAACAAGCAATACAGACGATGGAAGATGATAGACAAAAGGGTACCATCAGATGTAAGTTTGCTATAAAATCAACACCTTTAAAAATAAAACAAAGAACGGCCCAAAGGAGAAAATTATAATAAAGTGGTTTAAGAACACAAAAAAATTCTTGAAACAACACAAAGACTTTATAGTAGTTACTAATGCTGATAAGGGAAACAAAACGGTAATGATGTACAAGACAGACTACAAAAAAAAAAAAAATGAAAGAGCTACTAAACGATAAGACAACTTACAAAACCATACGGATGGATCCAACACATCAGTTACAAAGGAAAAAGAATAACAGCGTGAACGTTATCTATAAACTAAAGAACATAAACCTCAAACAGAAGACACAACTCGCGTGCACTGCGGCAGTAGCACCTAGACTGTATGGCCTCCGAAATATACATAAAGAAAATACTCTCCTTCGTCCGATATCGTCGTCCATCAATGTACCTTGTTACAACCTTTCTAAATACATAGGCCACACACTGAAAGAAGTCGTATCAAAAAGGTATAACGTCCAAAATGCGTTCCACGTGAAGGAAAATTTAAAAAATATAGAGATAGTAAATGACGAAATCCTGGTATCGTTTGATGTGATATCTCTCTTTACCAATATACACACACAATTAGCAATCCACACCATTATGCAACAATGTAAAATATTAGAGGAACACACAACACTAACCAGACCTCAGTTTCTAAAAATTTTAAAGTTTTGCTTACGCGACAAATAGTTACACTATTTGCAAACGCCAGAACACCTCTAGCCTTATTAACAGTTGCAGTAATATGAAGGTTGAAGTTAAGTGTCCATATTAACTCCAAGGTCTATAAAACTGTATACCTTTTCAAGATTATAATTGTTAAAAGTGTAGGAATCTGCCTGAAGTAATCTACATAAATTCGCATTTTTTAAGATTAAGTGGCCTATAGATGATGGTGCAAAAATTAAGCAATGTGTCCAAATCTGATTGTAAATACGACCTTTCTTCCCTTGGCGCATATGATAAAAAAAATTTTACATCTTCCTTTGCAAGAGAAAAACTAATTATTATTATTAACTTATTATTTGGGCGAAATCCAAAATTTCTTGCTAACATATTCTTGGAAAAGACACGGCCATATATATTATATGAACAATAAAGTTTCCAATTGGGTAGGTAGTTCAATATTGTGTTGTCATTTAATGAAATATTATATATTTTTTTGTTTATGACAATAGAAAAACATCGCCTTCCAGACACAGTGTAGCATTTTCAAAAAAGATGAAATATAAAGAAAAAAGCGTATAGCCAGCTAACGTGATTAAAAGTACAATATAGTTACACTATTAATAAAAAATTACGTTGTTATCATGCGAATTTCATCTTTTTATATGAACGAATTTTCAAAATTCTTCAAAACGCTACAGGTCATATTTTACATTAAAAAAAATTTATATTTTGATACCATTAGCTGCCAAAACTTTATAAACTTTCAAAACTATTGCAGGTACTCGGAGCAAACAAAAAAAATCGTTTTTATATATAATAATCTGTACAAAATCCACCTTTCTCCTTGGTTTTGATCCTCCTGATGCCTTTGTGCTATTTATACCAAATGCAGCGGGAAGCTTAGTCAATGCACAGAGACATCACACCCCTAGATCTAGTGAAAATTATCTATTAGATCTTGGTTTATTTTAAGTTCTGCACACAAGAGTAGCTTGTTTTTTTTTTTTTTTTTGTTGACAATGACTTTTACTTTTGACTTATACTTAGATACATTGAAAAATGATTAACAGATGCTGTTGAATTTCCACACATATTTGCTAGTAACAGTATTCAAGACTGTCCCAGATGTGACTTTTTCTTCATAAAGATATCATTGTTGAAGACATGGAGTAATAAAATTTAATCGAATTTTAAAATATGATTATTTTCAAATTTTATATACATATGTAAATCTACTCTTATACTTACTTGAATTCTATAAAAATTAATTATTCCTATAAGTATGTATATATAGGCAATGAATTAATTTAATGAAGTAAAATAAATATATACATATACTTACCTTAAACTCATACTCATCTGTAAATTCATACTCACCTAAAAATTTGTATATCATAAATTCGAACGCCCTAATGTAAAATCTATTAAATCAAATTGGAAGAATACCGCTTCTTTGTCATGTACGTACCTTAAGTCTACATATGTACATATACATACGAAAAGAAGTAAAAAACCAAAGGCTTAACTGTCAGCGGCAAAACGGAGTTGGTCAGTTATCGTTGAGCGCGCGCACATTATGGTATTCATTTTCAGTCTTTGTGAACTTGTAATTTAAAAGCCCAAAAAAGTGCATAAAACTTGAGTGATTAATTATTATAAAGTTAAAATCAACCGCTGTTAAGTTCTTTTGGTGTTTATATTTAAAAACTCGGGGACGCAGGGGGATACGCTATCGAACTCCGTAAGCGTCTGCCCATAAGTGAAAACCAATTCATGGTCATTCGAGCCGAATATGAACCAGCGACCTATGGATGTCAGTTCATGGTCCTTTCGCCAGCCAAAGTGGAAATATAAATTTAACAAAGAAAAAAGAAGCATTAAAACAGGCTATAGTTTCCTATAAGGAAATTTTTTTTAAAAGAAAAAAGCTGAAAATAAGCGAAAATTCCAAAAAACTAAAGTGCTGAAGAATATAAAACTGAAAAAGCGGTGTTGAAAAATCGAAAAAAAAACCAAATTTAAATTAAACAGTAAGGTTCTCCGAAAAACCTGAAAAGGTGCCAAAAAACTAAAGTGCTGAATACCTATAAATCTGAAAAAGAAAAGCAAATTTTAAATTGAGAAAGAAAAGCAAAAAGCAGTGCTACGAAATCGGAAAAAGAAAAGCAAATTTTAAATTGAAAAAGAAAAGCAAAAAGCTGTGTTAAGTAATCTGAAAAAGAAAATCAAATTTTAAATTAAGCAGTAATGTGCTACGAAAAATCTGAAGCAGTGCGGTTTCCGAAAAACTCTGAAATAGGAAAAAAGGTTACTCCAAAACCTGAAAAGGAAAAGAATATTTTATGAGAAGTGCGGTGCTCGAAAAAAAAATCTGAAAAGAAATAAGAAGTATGGTGCGCCGAAAAACCTGAAAATGTATTAAAAGTGCTGTTTGGAAAAAAAATTCTTTAGAAGTGCGGCGCTTGAAAAAATCTGAAAAGAAAGACGAAGTAGAGTGCGCTGAAAAACCTGAAAATTTATTATACGTGCTGTTTGAAAAAAAAAAACAACCTGAAAAGAGGAAAAAGTAGGGTGCTCAAAAATCTGAAGAATAAAAGAAATTTACCTAAATTAGTGCAGTGCTCAAAAAAAAAACCTGAAAAGAAAAGAAAATATAAGTTCATTTTGGTGTTCTAAAAAACCTGAAAAGAAAATAGAAGTACAAGTTGGTATTCTAAAAAAATTCTGAAAAGAAAGGAATAAATTGTTAAATAAATGCCCACAAAAGACTGACAAGAAAAGAAAAGAAAAGTACAACTTGGTGGTCTGGAAAAAGGGAAGAAACTGTTAAATAAAAGTGCTCGAAAACCTGAGGAAAAAATAAATCAAAATTTAGCACAAAAAGCGATCCTCAAACCTGGAAGTGAACAAATACAACAGAAAAGAGGTGAAAGTATAAGAAATGTTTTAATTTAGACCGTGAAAACAAAAAGTAGGGTGCCGAACCTGAAAAATAAAAATTTAGACATTACAAAAAAAAAATTTTCGAACATCAAGAAGGTACAGTCCACAAGCAGCAGGAAAAGTTACCAGCACAGGCAGAAGAACCCGCTATCCACACAAGCAGCGGATCCGTTACCAGCACCAGCAGCAGATCCCGCTAACAGCACCAGCAACATTTCCCCATTACCAACACCAGCAAAATCTCGGAACAGCAGCGTACGGTAAATAGAAGGTATCCCAGGAAAAAAGTAAGTGCAGAAAAAAATTTCCTACTGCACATACACAGATTTATATGACCTAGCGGACCTCTAAAGCATTTCTCGAGAAACCTCTTATGTTCTCATATTTGCTATATAAAATATAAACTCAAAACAAATCTCTTAATTCCCCAACACAAACCTCTAATCCGCTAAGATATATAAATCACACAGTTTCAAATACTTACATATATATTTATATACATATATAAACCACGTAGGTATACCAAGGAGGTATACTTTGCCTTCCCTTGAATGCCCCTGAAAAGAAATGATTAAAAACCCTTTATTTACCTCAACAAATTATTAACTCACCCGTACATAGCACATAGCCTCCGTTAGTTTTTCACATCATCTTAGCCCAGCAACAGCCAAAATTTTTGCATACTTACATACGTTTGCAGGCATTTACCAAAGACTTAAATTCGGTTCAATAATATTCGCCCAACGACACTCTTGCCCCATTAGCTTACAAAAAAAATATATAATTTACTTACATATTTTTACTTGTACTCAGAAGCGCTGAGACAAGTGCATAATTTTTCCACCGTTAAACTACATAAGCTTTATACACATATATATTACATATATTCATTTGTGCTCAGAAGCGCTGAGACAAGTGCATAACCTCACCACCATTCGCATAGCAATTCCGCTCAACTCCATAATTGTAACATACATATACGAACATACACTTGGACTCAGAAGCGCTCAGGCAAGTGCACGAACCCACCCCCGTTAACAGCAATTAAGGGCACCTATATACTTGTACATACATATATATATAGTCAATGAAATAAGTGCCGCTAGCAAAATTCCCACAGTGGGCCACAGCAAATAAAATTTTTATCAAAAATACAGTGGGACAAAAACACATAAAAGCGAAGGAAAAATTGTGTATTAATTTTTTCAAAATAAACCCCAACCCCTAAAACAATTATAGAAATATATCCCTCAATATATTTTATATAATAAAAAAGCTTTCGCATAGTAATATTCTTTGTGTACTCCAAATACACATCTCAAAAATACACTCTCGTGTACCACTGATACACTTCCTGCCGCATACATAAGCCAACATTAGCTTTGACCTCCCAAATCAAAGAGTCTCGCAACTAGTTTTGTATTTTGAGCAAAAACCCTCAGCGTCAGAATGACCGACGACAAAACAGAGAAACTGTCTCTACCCAAAGGGACCAAGACTCGGAGCAGGTCCCAGACAGAAGAAGAAGAATTCTTGAGGAAATCCCTTTTCGAAATAGGAAAACTCGACAGGATATGCGACAAATGGTGGAATATCTCTGAGGAAGATCACACCAAACCCGGTTTGCAGACATATATGGAGGAACTCAACAGACTCGTAATCGCAGTAGAACGGTCATACGAAGCAGCACATATGAACGTCACAGATGCCAGCGCCCTGTCAACACTGGACGAAAATTATGACAAAGTGAGACCACACTGAACACAAGGACCAGAATGAACGAGCTGCTCGCGCAACTGGAGCCGAACCCCATCAGCCAAGGACAACCCATGGTGCCACTGATAATGCCCAGGTCAAGGTCTGAACCCTATCTCAAAGCTCCTGCATGCGATACTGAAGTGTTCCACGGGGACTACGAAACATGGTCGTCATTTAGGGACATGTTTACAGCGGTTTACATAAACCACCCCAAATTATCCCCTGCACAAAAACTTTACCACTTGAGACAAAAAACCCGTAAAGCGGCCCTAATAATCCAAAAATATCCCCTCAACGATCAAAATTTCGAGCTAGCCTGGGGGGCAGTCAAGTCCAGATACGAGAATCGTAGAATTCTCGTAGACAGCCAACCAAAGACTCTATTTAACCCCTGTTTTATGAAAATGGTGAAAGGATCCAAGATATCCAAACCACTATAAATAACTGCATCTCAACTCTAAATTTAAACAACGTCCCCACCAACAACTGGGATCCCATCATTATATATTTATGCGCCTCTAAGCTCCCCAATGAAACTCTCGCCTTATGGGAACAATCGCTAGAGTCCAGGAAAGAACTCCCACTCTGGTCTGAAATGGACAAGTTCCTAACGACGCGCTATGAAGTAGTTGAACGGCTCGGTACGTATCGGCCAAGCAAGCCTCGCCACCCAAATGAGAGCTTCAACACCCCAAAATCAGCCGAATAACTTCACAAATAAGTCCCACTCATATCATAGCGAATCGACTCGACAGGCATCCTGTAAATTGTGCAATTCGAATCATTTTATGATGAATTACCTAAAATTTAAACAACTCAGTGTCGCGGAACGGAACAATTTTGTTCAACAAAATCATTATTGCAAAAACTGCTTAGCATTTTCCATCTGGACTCCGAGTGCAAGAGCAACTTCAAATGTGTATATTGCCAAAAGAGACACCACTCTCTCCTCCACTATCAGACCACTCCATCGGTCAACTCCAACAATCATTGTCCCTCGTCACGTAATAACCAAACAAGGGTTAAACCTCAAGAGCTAAATATCAACGAGGCTCCCTCTACCTCCGCACAAGCCGCGAAGCTCCAAAATAAGGCAGCACAAAATCAAGCCTCAACCTCTCAAAGTGAGAATAAAAAAAAACCTTACTGCCAACCGCGATGGTTCCCATTCTCCACCGAGGAGAAATATTCAAGCTCCGCGCACTAATAGACCAAGGCTCCGAAAAAACCTTTGTGTCCTCGCGTATACAAAAGCTACTTGGTCTACCCACACAAAAAAGCAGTTACCAAATATCAGGGATGGGCGGACGCGTAGTCCAGACTTCAAATAAGACTTGTCTGATGAATATTTGCTCAGACGACTTAGCAACTCAAATCCCAACTCATGCGATAATCCTGCAGCAATTAACTCACTTCTTGCCATCATTCAAAGCCAAAAACGTGGACTTCCAGAAGTTCTCTTCACTATCTCTGGCAGACCCCAATTGCTTCTCCCCAGCAAGAATTGACTTGTTGCTTGGTAGTGATGTAATCCCTCAAATTCTGCTAAACGGCCTGGAAACTAACGTGACAGGAACTCTTATCGCACAACAAACAATATTTGGATGGATACTAAGTGGTCCGGTTAACGAACAAATTTCGTCATTCTCCACCCACGTAATTGATAATCCAGATAATTCTCTAAATGAACTGCTAAAAAGTTTCTGGGAACAAGAGGTTCCAACTTCCTCATCCATAACAGACGATGATATATTTTGCGAGGAGCTGTACAAAAAACCACCTTTCGGAAAGGAGACGGTAGATACATGGTCAAACTCCCCTTCAAGCAAGGTTTTCCCGAAACTATAGCTCTCGGCCACTCTCGTCCCGCAGCCCAGCAGCAATATATCAGCGTAAAAGAACCCTAGAGAAAAAGCCAGAGTTAAGAGAAAAGTACTCTGAAGTATTAGAAGAATACTTAACTCTGGACCACATGGAGCCAACTTCACCTCGCGAGGTTATTAACAAAGGCAAATACTTCTTCTATTTGCCTCACCACGCGGTTATAAAACCCGATAGTAAAACCACAAAGGTACGAGTAGTCTTCAATGCCTCCAAATCAACTCACTCCGGAAACTCATTGAATGAGATATTAAACACCGGTCCCACACTTCAAAATGACTTAGTGCTGATAATCCTACAGTGGCGCCTCTATAAATTTGTTTTCAGCGGTGACATAGAAAAAATGTAACGCCAAATTACAGTCTACCCAGAAGATCAAAATTATCAACGAATCCTCTTTCGTAGATCTTCTAACTCCAAGCTTGAAGATTTCAAGTTAAAAACAGTCACCTTTGGTGTCAACTGCTCACCCTATCTCGTGATTAGGAAACTCCGCCAATTAGCAGAAGACACTAAAGAAGAATACCCGCTCGCCAACAATGTACTTCTGCATGAAACATATGTAGATGACATCCTCACCGGCGGATATCAAATACAGTCCACACTCGACTCCATGACCCAAATCATCGAAGCACTCAAATCGGGAGGTTTCCCTCTCAGAAAAATAACGGCCAACCACCCAAAACTACTCGAAGGCATATCCCACTCAGTCCTCTTGGACATAGATTTCCTCAAATTCCAGGACTCCAGCTCCACCAAAACGATTGGAATAAGATGGAATGCCCTTAAAGATTCCTTCATGTACTCCTACGACCCCAGTCCGTCGAATAATTCGCGAACGAAAAGGCAAATTCTTTTAGCGGTAGCGAAACTTTTCGACCCGGCAGGATGGCTATCGCCAATTATGATCACAGCAAAAATCTACTGCAGCAACTATGGATGGAGGGAACTGACTGGGATGAAGAAGTCAAAGCCGGCGCCCTTCAAAAATGGCTTTTCACGAGTCTCACGGCAATAAGAGACATAAAAATTCCCCGTTGGGTTCAACTCTCCCCCGACATACCCACTCAATTACACGGTTTCTCAGACGCCTCGGAAAAAGCCTTCTGCGCCTACATAAGAACACAGCAATCTCCAAACGTGTACGCTTGTCACCTGCTTGTGGCGAAAAGTAAAGTGGGTCCTTACAAACGGTCAGTCTCCCTCGATTGGAACTTTGCGGAGCAGTTCTTCTCTCTAAATTAATAAAACAAATTCGACTTCAGCTAAAACTTCCACCTCACGAACTAACGCTACGGACGGATTCTTCAATAGTGTTAGCATGGCTAGAAAAGCCACCCCATATGTGGAAAACCTACGTTGCAAACCGCACCTCTCAGATCATCAAAAATGTAAACAACGCGAAGTGGAAACATGTAACCAGCAAGGACAACCCAGCTGATCTAGGAACTCGAGGATGTTGGCCACAAGACTTAGTCGACTGCCCACTCTGGTTAGCCAAACCCTCTCAGATCTGGCCAAACACCACCCCTAAACCGACCCCCCCCTACAACAAAACCCATCGTCACTCTTCACACCTCAGAAAGCATCGATCTGCTGGAACGTTTCTCCTCCTATTCTCGTGCGCTTCGGGTAATGTCCTTCGTCTACCGATTCCTTCATAAGGCAAAGGGACTCCCAATCCCCCCGACAATCTCGATTTCTCACGCAGAATTAACACACACAAAGGAACGCCTCATCCCCCAAGCGCACAAATGCATTATGGAGACACGATTTCACTATTAAAAGCATCGAAACCCATAAGTAAAAAATGCTCTTTCTTATCCCTGAATCCCATGGTCGACGCCAAGGGCCTCCTACGCGTGAATGGGCTGCTCAGTAAGGCACCTATGAGCGACAACAAGCGTTACCCTATAATAATTCCGGAAATTTCCAGGTTCTGCATACTGTTTCTCAATTTCCTACACTCAACGCTTCTCCATGCAGTAAAACAACTCATGGTCCGAATGGTACAACAAGAATACTACATCCCTAAATTAATGCTCAAAATAAAATCCTGTATTTCTAATTGCAAACCATGTACGGTGTACAAGCAAAAGATGAAGTCGCAGATAATGGCTGCTCTACCAGCGGAAGGGACGACATATACCTTATCCTTTCACACAACAAGTGTCGATTTTTCCGGCCCGTTTCTCGCCAAAACATCCCCACTACGTCGAGCCTCCCACACAAAGGCTTACGTCTGTGTGTTTGCCTGCTTCTCCACCAAGGCTATTCACCTAGAAGCCTGTTCGGACCTAACAACGGAAGCATTTAGAGCCGCTTTTGTTCGCTTTGCCGGTCGCCGCGGTCTGCCTCATAATATAATGTCAGATAATGGAAAAACGTTCGTCGGAGCTCAACGAGCAATTCAGAAAGAACTATCATCTTTTCTAAGTGAAGCCGCCTCGGACATAGCCGACAAATACGCTCTGCATGGCATAGCATTAGCAACATGATAGTAAGTTATCTTATGTGGTTGGGGCTTTAGTTGTACTTGACAGGCGCACGCAGTGGCAACACGCATGGCAAGTACAACTGCAGCCAACGTCACACAATAGAAAGAAAAAAGAGAAATAAAATATACACGGGCGGCCGTTCCAATTTTACTTTTGACTTATACTTAGATACATTGAAAAATGATTAACAGATGCTGTTGAATTTCCACACATATTTGCTAGTAACAGTATTCAAGACTGTCCCAGATGTGACTTTTTCTTCATAAAGATATCATTGTTGAAGACATGGAGTAATAAAATTTAATCGAATTTTAAAATATGATTATTTTCAAATTTTATATACATATGTAAATCCACTCTTATACTTACTTGAATTCTATAAAAATTAATTATTCCTATAAGTATGTATATATAGGCAATGAATTAATTTAATGAAGTAAAATAAATATATACATATACTTACCTTAAACTCATACTCATCTGTAAATTCATACTCACCTAAAAATTTGTATATCATAAATTCGAACGCCCTAATGTAAAATCTATTAAATCAAATTGGAAGAATACCGCTTCTTTGTCATGTACGTACCTTAAGTCTACATATGTACATATACATACGAAAAGAAGTAAAAAACCAAAGGCTTAACTGTCAGCGGCAAAACGGAGTTGGTCAGTTATCGTTGAGCGCGCGCACATTATGGTATTCATTTTCAATCTTTGTGAACTTGTAATTTAAAAGCCCAAAAAAGTGCATAAAACTTGAGTGATTAATTATTATAAAGTTAAAATCAACCGCTGTTAAGTTCTTTTGGTGTTTATATTTAAAAACTCGGGGACGCAGGGGGATACGCTATCGAACTCCGTAAGCGTCTGCCCATAAGTGAAAACCAATTCATGGTCATTCGAGCCGAATATGAACCAGCGACCTATGGATGTCAGTTCATGGTCCTTTCGCCAGCCAAAGTGGAAATATAAATTTAACAAAGAAAAAAGAAGCATTAAAACAGGCTATAGTTTCCTATAAGGAAATTTTTTTTAAAAGAAAAAAGCTGAAAATAAGCGAAAATTCCAAAAAACTAAAGTGCTGAAGAATATAAAACTGAAAAAGCGGTGTTGAAAAATCGAAAAAAAAAACCAAATTTAAATTAAACAGTAAGGTTCTCCGAAAAACCTGAAAAGGTGCCAAAAAACTAAAGTGCTGAATACCTATAAATCTGAAAAAGAAAAGCAAATTTTAAATTGAGAAAGAAAAGCAAAAAGCAGTGCTACGAAATCGGAAAAAGAAAAGCAAATTTTAAATTGAAAAAGAAAAGCAAAAAGCTGTGTTAAGTAATCTGAAAAAGAAAATCAAATTTTAAATTAAGCAGTAAGGTGCTACGAAAAATCTGAAGCAGTGCGGTTTCCGAAAAACTCTGAAATAGGAAAAAAGGTTACTCCAAAACCTGAAAAGGAAAAGAATATTTTATGAGAAGTGCGGTGCTCGAAAAAAAAATCTGAAAAGAAATAAGAAGTAGGGTGCGCCGAAAAACCTGAAAATGTATTAAAAGTGCTGTTTGGAAAAAAAATTCTTTAGAAGTGCGGCGCTTGCAAAAATCTGAAAAGAAAGACGAAGTAGAGTGCGCTGAAAAACCTGAAAATTTATTATACGTGCTGTTTGAAAAAAAAAAACAACCTGAAAAGAGGAAAAAGTAGGGTGCTCAAAAATCTGAAGAATAAAAGAAATTTACCTAAATTAGTGCAGTGCTCAAAAAAAAAACCTGAAAAGAAAAGAAAATATAAGTTCATTTTGGTGTTCTAAAAAACCTGAAAAGAAAATAGAAGTACAAGTTGGTATTCTAAAAAAATTCTGAAAAGAAAGGAATAAATTGTTAAATAAATGCCCACAAAAGACTGACAAGAAAAGAAAAGAAAAGTACAACTTGGTGGTCTGGAAAAAGGGAAGAAACTGTTAAATAAAAGTGCTCGAAAACCTGAGGAAAAAATAAATCAAAATTTAGCACAAAAAGCGATCCTCAAACCTGGAAGTGAACAAATACAACAGAAAAGAGGTGAAAGTATAAGAAATGTTTTAATTTAGACCGTGAAAACAAAAAGTAGGGTGCCGAACCTGAAAAATAAAAATTTAGACATTACAAAAAAAAAATTTTCGAACATCAAGAAGGTACAGTCCACAAGCAGCAGGAAAAGTTACCAGCACAGGCAGAAGAACCCACTATCCACACAAGCAGCGGATCCGTTACCAGCACCAGCAGCAGATCCCGCTAACAGCACCAGCAGCATTTCCCCATTACCAACACCAGCAAAATCTCGGAACAGCAGCGTACGGTAAATAGAAGGTATCCCAGGAAAAAAGTAAGTGCAGAAAAAATTTCCTACTGCACATACACAGATTTATATGACCTAGCGGACCTCTAAAGCATTTCTCGAGAAACCTCTTATGTTCTCATATTTGCTATATAAAATATAAACTCAAAAAAAATCTCTTAATTCCCCAACACAAACCTCTAATCCGCTAAGATATATAAATCACACAGTTTCAAATACTTACATATATATTTATATACATATATAAACCACGTAGGTATACCAAGGAGGTATACTTTGCCTTCCCTTGAATGCCCCTGAAAAGAAATGATTAAAAACCCTTTATTTACCTCAACAAATTATTAACTCACCCGTACATAGCACATAGCCTCCGTTAGTTTTTCACATCATCTTAGCCCAGCAACAGCCAAAATTTTTGCATACTTACATACGTTTGCAGGCATTTACCAAAGACTTAAATTCGGTTCAATAATATTCGCCCAACGACACTCTTGCCCCATTAGCTTACAAAAAAAATAATTAATTTACTTACATATTTTTACTTGTACTCAGAAGCGCTGAGACAAGTGCATAATTTTTCCACCGTTAAACTACATAAGCTTTATACACATATATATTACATATATTCATTTGTGCTCAGAAGCGCTGAGACAAGTGCATAATCTCACCACCATTCGCATAGCAATTCCGCTCAACTCCATAATTTTAACATACATATACGAACATACACTTGGACTCAGAAGCGCTCAGGCAAGTGCACGAACCCACCCCCGTTAACAGCAATTAAGGGCACCTATATACTTGTACATACATATATATATAGTCAATGAAATAAGTGCCGCTAGCAAAATTCCCACAGTGGGCCACAGCAAATAAAATTTGTATCAAAAATACAGTGGGACAAAAACACATAAAAGCGAAGGAAAAATTGTGTATTAATTTTTTCAAAATAAACCCCAACCCCTACAACAATTATAGAAATATATCCCTCAATATATTTTATATCATAAAAAAGCTTTCGCATAGTAATATTCTTTGTGTACTCCAAATACACATCTCAAAAATACACTCTCGTGTACCACTGATACACTTCCTGCCGCATACATAAGCCAACATTAGCTTTGACCTCCCAAATCAAAGAGTCTCGCAACTAGTTTTGTATTTTGAGCAAAAACCCTCAGCGTCAGAATGACCGACGACAAAACAGAGAAACTGTCTCTCCCAAAGGGACCAAGACTCGGAGCAGGTCCCAGACAGAAGAAGAAGAATTCTTGAGGAAATCCCTTTTCGAAATAGGAAAACTCGACAGGATATGCGACAAATGGTGGAATATCTCTGAGGAAGATCACACCAAACCCGGTTTGCAGACATATATGGAGGAACTCAACAGACTCGTAATCGCAGTAGAACGGCCATACGAAGCAGCACATATGAACGTCACAGATGCCAGCGCCCTGTCAACACTGGACGAAAATTATGACAAAGTGAGACCACACTGAACACAAGGACCAGAATGAACGAGCTGCTCGCGCAACTGGAGCCGAACCCCATCAGCCAAGGACAACCCATGGTGCCACTGATAATGCCCAGGTCAAGGTATGAACCCTATCTCAAAGCTCCTGCATGCGATACTGAAGTGTTCCACGGGGACTACGAAACATGGTCGTCATTTAGGGACATGTTTACAGCGGTTTACATAAACCACCCCAAATTATCCCCTGCACAAAAACTTTACCACTTGAGACAAAAAACCCGTAAAGCGGCCCTAATAATCCAAAAATATCCCCTCAACGATCAAAATTTCGAGCTAGCCTGGGGGGCAGTCAAGTCCAGATACGAGAATCGTAGAACTCTCGTAGACAGCCAATCAAAGACTCTATTTAACCCCTGTTTTATGAAAATGGTGAAAGGATCCAAGATATCCAAACCACTATAAATAACTGCATCTCAACTCTAAATTTAAACAACGTCCCCACCAACAACTGGGATCCCATCATTATATATTTATGCGCCTCTAAGCTCCCCAATGAAACTCTCGCCTTATGGGAACAATCGCTAGAGTCCAGGAAAGAACTCCCACTCTGGTCTGAAATGGACAAGTTCCTAACGACGCGCTATGAAGTAGTTGAACGGCTCGGTACGTATCGGCCAAGCAAGCCTCGCCACCCAAATAAGAGCTTCAACACCCCAAAATCAGCCGAATAACTTCACAAATAAGTCCCACTCATATCATAGCGAATCGACTCGACAGGCATCCTGTAAATTTTGCAATTCGAATCATTTTATGATGAATTACCTAAAATTTAAACAACTCAGTGTCGCGGAACGGAACAATTTTGTTCAACAAAATCATTATTGCAAAAACTGCTTAGCATTTTCCATCTGGACTCCGAGTGCAAGAGCAACTTCAAATGTGTATATTGCCAAAAGAGACACCACTCTCTCCTCCACTATCAGACCACTCCATCGGTCAACTCCAACAATCATTGTCCCTCGTCACGTAATAACCAAACAAGGGTTAAACCTCAAGAGCTAAATATCAACGAGGCTCCCTCTACCTCCGCACAAGCCGCGAAGCTCCAAAATAAGGCAGCACAAAATCAAGCCTCAACCTCTCAAAGTGAGAATAATGTTCACTCTCACTTCGCTAGCAGCAAGGAAAAAACCTTACTGCCAACCGCGATGGTTCCCATTCTCCACCGAGGAGAAATATTCAAGCTCCGCGCACTAATAGACCAAGGCTCCGAAAAAACCTTTGTGTCCTCGCGTATACAAAAGCTACTTGGTCTACCCACACAAAAAAGCAGTTACCAAATATCAGGGATGGGCGGACGCGTAGTCCAGACTTCAAATAAGACTTGTCTGATGAATATTTGCTCAGACGACTTAGCAACTCAAATCCCAACTCATGCGATAATCCTGCAGCAATTAACTCACTTCTTGCCATCATTCAAAGCCAAAAACGTGGACTTCCAGAAGTTCTCTTCACTATCTCTGGCAGACCCCAATTGCTTCTCCCCAGCAAGAATTGACATGTTGCTTGGTAGTGATGTAATCCCTCAAATTCTGCTAAACGGCCTGGAAACTAACGTGACAGGAACTCTTATCGCACAACAAACAATATTTGGATGGATACTAAGAGGTCCGGTTAACGAACAAATTTCGTCATTCTCCACCCACGTAACTGATAATCCAGATAATTCTCTAAATGAACTGCTAAAAAGTTTCTGGGAACAAGAAGAGGTTCCAACTTCCTCATCCATAACAGACGATGATATATTTTGCGAGGAGTTGTACAAAAAACCACCGTTCGGAAAGGAGACGGTAGATACATGGTCAAACTCCCCTTCAAGCAAGGTTTTCCCGAAACTATAGCTCTCGGCCACTCTCGTCCCGCAGCCCAGCAGCAATATATCAGCGTAAAAGAACCCTAGAGAAAAAGCCAGAGTTAAGAGAAAAGTACTCTGAAGTATTAGAAGAATACTTAACTCTGGACCACATGGAGCCAACTTCACCTAGCGAGGTTATTAACAAAGGCAAATACTTCTCCTTCTATTTGCCTCACCACGCGGTTATAAAACCCGATAGTAAAACCACAAAGGTACGAGTAGTCTTCAATGCCTCCAAATCAACTCACTCCGGAAACTCATTGAATGAGATATTAAACACCGGTCCCACACTTCAAAATGACTTAGTGCTGATAATCCTACAGTGGCGCCTCTATAAATTTGTTTTCAGCGGTGACATAGAAAAAATGTAACGCCAAATTACAGTCTACCCAGAAGATCAAAATTATCAACGAATCCTCTTTCGTAGATCTTCTAACTCCAAGCTTGAAGATTTCAAGTTAAAAACAGTCACCTTTGGTGTCAACTGCTCACCCTATCTCGCGATTAGGAAACTCCGCCAATTAGCAGAAGACACTAAAGAAGAATACCCGCTCGCCAACAATGTACTTCTGCATGAAACATATGTAGATGACATCCTCACCGGCGGATATCAAATACAGTCCACACTCGACTCCATGACCCAAATCATCGAAGCACTCAAATCGGGAGGTTTCCCTCTCAGAAAAATAACGGCCAACCACCCAAAACTACTCGAAGGCATATCCCACTCAGTCCTCTTGGACATAGATTTCCTCAAATTCCAGGACTCCAGCTCCACCAAAACGATTGGAATAAGATGGAATGCCCTTAAAGATTCCTTCATGTACTCCTACGACCCCAGTCCGTCGAATAATTCGCGAACGAAAAGGCAAATTCTGTCAGCGGTAGCGAAACTTTTCGACCCGGCAGGATGGCTATCGCCAATTATGATCACAGCAAAAATCTACTGCAGCAACTATGGATGGGGGGAACTGACTGGGATGAAGAAGTCAAAGCCGGCGCCCTTCAAAAATGGCTTTTCACGAGTCTCACGGCAATAAGAGACATAAAAATTCCCCGTTGGGTTCAACTCTCCCCCGACATACCCACTCAATTACACGGTTTCTCAGACGCCTCGGAAAAAGCCTTCTGCGCCTACATAAGAACACAGCAATCTCCAAACGTGTACGCTTGTCACCTGCTTGTGGCGAAAAGTAAAGTGGGTCCTTACAAACGGTCAGTCTCCCTCGATTGGAACTTTGCGGAGCAGTTCTTCTCTCTAAATTAATAAAACAAATTCGACTTCAGCTAAAACTTCCACCTCACGAACTAACGCTACGGACGGATTTTTCAATAGTGTTAGCATGGCTAGAAAAGCCACCCCATATGTGGAAAACCTACGTTGCAAACCGCACCTCTCAGATCATCAAAAATGTAAACAACGCGAAGTGGAAACATGTAACCAGCAAGGACAACCCAGCTGATCTAGGAACTCGAGGATGTTGGCCACAAGACTTAGTCGACTGCCCACTCTGGTTAGCCAAACCCTCTCAGATCTGGCCAAACACCACCCCTAAACCGACCCCCCCCCCCCCCCCCCCCCCCTACAACAAAACCCATCGTCACTCTTCACACCTCAGAAAGCATCGATCTGCTGGAACGTTTCTCCTCCTATTCTCGTGCGCTTCGGGTAATGTCCTTCGTCTACCGATTCCTTCATAAGGCAAAGGGACTCCCAATCCCCCCGACAATCTCGATTTCTCACGCAGAATTAACACACACAAAGGAACGCCTCATCCTCCAAGCGCACAAATGCATTATGGAGACACGATTTCACTATTAAAAGCATCGAAACCCATAAGTAAAAAATGCTCTTTCTTATCCCTGAATCCCATGGTCGACGCCAAGGGCCTCCTACGCGTGAATGGGCTGCTCAGTAAGGCACCTATGAGCGACAACAAGCGTTACCCTATAATAATTCCGGAAATTTCCAGGTTCTGCATACTGTTTCTCAATTTCCTACACTCAACGCTTCTCCATGCAGTAAAACAACTCATGGTCCGAATGGTACAACAAGAATACTACATCCCTAAATTAAAGCTCAAAATAAAATCCTGTATTTCTAATTGCAAACCATGTACGGTGTACAAGCAAAAGATGAAGTCGCAGATAATGGCTGCTCTACCAGCGGAAGGGACGACATATACCTTATCCTTTCACACAACAAGTGTCGATTTTTCCGGCCCGTTTCTCGCCAAAACATCCCCACTACGTCGAGCCTCCCACACAAAAGCTTACGTCTGTGTGTTTGCCTGCTTCTCCACCAAGGCTATTCACCTAGAAGCCTGTTCGGACCTAACAACGGAAGCATTTAGAGCCGCTTTTGTTCGCTTTGCCGGTCGCCGCGGTCTGCCTCATAATATAATGTCAGATAATGGAAAAACGTTCGTCGGAGCTCAACGAGCAATTCAGAAAGAACTATCATCTTTTCTAAGTGAAGCCGCCTCGGACATAGCCGACAAATACGCTCTGCATGGCATAGCATTAGCAACATGATAGTAAGTTATCTTATGTGGTTGGGGCTTTAGTTGTACTTGACAGGCGCACGCAGTGGCAACACGCATGGCAAGTACAACTGCAGCCAACGTCACACAATAGAAAGAAAAAAGAGAAATAAAATATACACGGGCGGCCGTTCCAATTTTGTCCGCCTTCGGCATTGTCCGCAAATTAATTAACAAAAAGAAATTAAAAACTAAATAGTGAGTTTTTTTCTAAAACGTTATTAATAACAACAGTTGACTTGATGTTCTGGCGGCGAAGGCCCCCTCGCGTAATATAAATACCGATACCACAAAAATGGCAACAATTTGGAGGCGGCGACCTCCCAAAAGAAGGCTTCCATTTTTGGAACGCCACATGGCGACCGTGAGGCTGGAGCCTCGGTCATTTTTAATTTGGCAGCGACGGTGAGTAGAGTGGAAAAAGTGGTGGTACAGTGAAAAAGAAAATTTTAAAACATTAAATAAAACGCTAACAAAATAATTTCAACTTGATAACAATACAAAGTTAATAAAATTTTTCTAATAAAATTTTTCTAATAAAATAACTTAAATTTATTTAACAAAAACGGAAGTTATAAAAAGATTTCTAACAAAATATTTTAAAATTATAACAAAAACAGAGGTAACAATTTTTCTAATAGAACATTTTCAAAATTTATAACAAAACGGAGGTAATACAATTTTTCTAATAAAATGTCCTAAATTTATATAACAAAAACGGAAGTAATAAGATTTCTAACAAAATATTTTCAAATTATAACAAAAACAGAGGTAAAAATTTTTCTAATAGAACATTTTTCAAAATTTATAACAAAACGGAGGTAATAAAATTTTTCTAATAAAATAATTTCGAATCTAATAAAAACGGAATTAATACAATTTGTCTAATAAATATTTTCAACTATATAACAAAAAACGAAATACAACATTTTAAAATTTAGAACAAAACGGAAATAATAAAAATTTCTAATACAATATCTTCGAATTTATAACAAAATACAGAGGTAATAAAATTGGCTAACGAAATACTTGCAAATATATACAGAGAAATAATAAGAAAATTTTAGAACTAAATCTACGACTACAAATACACATTAAAAGAAGCAGAGATAATACAAATTAAAGAAAAGGAAATAATAAGATCTAGTATAATTCGGAAAAACTTAATTCGCCTATTTAAGGGCAACTGTACCACCAAGCATCGACAGTAACAACGGCATTCCTCTACTCACCTAACGGCAGAAAACCACGCCATATATCTATATATATGCAGCAACAACACCAGCAGCGCATAATACTGGCAGCGCAGTAGCAGCAGCAGGACCAACATCGGGGCAGCAGCGCAGCAGAAGAAGCAGCGGCGGCTAGGCAGAACCTCGGAAGCAGCATTTAAGTATATTACTTATATATGTATATGTAGTTTTTGTGCAAAATTTTTTTCGACATACACACATTTACATATATACATAAAATATTTTCGATTTCGATTAAAACGGTGGTACTGTTGAACAACCAAATACATTTTTGATTAAAGCGGTGCGTCCGTCTAAACTTAACAATTAATACTTTTTCATTTTTCAACAATTCTAAAATTTTCGAACCATTTTATAAAATTCAACATTTGCAAATTTACATTTAAATTTTTCTCTCAAGTTTCAACTCATTTTACGAATTCACATTTTCTTCAAATTTTTAATATTTTCAAATTTCTAATTTAAAAGCTTCTCAACTCATTTCAAATTCCCATACTCTCAAGCTTCAATTTTAATTTCAAATTTTCAAATCATTTCACACATTTTTCTTACAAAGTTTCACATGTCTGTATTTCCATTTTTCAAATTTTCATTATACTTCAGTTTTTCTTTAATACTTACATTATCCAAAAAATTATTTTCACTATATAAGTGAACTAGATAAGCAGTTCACGTGTAATCTATAAATTTCGCAATTTTGATATAAACATTGGTTTGTGGAAAACCAATCCAGATTTTTTTTTTTAAAAACGGTGGTCCCGTGAAAAACCAAATGACATTTTTTTTAACAAAGCGGTGCGTCCGTGATTACCACATTACTGAGATTTTTTTGCCATTCATACTTTTAAATTTTGAGCCCATTCTAAATTCAATTTCTTCTTTCAGCTGTTTAGTATCAATATTTTTGTTTCAATTAGATTCTCCAGTAAATTACAAATACTTCGTTAGCGACAATTCACTGTAAACCAGTTCCCTTTCCAACTTTTTTTTTTCCTTTCAACATTTCAACTTCAAGTATACATCCAATAAGTGCTTCATTAATTTCATAGTAGTTTAAACTTAATTCTTTTGCTCTTCTCATAACTACATGTACAACCTTAGAGATAGGAAGCGAGCCCACAAAACTTCAGATTCAGAAACAGATTCCAACAAATTAACGTCAAGCTCGAAAAGTTTAACTTCATCGTCGACTGAAAAATTCACAAAACAGGAAGATAAATTATCCTTATCAGCAGATTTCCAAGGCTTCGAAGATTCTACCAAAAATTTAACTTCTAATTTAGACTCAAATCTCAACGATTCCAATAGTGCAAAATTAACTTCAACTTCTTCTAACTTAAACTCAGATCTTAACGATCCAATTAGTGCAAACATTGCCTCAACTTCCTCTAATTCAGCTTCAGATCTTAACGATCAAATCATGGCAACACTCGAGCAAAAGAGATCTTTCATTACCATGTGTGCTACTTCTATTAGAGAAAACTACAGCGGCGATCCGTTAGCGCTTGAGTCCTTTATAGACAAAATTGAATTACTTGAAGAGTTCGCCGATGAAAATTTAACTGATACTTTCATATCATTTCTAAAATCAAAACTCGAGGGTAAAGCACGCGAAGCAATTCCAACTGAGGTAAATTCCGTTAGTCAAATTAAAGCCGCGTTACGAAGTAGAATTAAACCCGACAATTCAACAGTTGTCGCGGGTAAAATCGAGTCTTTACATGTGGTAAACAATAACTACTCGGAATTTGCCAAGCGTGTTGAAGAATTGTCAGACTCATTAGAACGTTCCCTGATCATTGAAGGTATGACGCAAGCGAAAGCTCACGAAATGGCTGTAGAGCAAACAGTTAACGTATGTAGGCTGAACACTCGTTCAGAATTAGTTAAGTCAATTTTAGCATCAACTACTTTCAGCGACTCAAAGGACATAGTTGAAGTTAAAGAACGTCAAGTGCTAGCGTTTCAGTCGCGTATTAATAGGCCAAATAGTTTTCGAGGCGGATTTAGGGGACATAATTACAGTAATAGGTTCAATAACAATAGCAGTCGTCTCAATAATAATAACAGCCGATACAATAAGAATGGAAACAGTTATAGGTTTAATAACAATAGTAGAAGAGGCCACAGTAATAATTCTAATAACAATAATTCGGGCAATCGATCTAGTTCTCGGGGAAGCAATAGTAACAGACGTGGAAATGCGAGTAATAATGCTAATGTGCGTGCTTTAAACGCGGATGCCCCTCAGGAGCGAACACTGGGGGAGCAAGAGCTAGAATACTAGATGAAAACTTTCCTAAAAACGCTGTTTACTGTTTGAATCTCAACTATTCCGATTTCATCGAATTAAAATGTAGTGATTCTTATCAGCCATGCACTTTTCTCGTAGATTCTCAAGCTGATATTTCCTTAATTAAATTTTCAAGTTTAACAAATAGAGTTCAAATCAACGTTAAAGATATTATTAACATAACAGGTGTAACAACAGATTCGGTTTCAACGTTAGGTACAGTAAATACAAATTTAATTGCATCAATTTTTTTCATTCCGCATAAATTACACGTAGTAAGTGACGATTTTAACATACCTTCGGACGGCATACTCGGCAACGATTTTCTAAAAACATATAAGTGCATAATCGACTACGCAAACAATAGCATAACAATTAGCATTGGCACAGAAACTCATAGTATAAAAATTTTACATGGTATGACCACAGACACTTTAGTGATTCCTCCAAGATGTGAAGTTTATCGGTTGTTTAATTTGAAGAAATCTAAAAATCCTGTTTTTGTAGACGCGGAAGAAATTTGTAGTGGTGTTTTTACCGCAAAGTGCATTGTTGACACAAATAACCCAATTTTAAAAGTTTTAAATATAACCGATGAGGTAAAATATGTCAACAAATGCAATATAGTAACCGAAGAAATTACCAACTTCAACGTATACAAAATCAGTGAAACTTCAGAAAATACAAAACGTCTGGAAGAATTAAAAAGTGTTCTACAAAAATAAATGCCAAAATATGACCAATGCCAATTGCTTCATTTATGCATAAAATATGTCGATGTATTTGCTTTAAAAACGGACCATATGACTCTTAACAACTTTTACGAACAGAAACTTAGATTGACTGACAAAAATCCGGTTTACATTAAAAACTATCGTTTGCCTTATTCACAACGGGAAGAAGTAAATAGACAGGTTGATAATTTACTGCAGAACGATTTAATAGAGCCAAGTTTTTCAAATTACAATAGCCCACTAATTTTAGTTCCAAAAAAAGATCCCACAGGTCAAAAGGCATATCCTATGTGCGTAGATTTTAGAGCGGTTAATAAAAAGCTTATCGCTGACAAATTTCCGTTAGCACGCGTGGACGACAGTTCTTGACAGTTCATCCCCCCGTACGCTCCTCACATGGGCGGTCTCTGGGAAGCAGCAGTGAAGAGCTTCAAAATACACTTCCACAAGGTTGCCGGAAACCATAAATTCTCGCTTGAAGAGTTGGCGACACTTCTAGTTCGAATTGAAGCGGACATCAGTTCTAGACCGCTCTCTCCAATGTCCGAAGACCCCCATGATTTACACGTGTTAACCCCAGGCCACTTTTTGCGGGGAGCTCCCCTGCTGTCTCTCCCAGAACCCAATCCCGGCAATCTTAGCCTCCTCCACCGATGGCAGAAACTGAAAGTCCTTCACCATCAGTTCAGCAATCGCTGGAAAAATGAATATTTAAAGGAATTGCATAAGCGTCAAAAATGGAAGGCCCAAGAACCCAACGTCAAAGTAGGGGACCTAGTCGTCATCAAAGACGACCTTCTGCCCCCCTACGAATGGCGACTATGTCGAATTTCAAACCTACACGTAGGACCTGACGAGAATGTTCGCGTCGTCGACATCCACACCCAGAACGGCACAATTAGGCGCAACATTACAAAGATATGTTCATTACCCATGTCATAGCCCCCCCTCTCACACACGTCCTGTGCCCTATCCATCCAAATCCCCTGGCCGCCCTTCTCTTTTAATATCACAGCTAATTCCTCTGTTTTCGTTTTCTTTTTTTCCTTTCACTCAAATTTCTCCACAGAGCTCATAATGGAGCGCGGAAAATGCAGGCTGTGCTGCCGCCCCCACTCTTTGCGCCATTGCCATGCGTTTTTGGCCATGACTCCAGCAGAGCGATATGAGTCTGCACGCGTCCATCGCTATTGCATAAACTGCTTAGCCACATCTCACACCACAGGCGCGTGCACTTCCACCGGCAGTGCTCACCACACGCTGTTGCATCGGCCTCATATTGCAACAGCAACGCGTAATCGACGTCCGACACCTGCACCACCCATACACCATAGGCGTGATGATCGTCGTGGAAGAACCAGGCAGCGTGCAATTGAACGACCAGCGGCGCGCTTACAGAGTCGCAGCGCCAGCCAACGTAATCTGAGGAAGTTAGTCAACCAAGCGAAGAGTACGCTCGATCAGCTTCAAGAACTCCTGCATTCGTCCACTTCGCAGGCCCGGCGCCATGTTGAAGACATGGAGGAAGAAAAATTAAATAAATAAAAATAAATGTAAGGCGCGATAACCTCCGAAGAGATCTAAGACCGAGCTTCTCTTCCAATTTGCGTCGTGCTCCTCTTTATTTTCCCTACAAATTGGCCGGGCAGGACCTACATGATTTTATGCCGACTCCGAACGGCATCTGAAAGGCAGATGAGTTTTCACTGAGAGCTTTTCATGGCAGAAATACACCCGGAGCGCTTGCCAAACATTGCCGAGGGGCGACCCCGCTTAGAAAAATTTTCTTCTAATTGAAAAACCTTATTTCTAAAATTTTTGATGTTGCTTTGCCCGGGGTTTGATCCCAGGGCATCCGGTGTGGTAGGCGGAGCATGCTACCATCACACCACGGTGGAAAATGGAATCCTAAAATATGATTATTTTCAAATTTTATATACATATGTAAATCTACTTTTATAATTACCTGAATTCTATAAAAATTAATTATTCATATATGTATGTATATATAGCCAATGAGTTAATTTAATGAAGTAAAATACATATATACATATACTTACCTTACACTCATACTCATCTGTAAATTCATATTCAGCTAAAAATTTGTATATCATAAATTCGAACGGCCTAATGTAAAATATATTAAATCAAATTGGAAGAATACCGCTTCTTTGTCATGTACGTACCTTAAGTATACATATGTACATATACATACGAAAAGAAGTAAAAAACCAAAGGCTTAACTGTCAGCGGCAAAACGGAGTTGGTCAGTTATCGTTGAGCGCGCGCACATTATGGTATTCATTTTCAATCTTTGTGAACTTGTAATTTAAAATCCCAAAAAAGTGAATAAAATTTGAGTGATTAAATATTATAAAGTTAAAATCAACCGCTGTTAAGTTCTTTTGGTGTTTATATTTAAAAACTCGGGGACGCAGGAAAAAAGGGGTTCGCTATCGAATTCCGTAAGCGTCTGCCCATAAGTGAAAACCAATTCAATCATTAACAAGCTGTAATAAAAGAACTGAAGTTACTTATGAATGGTGAAATAGACAGAGGTCCAAAATTATAAAATGTAAAATCACTGATTAGCGCAGTTACCCATATCAAGAAATGATGAAATGAATGTATTGCAAAGGCAAGCTTATATCTGCAAGTGTAATGGTCTCGCGGTCTGAGAATGTATATTTGGGGAAGATAAAGAAATGCCGGGCCTTGGAATAATACAATCATATTTTGTGTGTTTTTTATATAAAGAGGAACACTTTGCACAACTATTTGACGTCTACCGTTTCAGGTTTTTAAACGCATTTTTCTCCACCTTCACTGCACTATAATCTACAAAAAGCACTTTAGTATATTCCTTATTTATGTGGCAATTGATTTATATTTAACTTTTAAAAAAAATATGCTTATTTTTGTAGAAAATACCAAAATACAGTTTTACAATATAAAATGTCAAAATATGGAGTCAGAGTTATCGTCGCTATTAAATGCGAGAACCACATTTGGGATTTATGATTGGAAATTATTTTATTGGCAATAATATTTTATTCCAATTGTGTTTTATGAATGTATTAACTAATTTATTCGTTTTTCTTATTTATTTCAATCAGAACCGAATCATGTAAAATTGAGTTTCATTCATTTTAGAATCAAACATACCATAATGTTTTAAATGAAATATGGCAGCCCCATTACTTATAACTATTTTGGCACCTTCAGACCAATCACAGGTATGTTAGCAATCAAAAGTACGAAAGTATCAACCCTGAAAACGGATATTTCAATGAAACTGAATGAAAAAGTGATTGTAGTCAACAAATTTTGCAATCATTGTGAGTAGGAGTGCTCCTGATGCATGCACAATCAAACTGAATGCTTTTTTTACAGTCATGCAATCACTAAGGGAATTTTTGAATGGAAAAAATGAAATCGCATTCAAACTTGGCTATATATATTTGAAATCAAACAATCATATTTGTAAAACGAATCAATCTTGAATCACGCAGCTCGACACTGCTAACGGATTACCGACGGTGCCGCATATGCACCCGCCAGCACGCCCTTCGGAACTGCGTAATATTTAAAAAGATGAAACCACCCCAGAGATGGATGCTTGCACGAGCCCATAAGTTTTCCCTGAATTGCTTGGCATTATCCTACGTCACCAGCGAGTGCAGCTTGTACGACAGATGCCGGATCTGTGGAGCGCGACATCACCAGCGAGTGCAGCTTGTACGACAGATGCCGGATCTGTGGAGCGCGACATCACTCCCTACTCCATCGGCGGGACGCTACCCCAAGCGCCCAACCCGTCATCCAGGCACCCCGGCCTGCCAGATCCGCCGTACCAATTTCAGCACCCGCACGCACCGCCCGGGAATCAACATTCCCTCAGCAGCACCTAGAATCGCCCGAAGCACCATTCGATGCACCGCACAGACCGCCAACGCTAGAGGAAAAGTATGGAAATTCTCGTGCGAGATGCGTTGCGGGCCCTTAAGGAACTACAGGAGGCTCTAGCCGCTGAACGCGTCTAGGGTGGGGACGATGGCTGAGCGGCTATTACACAGTCATCAACATCCAACTGCATCAACATAAATTATAGCTAGTTAAAAACCTAAACCTGAAATTTAACTGAATTTTATATTAAACATAAACTGAATTTGAACATGTACCTTATTTATAACAAGTCTAACTAAGTTACATATATATAAATATGTACATTGAATCTTTTTATACATTACCATTTGATGTATAGCTATTATATTTAAGACTTCTCCGAAAAACCTGAAAAGGTGCCAAAAAACTAAAGTGCTGAATACCTATAAATCTGAAAAAGAAAAGCAAATTTTAAATTGAGAAAGAAAAGCAAAAAGCAGTGCTACGAAATCGGAAAAGGAAAAGCAAATTTTAAATTGGAAAAGAAAAGCAAAAAGCTGTGTTAAGTAATCTGAAAAAGAAAATCAAATTTTAAATTAAGCAGTAAGGTGCTACGAAAAATCTGAAGCAGTGCGGTTTCCGAAAAACTCTGAAATAGGAAAAAAGGTTACTCCAAAACCTGAAAAGGAAAAGAATATTTTATGAGAAGTGCGGTGCTCGAAAAAAAAAATCTGAAAAGAAATAAGAAGTAGGGTGCGCCGAAAAACCTGAAAATTTATTAAAAGTGCTGTTTGGAAAAAAAATTCTTTAGAAGTGCGGCGCTTGAAAAAATCTGAAAAGAAAGACGAAGTAGAGTGCGCTGAAAAACCTGAAAATTTATTATACGTGCTGTTTGAAAAAAAAAAACAACCTGAAAAGAGGAAAAAGTAGGGTGCTCAAAAATCTGAAGAATAAAAGAAATTTACCTAAATTAGTGCAGTGCTCAAAAAAAAACCTGAAAAGAAAAGAAAATATAAGTTCATTTTGGTGTTCTAAAAAACCTGAAAAGAAAATAGAAGTACAAGTTGGTATTCTAAAAAAATTCTGAAAAGAAAGGAATAAATTGTTAAATAAATGCCCACAAAAGACTGACAAGAAAAGAAAAGAAAAGTACAACTTGGTGGTCTGGAAAAAGGGAAGAAACTGTTAAATAAAAGTGCTCGAAAACCTGAGGAAAAAATAAATCAAAATTTAGCACAAAAAGCGATCCTCAAACCTGGAAGTGAACAAATACAACAGAAAAGAGGTGAAAGTATAAGAAATGTTTTAATTTAGACCGTGAAAACAAAAAGTAGGGTGCCGAACCTGAAAAATAAAAATTTATACATTACAAAAAAAAAATTTTCGAACATCAAGAAGGTACAGTCCACAAGCAGCAGGAAAAGTTACCAGCACAGGCAGAAGAACCCGCTATCCACACAAGCAGCGGATCCGTTACCAGCACCAGCAGCAGATCCCGCTAACAGCACCAGCAGCATTTCCCCATTACCAACACCAGCAAAATCTCGGAACAGCAGCGTACGGTAAATAGAAGGTATCCCAGGAAAAAAGTAAGTGCAGAAAAAAATTTCCTACTGCACATACACAGATTTATATGACCTAGCGGACCTCTAAAGCATTTCTCGAGAAACCTCTTATGTTCTCATATTTGCTATATAAAATATAAACTCAAAAAAAATCTCTTAATTCCCCAACACAAGCCTCTAATCCGCTAAGATATATAAATCACACAGTTTCAAATACTTACATATATATTTATATACATATATAAACCACGTAGGTATACCAAGGAGGTATACTTTGCCTTCCCTTGAATGCCCCTGAAAAGAAATGATTAAAAACCCTTTATTTACCTCAACAAATTATTAACTCACCCGTACATAGCACATAGCCTCCGTTAGTTTTTCACATCATCTTAGCCCAGCAACAGCCAAAATTTTTGCATACTTACATACGTTTGCAGGCATTTACCAAAGACTTAAATTCGGTTCAATAATATTCGCCCAACGACACTCTTGCCCCATTAGCTTACAAAAAAAATATATAATTTACTTACATATTTTTACTTGTACTCCGAAGCGCTGAGACAAGTGCATAATTTTTCCACCGTTAAACTACATAAGCTTTATACACATATATATTACATATATTCATTTGTGCTCAGAAGCGCTGAGACAAGTGCATAACCTCACCACCATTCGCATAGCAATTCCGCTCAACTCCATAATTGTAACATACATATACGAAGATACACTTGGACTCAGAAGCGCTCAGGCAAGTGCACGAACCCACCCCCGTTAACAGCAATTAAGGGCACCTATATACTTGTACATACATATATATATAGTCAATGAAATAAGTGCCGCTAGCAAAATTCCCACAGTGGGCCACAGCAAATAAAATTTGTATCAAAAATACAGTGGGACAAAAACACATAAAAGCGAAGGAAAAATTGTGTATTAATTTTTTCAAAAGAAACCCCAACCCCTAAAACAATTATAGAAATATATCCCTCAATATATTTTATATAATAAAAAAGCTTTCGCATAGTAATATTCTTTGTGTACTCCAAATACACATCTCAAAAATACACTCTCGTGTACCACTGATACACTTCCTGCCGCATACATAAGCCAACATTAGCTTTGACCTCCCAAATCAAAGAGTCTCGCAACTAGTTTTGTATTTTGAGCAAAAACCCTCAGCGTCAGAATGACCGACGACAAAACAGAGAAACTGTCTCTACCCAAAGGGACCAAGACTCGGAGCAGGTCCCAGACAGAAGAAGAAGAATTCTTGAGGAAATCCCTTTTCGAAATAGGAAAACTCGACAGGATATGCGACAAATGGTGGAATATCTCTGAGGAAGATCACACCAAACCCGGTTTGCAGACATATATGGAGGAACTCAACAGACTCGTAATCGCAGTAGAACGGTCATACGAAGCAGCACATATGAACGTCACAGATGCCAGCGCCCTGTCAACACTGGACGAAAATTATGACAAAGTGAGACCACACTGAACACAAGGACCAGAATGAACGAGCTGCTCGCGCAACTGGAGCCGAACCCCATCAGCCAAGGACAACCCATGGTGCCACTGATAATGCCCAGGTCAAGGTCTGAACCCTATCTCAAAGCTCCTGCATGCGATACTGAAGTGTTCCACGGGGACTACGAAACATGGTCGTCATTTAGGGACATGTTTACAGCGGTTTACATAAACCACCCCAAATTATCCCCTGCACAAAAACTTTACCACTTGAGACAAAAAACCCGTAAAGCGGCCCTAATAATCCAAAAATATCCCCTCAACGATCAAAATTTCGAGCTAGCCTGGGGGGCAGTCAAGTCCAGATACGAGAATCGTAGAATTCTCGTAGACAGCCAACCAAAGACTCTATTTAACCCCTGTTTTATGAAAATGGTGAAAGGATCCAAGATATCCAAACCACTATAAATAACTGCATCTCAACTCTAAATTTAAACAACGTCCCCACCAACAACTGGGATCCCATCATTATATATTTATGCGCCTCTAAGCTCCCCAATGAAACTCTCGCCTTATGGGAACAATCGCTAGAGTCCAGGAAAGAACTCCCACTCTGGTCTGAAATGGACAAGTTCCTAACGACGCGCTATGAAGTAGTTGAACGGCTCGGTACGTATCGGCCAAGCAAGCCTCGCCACCCAAATGAGAGCTTCAACACCCCAAAATCAGCCGAATAACTTCACAAATAAGTCCCACTCATATCATAGCGAATCGACTCGACAGGCATCCTGTAAATTGTGCAATTCGAATCATTTTATGATGAATTACCTAAAATTTAAACAACTCAGTGTCGCGGAACGGAACAATTTTGTTCAACAAAATCATTATTGCAAAAACTGCTTAGCATTTTCCATCTGGACTCCGAGTGCAAGAGCAACTTCAAATGTGTATATTGCCAAAAGAGACACCACTCTCTCCTCCACTATCAGACCACTCCATCGGTCAACTCCAACAATCATTGTCCCTCGTCACGTAATAACCAAACAAGGGTTAAACCTCAAGAGCTAAATATCAACGAGGCTCCCTCTACCTCCGCACAAGCCGCGAAGCTCCAAAATAAGGCAGCACAAAATCAAGCCTCAACCTCTCAAAGTGAGAATAAAAAAAAACCTTACTGCCAACCGCGATGGTTCCCATTCTCCACCGAGGAGAAATATTCAAGCTCCGCGCACTAATAGACCAAGGCTCCGAAAAAACCTTTGTGTCCTCGCGTATACAAAAGCTACTTGGTCTACCCACACAAAAAAGCAGTTACCAAATATCAGGGATGGGCGGACGCGTAGTCCAGACTTCAAATAAGACTTGTCTGATGAATATTTGCTCAGACGACTTAGCAACTCAAATCCCAACTCATGCGATAATCCTGCAGCAATTAACTCACTTCTTGCCATCATTCAAAGCCAAAAACGTGGACTTCCAGAAGTTCTCTTCACTATCTCTGGCAGACCCCAATTGCTTCTCCCCAGCAAGAATTGACATGTTGCTTGGTAGTGATGTAATCCCTCAAATTCTGCTAAACGGCCTGGAAACTAACGTGACAGGAACTCTTATCGCACAACAAACAATATTTGGATGGATACTAAGAGGTCCGGTTAACGAACAAATTTCGTCATTCTCCACCCACGTAACTGATAATCCAGA
Organism: Eurosta solidaginis; assembly: GCF_040869045.1. Taxonomy (NCBI): domain Eukaryota; kingdom Metazoa; phylum Arthropoda; class Insecta; order Diptera; family Tephritidae; genus Eurosta; species Eurosta solidaginis. Next base: position 212,287,345 of record NC_090324.1, on the reverse strand, counting down.
TAATTCTCTAAATGAACTGCTAAAAAGTTTCTGGGAACAAGAAGAGGTTCCAACTTCCTCATCCATAACAGACGATGATATATTTTGCGAGGAGTTGTACAAAAAACCACCGTTCGGAAAGGAGACGGTAGATACATGGTCAAACTCCCCTTCAAGCAAGGTTTTCCCGAAACTATAGCTCTCGGCCACTCTCGTCCCGCAGCCCAGCAGCAATATATCAGCGTAAAAGAACCCTAGAGAAAAAGCCAGAGTTAAGAGAAAAGTACTCTGAAGTATTAGAAGAATACTTAACTCTGGACCACATGGAGCCAACTTCACCTAGCGAGGTTATTAACAAAGGCAAATACTTCTCCTTCTATTTGCCTCACCACGCGGTTATAAAACCCGATAGTAAAACCACAAAGGTACGAGTAGTCTTCAATGCCTCCAAATCAACTCACTCCGGAAACTCATTGAATGAGATATTAAACACCGGTCCCACACTTCAAAATGACTTAGTGCTGATAATCCTACAGTGGCGCCTCTATAAATTTGTTTTCAGCGGTGACATAGAAAAAATGTAACGCCAAATTACAGTCTACCCAGAAGATCAAAATTATCAACGAATCCTCTTTCGTAGATCTTCTAACTCCAAGCTTGAAGATTTCAAGTTAAAAACAGTCACCTTTGGTGTCAACTGCTCACCCTATCTCGCGATTAGGAAACTCCGCCAATTAGCAGAAGACACTAAAGAAGAATACCCGCTCGCCAACAATGTACTTCTGCATGAAACATATGTAGATGACATCCTCACCGGCGGATATCAAATACAGTCCACACTCGACTCCATGACCCAAATCATCGAAGCACTCAAATCGGGAGGTTTCCCTCTCAGAAAAATAACGGCCAACCACCCAAAACTACTCGAAGGCATATCCCACTCAGTCCTCTTGGACATAGATTTCCTCAAATTCCAGGACTCCAGCTCCACCAAAACGATTGGAATAAGATGGAATGCCCTTAAAGATTCCTTCATGTACTCCTACGACCCCAGTCCGTCGAATAATTCGCGAACGAAAAGGCAAATTCTGTCAGCGGTAGCGAAACTTTTCGACCCGGCAGGATGGCTATCGCCAATTATGATCACAGCAAAAATCTACTGCAGCAACTATGGATGGGGGGAACTGACTGGGATGAAGAAGTCAAAGCCGGCGCCCTTCAAAAATGGCTTTTCACGAGTCTCACGGCAATAAGAGACATAAAAATTCCCCGTTGGGTTCAACTCTCCCCCGACATACCCACTCAATTACACGGTTTCTCAGACGCCTCGGAAAAAGCCTTCTGCGCCTACATAAGAACACAGCAATCTCCAAACGTGTACGCTTGTCACCTGCTTGTGGCGAAAAGTAAAGTGGGTCCTTACAAACGGTCAGTCTCCCTCGATTGGAACTTTGCGGAGCAGTTCTTCTCTCTAAATTAATAAAACAAATTCGACTTCAGCTAAAACTTCCACCTCACGAACTAACGCTACGGACGGATTTTTCAATAGTGTTAGCATGGCTAGAAAAGCCACCCCATATGTGGAAAACCTACGTTGCAAACCGCACCTCTCAGATCATCAAAAATGTAAACAACGCGAAGTGGAAACATGTAACCAGCAAGGACAACCCAGCTGATCTAGGAACTCGAGGATGTTGGCCACAAGACTTAGTCGACTGCCCACTCTGGTTAGCCAAACCCTCTCAGATCTGGCCAAACACCACCCCTAAACCGACCCCCCCCCCCCCCCCCCCTACAACAAAACCCATCGTCACTCTTCACACCTCAGAAAGCATCGATCTGCTGGAACGTTTCTCCTCCTATTCTCGTGCGCTTCGGGTAATGTCCTTCGTCTACCGATTCCTTCATAAGGCAAAGGGACTCCCAATCCCCCCGACAATCTCGATTTCTCACGCAGAATTAACACACACAAAGGAACGCCTCATCCTCCAAGCGCACAAATGCATTATGGAGACACGATTTCACTATTAAAAGCATCGAAACCCATAAGTAAAAAATGCTCTTTCTTATCCCTGAATCCCATGGTCGACGCCAAGGGCCTCCTACGCGTGAATGGGCTGCTCAGTAAGGCACCTATGAGCGACAACAAGCGTTACCCTATAATAATTCCGGAAATTTCCAGGTTCTGCATACTGTTTCTCAATTTCCTACACTCAACGCTTCTCCATGCAGTAAAACAACTCATGGTCCGAATGGTACAACAAGAATACTACATCCCTAAATTAAAGCTCAAAATAAAATCCTGTATTTCTAATTGCAAACCATGTACGGTGTACAAGCAAAAGATGAAGTCGCAGATAATGGCTGCTCTACCAGCGGAAGGGACGACATATACCTTATCCTTTCACACAACAAGTGTCGATTTTTCCGGCCCGTTTCTCGCCAAAACATCCCCACTACGTCGAGCCTCCCACACAAAAGCTTACGTCTGTGTGTTTGCCTGCTTCTCCACCAAGGCTATTCACCTAGAAGCCTGTGCGGACCTAACAACGGAAGCATTTAGAGCCGCTTTTGTTCGCTTTGCCGGTCGCCGCGGTCTGCCTCATAATATAATGTCAGATAATGGAAAAACGTTCGTCGGAGCTCAACGAGCAATTCAGAAAGAACTATCATCTTTTCTAAGTGAAGCCGCCTCGGACATAGCCGACAAATACGCTCTGCATGGCATAGCATTAGCAACATGATAGTAAGTTATCTTATGTGGTTGGGGCTTTAGTTGTACTTGACAGGCGCACGCAGTGGCAACACGCATGGCAAGTACAACTGCAGCCAACGTCACACAATAGAAAGAAAAAAGAGAAATAAAATATACACGGGCGGCCGTTCCAATTTTGTCCGCCTTCGGCATTGTCCGCAAATTAATTAACAAAAAGAAATTAAAAACTAAATAGTGAGTTTTTTTCTAAAACGTTATTAATAACAACAGTTGACTTGATGTTCTGGCGGCGAAGGCCCCCTCGCGTAATATAAATACCGATACCACAAAAATGGCAACAATTTGGAGGCGGCGACCTCCCAAAAGAAGGCTTCCATTTTTGGAACGCCACATGGCGACCGTGAGGCTGGAGCCTCGGTCATTTTTAATTTGGCAGCGACGGTGAGTAGAGTGGAAAAAGTGGTGGTACAGTGAAAAAGAAAATTTTAAAACATTAAATAAAACGCTAACAAAATAATTTCAACTTGATAACAATACAAAGTTAATAAAATTTTTCTAATAAAATTTTTCTAATAAAATAACTTAAATTTATTTAACAAAAACGGAAGTTATAAAAAGATTTCTAACAAAATATTTTAAAATTATAACAAAAACAGAGGTAACAATTTTTCTAATAGAACATTTTCAAAATTTATAACAAAACGGAGGTAATACAATTTTTCTAATAAAATGTCCTAAATTTATATAACAAAAACGGAAGTAATAAGATTTCTAACAAAATATTTTCAAATTATAACAAAAACAGAGGTAAAAATTTTTCTAATAGAACATTTTTCAAAATTTATAACAAAACGGAGGTAATAAAATTTTTCTAATAAAATAATTTCGAATCTAATAAAAACGGAATTAATACAATTTGTCTAATAAATATTTTCAACTATATAACAAAAAACGAAATACAACATTTTAAAATTTAGAACAAAACGGAAATAATAAAAATTTCTAATACAATATCTTCGAATTTATAACAAAATACAGAGGTAATAAAATTGGCTAACGAAATACTTGCAAATATATACAGAGAAATAATAAGAAAATTTTAGAACTAAATCTACGACTACAAATACACATTAAAAGAAGCAGAGATAATACAAATTAAAGAAAAGGAAATAATAAGATCTAGTATAATTCGGAAAAACTTAATTCGCCTATTTAAGGGCAACTGTACCACCAAGCATCGACAGTAACAACGGCATTCCTCTACTCACCTAACGGCAGAAAACCACGCCATATATCTATATATATGCAGCAACAACACCAGCAGCGCATAATACTGGCAGCGCAGTAGCAGCAGCAGGACCAACATCGGGGCAGCAGCGCAGCAGAAGAAGCAGCGGCGGCTAGGCAGAACCTCGGAAGCAGCATTTAAGTATATTACTTATATATGTATATGTAGTTTTTGTGCAAAATTTTTTTCGACATACACACATTTACATATATACATAAAATATTTTCGATTTCGATTAAAACGGTGGTACTGTTGAACAACCAAATACATTTTTGATTAAAGCGGTGCGTCCGTCTAAACTTAACAATTAATACTTTTTCATTTTTCAACAATTCTAAAATTTTCGAACCATTTTATAAAATTCAACATTTGCAAATTTACATTTAAATTTTTCTCTCAAGTTTCAACTCATTTTACGAATTCACATTTTCTTCAAATTTTTAATATTTTCAAATTTCTAATTTAAAAGCTTCTCAACTCATTTCAAATTCCCATACTCTCAAGCTTCAATTTTAATTTCAAATTTTCAAATCATTTCACACATTTTTCTTACAAAGTTTCACATGTCTGTATTTCCATTTTTCAAATTTTCATTATACTTCAGTTTTTCTTTAATACTTACATTATCCAAAAAATTATTTTCACTATATAAGTGAACTAGATAAGCAGTTCACGTGTAATCTATAAATTTCGCAATTTTGATATAAACATTGGTTTGTGGAAAACCAATCCAGATTTTTTTTTTTAAAAACGGTGGTCCCGTGAAAAACCAAATGACATTTTTTTTAACAAAGCGGTGCGTCCGTGATTACCACATTACTGAGATTTTTTTGCCATTCATACTTTTAAATTTTGAGCCCATTCTAAATTCAATTTCTTCTTTCAGCTGTTTAGTATCAATATTTTTGTTTCAATTAGATTCTCCAGTAAATTACAAATACTTCGTTAGCGACAATTCACTGTAAACCAGTTCCCTTTCCAACTTTTTTTTTTCCTTTCAACATTTCAACTTCAAGTATACATCCAATAAGTGCTTCATTAATTTCATAGTAGTTTAAACTTAATTCTTTTGCTCTTCTCATAACTACATGTACAACCTTAGAGATAGGAAGCGAGCCCACAAAACTTCAGATTCAGAAACAGATTCCAACAAATTAACGTCAAGCTCGAAAAGTTTAACTTCATCGTCGACTGAAAAATTCACAAAACAGGAAGATAAATTATCCTTATCAGCAGATTTCCAAGGCTTCGAAGATTCTACCAAAAATTTAACTTCTAATTTAGACTCAAATCTCAACGATTCCAATAGTGCAAAATTAACTTCAACTTCTTCTAACTTAAACTCAGATCTTAACGATCCAATTAGTGCAAACATTGCCTCAACTTCCTCTAATTCAGCTTCAGATCTTAACGATCAAATCATGGCAACACTCGAGCAAAAGAGATCTTTCATTACCATGTGTGCTACTTCTATTAGAGAAAACTACAGCGGCGATCCGTTAGCGCTTGAGTCCTTTATAGACAAAATTGAATTACTTGAAGAGTTCGCCGATGAAAATTTAACTGATACTTTCATATCATTTCTAAAATCAAAACTCGAGGGTAAAGCACGCGAAGCAATTCCAACTGAGGTAAATTCCGTTAGTCAAATTAAAGCCGCGTTACGAAGTAGAATTAAACCCGACAATTCAACAGTTGTCGCGGGTAAAATCGAGTCTTTACATGTGGTAAACAATAACTACTCGGAATTTGCCAAGCGTGTTGAAGAATTGTCAGACTCATTAGAACGTTCCCTGATCATTGAAGGTATGACGCAAGCGAAAGCTCACGAAATGGCTGTAGAGCAAACAGTTAACGTATGTAGGCTGAACACTCGTTCAGAATTAGTTAAGTCAATTTTAGCATCAACTACTTTCAGCGACTCAAAGGACATAGTTGAAGTTAAAGAACGTCAAGTGCTAGCGTTTCAGTCGCGTATTAATAGGCCAAATAGTTTTCGAGGCGGATTTAGGGGACATAATTACAGTAATAGGTTCAATAACAATAGCAGTCGTCTCAATAATAATAACAGCCGATACAATAAGAATGGAAACAGTTATAGGTTTAATAACAATAGTAGAAGAGGCCACAGTAATAATTCTAATAACAATAATTCGGGCAATCGATCTAGTTCTCGGGGAAGCAATAGTAACAGACGTGGAAATGCGAGTAATAATGCTAATGTGCGTGCTTTAAACGCGGATGCCCCTCAGGAGCGAACACTGGGGGAGCAAGAGCTAGAATACTAGATGAAAACTTTCCTAAAAACGCTGTTTACTGTTTGAATCTCAACTATTCCGATTTCATCGAATTAAAATGTAGTGATTCTTATCAGCCATGCACTTTTCTCGTAGATTCTCAAGCTGATATTTCCTTAATTAAATTTTCAAGTTTAACAAATAGAGTTCAAATCAACGTTAAAGATATTATTAACATAACAGGTGTAACAACAGATTCGGTTTCAACGTTAGGTACAGTAAATACAAATTTAATTGCATCAATTTTTTTCATTCCGCATAAATTACACGTAGTAAGTGACGATTTTAACATACCTTCGGACGGCATACTCGGCAACGATTTTCTAAAAACATATAAGTGCATAATCGACTACGCAAACAATAGCATAACAATTAGCATTGGCACAGAAACTCATAGTATAAAAATTTTACATGGTATGACCACAGACACTTTAGTGATTCCTCCAAGATGTGAAGTTTATCGGTTGTTTAATTTGAAGAAATCTAAAAATCCTGTTTTTGTAGACGCGGAAGAAATTTGTAGTGGTGTTTTTACCGCAAAGTGCATTGTTGACACAAATAACCCAATTTTAAAAGTTTTAAATATAACCGATGAGGTAAAATATGTCAACAAATGCAATATAGTAACCGAAGAAATTACCAACTTCAACGTATACAAAATCAGTGAAACTTCAGAAAATACAAAACGTCTGGAAGAATTAAAAAGTGTTCTACAAAAATAAATGCCAAAATATGACCAATGCCAATTGCTTCATTTATGCATAAAATATGTCGATGTATTTGCTTTAAAAACGGACCATATGACTCTTAACAACTTTTACGAACAGAAACTTAGATTGACTGACAAAAATCCGGTTTACATTAAAAACTATCGTTTGCCTTATTCACAACGGGAAGAAGTAAATAGACAGGTTGATAATTTACTGCAGAACGATTTAATAGAGCCAAGTTTTTCAAATTACAATAGCCCACTAATTTTAGTTCCAAAAAAAGATCCCACAGGTCAAAAGGCATATCCTATGTGCGTAGATTTTAGAGCGGTTAATAAAAAGCTTATCGCTGACAAATTTCCGTTAGCACGCGTGGACGACAGTTCTTGACAGTTCATCCCCCCGTACGCTCCTCACATGGGCGGTCTCTGGGAAGCAGCAGTGAAGAGCTTCAAAATACACTTCCACAAGGTTGCCGGAAACCATAAATTCTCGCTTGAAGAGTTGGCGACACTTCTAGTTCGAATTGAAGCGGACATCAGTTCTAGACCGCTCTCTCCAATGTCCGAAGACCCCCATGATTTACACGTGTTAACCCCAGGCCACTTTTTGCGGGGAGCTCCCCTGCTGTCTCTCCCAGAACCCAATCCCGGCAATCTTAGCCTCCTCCACCGATGGCAGAAACTGAAAGTCCTTCACCATCAGTTCAGCAATCGCTGGAAAAATGAATATTTAAAGGAATTGCATAAGCGTCAAAAATGGAAGGCCCAAGAACCCAACGTCAAAGTAGGGGACCTAGTCGTCATCAAAGACGACCTTCTGCCCCCCTACGAATGGCGACTATGTCGAATTTCAAACCTACACGTAGGACCTGACGAGAATGTTCGCGTCGTCGACATCCACACCCAGAACGGCACAATTAGGCGCAACATTACAAAGATATGTTCATTACCCATGTCATAGCCCCCCCTCTCACACACGTCCTGTGCCCTATCCATCCAAATCCCCTGGCCGCCCTTCTCTTTTAATATCACAGCTAATTCCTCTGTTTTCGTTTTCTTTTTTTCCTTTCACTCAAATTTCTCCACAGAGCTCATAATGGAGCGCGGAAAATGCAGGCTGTGCTGCCGCCCCCACTCTTTGCGCCATTGCCATGCGTTTTTGGCCATGACTCCAGCAGAGCGATATGAGTCTGCACGCGTCCATCGCTATTGCATAAACTGCTTAGCCACATCTCACACCACAGGCGCGTGCACTTCCACCGGCAGTGCTCACCACACGCTGTTGCATCGGCCTCATATTGCAACAGCAACGCGTAATCGACGTCCGACACCTGCACCACCCATACACCATAGGCGTGATGATCGTCGTGGAAGAACCAGGCAGCGTGCAATTGAACGACCAGCGGCGCGCTTACAGAGTCGCAGCGCCAGCCAACGTAATCTGAGGAAGTTAGTCAACCAAGCGAAGAGTACGCTCGATCAGCTTCAAGAACTCCTGCATTCGTCCACTTCGCAGGCCCGGCGCCATGTTGAAGACATGGAGGAAGAAAAATTAAATAAATAAAAATAAATGTAAGGCGCGATAACCTCCGAAGAGATCTAAGACCGAGCTTCTCTTCCAATTTGCGTCGTGCTCCTCTTTATTTTCCCTACAAATTGGCCGGGCAGGACCTACATGATTTTATGCCGACTCCGAACGGCATCTGAAAGGCAGATGAGTTTTCACTGAGAGCTTTTCATGGCAGAAATACACCCGGAGCGCTTGCCAAACATTGCCGAGGGGCGACCCCGCTTAGAAAAATTTTCTTCTAATTGAAAAACCTTATTTCTAAAATTTTTGATGTTGCTTTGCCCGGGGTTTGATCCCAGGGCATCCGGTGTGGTAGGCGGAGCATGCTACCATCACACCACGGTGGAAAATGGAATCCTAAAATATGATTATTTTCAAATTTTATATACATATGTAAATCTACTTTTATAATTACCTGAATTCTATAAAAATTAATTATTCATATATGTATGTATATATAGCCAATGAGTTAATTTAATGAAGTAAAATACATATATACATATACTTACCTTACACTCATACTCATCTGTAAATTCATATTCAGCTAAAAATTTGTATATCATAAATTCGAACGGCCTAATGTAAAATATATTAAATCAAATTGGAAGAATACCGCTTCTTTGTCATGTACGTACCTTAAGTATACATATGTACATATACATACGAAAAGAAGTAAAAAACCAAAGGCTTAACTGTCAGCGGCAAAACGGAGTTGGTCAGTTATCGTTGAGCGCGCGCACATTATGGTATTCATTTTCAATCTTTGTGAACTTGTAATTTAAAATCCCAAAAAAGTGAATAAAATTTGAGTGATTAAATATTATAAAGTTAAAATCAACCGCTGTTAAGTTCTTTTGGTGTTTATATTTAAAAACTCGGGGACGCAGGAAAAAAGGGGTTCGCTATCGAATTCCGTAAGCGTCTGCCCATAAGTGAAAACCAATTCAATCATTAACAAGCTGTAATAAAAGAACTGAAGTTACTTATGAATGGTGAAATAGACAGAGGTCCAAAATTATAAAATGTAAAATCACTGATTAGCGCAGTTACCCATATCAAGAAATGATGAAATGAATGTATTGCAAAGGCAAGCTTATATCTGCAAGTGTAATGGTCTCGCGGTCTGAGAATGTATATTTGGGGAAGATAAAGAAATGCCGGGCCTTGGAATAATACAATCATATTTTGTGTGTTTTTTATATAAAGAGGAACACTTTGCACAACTATTTGACGTCTACCGTTTCAGGTTTTTAAACGCATTTTTCTCCACCTTCACTGCACTATAATCTACAAAAAGCACTTTAGTATATTCCTTATTTATGTGGCAATTGATTTATATTTAACTTTTAAAAAAAATATGCTTATTTTTGTAGAAAATACCAAAATACAGTTTTACAATATAAAATGTCAAAATATGGAGTCAGAGTTATCGTCGCTATTAAATGCGAGAACCACATTTGGGATTTATGATTGGAAATTATTTTATTGGCAATAATATTTTATTCCAATTGTGTTTTATGAATGTATTAACTAATTTATTCGTTTTTCTTATTTATTTCAATCAGAACCGAATCATGTAAAATTGAGTTTCATTCATTTTAGAATCAAACATACCATAATGTTTTAAATGAAATATGGCAGCCCCATTACTTATAACTATTTTGGCACCTTCAGACCAATCACAGGTATGTTAGCAATCAAAAGTACGAAAGTATCAACCCTGAAAACGGATATTTCAATGAAACTGAATGAAAAAGTGATTGTAGTCAACAAATTTTGCAATCATTGTGAGTAGGAGTGCTCCTGATGCATGCACAATCAAACTGAATGCTTTTTTTACAGTCATGCAATCACTAAGGGAATTTTTGAATGGAAAAAATGAAATCGCATTCAAACTTGGCTATATATATTTGAAATCAAACAATCATATTTGTAAAACGAATCAATCTTGAATCACGCAGCTCGACACTGCTAACGGATTACCGACGGTGCCGCATATGCACCCGCCAGCACGCCCTTCGGAACTGCGTAATATTTAAAAAGATGAAACCACCCCAGAGATGGATGCTTGCACGAGCCCATAAGTTTTCCCTGAATTGCTTGGCATTATCCTACGTCACCAGCGAGTGCAGCTTGTACGACAGATGCCGGATCTGTGGAGCGCGACATCACCAGCGAGTGCAGCTTGTACGACAGATGCCGGATCTGTGGAGCGCGACATCACTCCCTACTCCATCGGCGGGACGCTACCCCAAGCGCCCAACCCGTCATCCAGGCACCCCGGCCTGCCAGATCCGCCGTACCAATTTCAGCACCCGCACGCACCGCCCGGGAATCAACATTCCCTCAGCAGCACCTAGAATCGCCCGAAGCACCATTCGATGCACCGCACAGACCGCCAACGCTAGAGGAAAAGTATGGAAATTCTCGTGCGAGATGCGTTGCGGGCCCTTAAGGAACTACAGGAGGCTCTAGCCGCTGAACGCGTCTAGGGTGGGGACGATGGCTGAGCGGCTATTACACAGTCATCAACATCCAACTGCATCAACATAAATTATAGCTAGTTAAAAACCTAAACCTGAAATTTAACTGAATTTTATATTAAACATAAACTGAATTTGAACATGTACCTTATTTATAACAAGTCTAACTAAGTTACATATATATAAATATGTACATTGAATCTTTTTATACATTACCATTTGATGTATAGCTATTATATTTAAGACTTCTCCGAAAAACCTGAAAAGGTGCCAAAAAACTAAAGTGCTGAATACCTATAAATCTGAAAAAGAAAAGCAAATTTTAAATTGAGAAAGAAAAGCAAAAAGCAGTGCTACGAAATCGGAAAAGGAAAAGCAAATTTTAAATTGGAAAAGAAAAGCAAAAAGCTGTGTTAAGTAATCTGAAAAAGAAAATCAAATTTTAAATTAAGCAGTAAGGTGCTACGAAAAATCTGAAGCAGTGCGGTTTCCGAAAAACTCTGAAATAGGAAAAAAGGTTACTCCAAAACCTGAAAAGGAAAAGAATATTTTATGAGAAGTGCGGTGCTCGAAAAAAAAAATCTGAAAAGAAATAAGAAGTAGGGTGCGCCGAAAAACCTGAAAATTTATTAAAAGTGCTGTTTGGAAAAAAAATTCTTTAGAAGTGCGGCGCTTGAAAAAATCTGAAAAGAAAGACGAAGTAGAGTGCGCTGAAAAACCTGAAAATTTATTATACGTGCTGTTTGAAAAAAAAAAACAACCTGAAAAGAGGAAAAAGTAGGGTGCTCAAAAATCTGAAGAATAAAAGAAATTTACCTAAATTAGTGCAGTGCTCAAAAAAAAACCTGAAAAGAAAAGAAAATATAAGTTCATTTTGGTGTTCTAAAAAACCTGAAAAGAAAATAGAAGTACAAGTTGGTATTCTAAAAAAATTCTGAAAAGAAAGGAATAAATTGTTAAATAAATGCCCACAAAAGACTGACAAGAAAAGAAAAGAAAAGTACAACTTGGTGGTCTGGAAAAAGGGAAGAAACTGTTAAATAAAAGTGCTCGAAAACCTGAGGAAAAAATAAATCAAAATTTAGCACAAAAAGCGATCCTCAAACCTGGAAGTGAACAAATACAACAGAAAAGAGGTGAAAGTATAAGAAATGTTTTAATTTAGACCGTGAAAACAAAAAGTAGGGTGCCGAACCTGAAAAATAAAAATTTATACATTACAAAAAAAAAATTTTCGAACATCAAGAAGGTACAGTCCACAAGCAGCAGGAAAAGTTACCAGCACAGGCAGAAGAACCCGCTATCCACACAAGCAGCGGATCCGTTACCAGCACCAGCAGCAGATCCCGCTAACAGCACCAGCAGCATTTCCCCATTACCAACACCAGCAAAATCTCGGAACAGCAGCGTACGGTAAATAGAAGGTATCCCAGGAAAAAAGTAAGTGCAGAAAAAAATTTCCTACTGCACATACACAGATTTATATGACCTAGCGGACCTCTAAAGCATTTCTCGAGAAACCTCTTATGTTCTCATATTTGCTATATAAAATATAAACTCAAAAAAAATCTCTTAATTCCCCAACACAAGCCTCTAATCCGCTAAGATATATAAATCACACAGTTTCAAATACTTACATATATATTTATATACATATATAAACCACGTAGGTATACCAAGGAGGTATACTTTGCCTTCCCTTGAATGCCCCTGAAAAGAAATGATTAAAAACCCTTTATTTACCTCAACAAATTATTAACTCACCCGTACATAGCACATAGCCTCCGTTAGTTTTTCACATCATCTTAGCCCAGCAACAGCCAAAATTTTTGCATACTTACATACGTTTGCAGGCATTTACCAAAGACTTAAATTCGGTTCAATAATATTCGCCCAACGACACTCTTGCCCCATTAGCTTACAAAAAAAATATATAATTTACTTACATATTTTTACTTGTACTCCGAAGCGCTGAGACAAGTGCATAATTTTTCCACCGTTAAACTACATAAGCTTTATACACATATATATTACATATATTCATTTGTGCTCAGAAGCGCTGAGACAAGTGCATAACCTCACCACCATTCGCATAGCAATTCCGCTCAACTCCATAATTGTAACATACATATACGAAGATACACTTGGACTCAGAAGCGCTCAGGCAAGTGCACGAACCCACCCCCGTTAACAGCAATTAAGGGCACCTATATACTTGTACATACATATATATATAGTCAATGAAATAAGTGCCGCTAGCAAAATTCCCACAGTGGGCCACAGCAAATAAAATTTGTATCAAAAATACAGTGGGACAAAAACACATAAAAGCGAAGGAAAAATTGTGTATTAATTTTTTCAAAAGAAACCCCAACCCCTAAAACAATTATAGAAATATATCCCTCAATATATTTTATATAATAAAAAAGCTTTCGCATAGTAATATTCTTTGTGTACTCCAAATACACATCTCAAAAATACACTCTCGTGTACCACTGATACACTTCCTGCCGCATACATAAGCCAACATTAGCTTTGACCTCCCAAATCAAAGAGTCTCGCAACTAGTTTTGTATTTTGAGCAAAAACCCTCAGCGTCAGAATGACCGACGACAAAACAGAGAAACTGTCTCTACCCAAAGGGACCAAGACTCGGAGCAGGTCCCAGACAGAAGAAGAAGAATTCTTGAGGAAATCCCTTTTCGAAATAGGAAAACTCGACAGGATATGCGACAAATGGTGGAATATCTCTGAGGAAGATCACACCAAACCCGGTTTGCAGACATATATGGAGGAACTCAACAGACTCGTAATCGCAGTAGAACGGTCATACGAAGCAGCACATATGAACGTCACAGATGCCAGCGCCCTGTCAACACTGGACGAAAATTATGACAAAGTGAGACCACACTGAACACAAGGACCAGAATGAACGAGCTGCTCGCGCAACTGGAGCCGAACCCCATCAGCCAAGGACAACCCATGGTGCCACTGATAATGCCCAGGTCAAGGTCTGAACCCTATCTCAAAGCTCCTGCATGCGATACTGAAGTGTTCCATGGGGACTACGAAACATGGTCGTCATTTAGGGACATGTTTACAGCGGTTTACATAAACCACCCCAAATTATCCCCTGCACAAAAACTTTACCACTTGAGACAAAAAACCCGTAAAGCGGCCCTAATAATCCAAAAATATCCCCTCAACGATCAAAATTTCGAGCTAGCCTGGGGGGCAGTCAAGTCCAGATACGAGAATCGTAGAATTCTCGTAGACAGCCAATCAAAGACTCTATTTAACCCCTGTTTTATGAAAATGGTGAAAGGATCCAAGAGATCCAAACCACTATAAATAACTGCATCTCAACTCTAAATTTAAACAACGTCCCCACCAACAACTGGGATCACATCATTATATATTTATGCGCCTCTAAGCTCCCCAATGAAACTCTCGCCTTATGGGAACAATCGCTAGAGTCCAGGAAAGAACTCCCACTCTGGTCTGAAATGGACAAGTTCCTAACGACGCGCTATGAAGTAGTTGAACGGCTCGGTACGTATCGGCCAAGCAAGCCTCGCCACCCAAATGAGAGCTTCAACACCCCAAAATCAGCCGAATAACTTCACAAATAAGTCCCACTCATATCATAGCGAATCGACTCGACAGGCATCCTGTAAATTGTGCAATTCGAATCATTTTATGATGAATTACCTAAAATTTAAACAACTCAGTGTCGCGGAACGGAACAATTTTGTTCAACAAAATCATTATTGCAAAAACTGCTTAGCATTTTCCATCTGGACTCCGAGTGCAAGAGCAACTTCAAATGTGTATATTGCCAAAAGAGACACCACTCTCTCCTCCACTATCAGACCACTCCATCGGTCAACTCCAACAATCATTGTCCCTCGTCACGTAATAACCAAACAAGGGTTAAACCTCAAGAGCTATATATCAACGAGGCTCCCTCTACCTCCGCACAAGCCACGAAGCTCCAAAATAAGGCAGCACAAAATCAAGCCTCAACCTCTCAAAGTGAGAATAATGTTCACTCTCACTTCGCTAGCAGCAAGGAAAAAACCTTACTGCCAACCGCGATGGTTCCCATTCTCCACCGAGGAGAAATATTCAAGCTCCGCGCACTAATAGACCAAGGCTCCGAAAAAACCTTTGTGTCCTCGCGTATACAAAAGCTACTTGGTCTACCCACACAAAAAAGCAGTTACCAAATATCAGGGATGGGCGGACGCGTAGTCCAGACTTCAAATAAGACTTGTCTGATGAATATTTGCTCAGACGACTTAGCAACTCAAATCCCAACTCATGCGATAATCCTGCAGCAATTAACTCACTTCTTGCCATCATTAAAAGCCAAAAACGTGGACTTCCAGAAGTTCTCTTCACTATCTCTGGCAGACCCCAATTGCTTCTCCCCAGCAAGAATTGACATGTTGCTTGGTAGTGATGTAATCCCTCAAATTCTGCTAAACGGCCTGGAAACTAACGTGACAGGAACTCTTATCGCACAACAAACAATATTTGGATGGATACTAAGTGGTCCGGTTAACGAACAAATTTCGTCATTCTCCACCCACGTAATTGATAATCCAGATAATTCTCTAAATGAACTGCTAAAAAGTTTCTGGGAACAAGAAGAGGTTCCAACTTCCTCATCCATAACCGACGATGATATATTTTGCGAGGAGCTGTACAAAAAACCACCGTTCGGAAAGGAGATGGTAGATACATGGTCAAACTCCCCTTCAAGCAAGGTTTTCCCGAAACTATAGCTCCCGGCCACTCTCGTCCCGCAGCCCAGCAGCAATATATCAGCGTAAAAGAACCCTAGAGAAAAAGCCAGAGTTAAGAGAAAAGTACTCTGAAGTATTAGAAGAATACTTAACTCTGGACCACATGGAGCCAACTTCACCTCGCGAGGTTATTAACAAAGGCAAATACTTCTCCTTCTATTTGCCTCACCACGCGGTTATAAAACCCGATAGTAAAACCACAAAGGTACGAGTAGTCTTCAATGCCTCCAAATCAACTCACTCCGGAAACTCATTGAATGAGATATTACACACCGGTCCCACACTTCAAAATGACTTAGTGCTGATAATCCTACAGTGGCGCCTCTATAAATTTGTTTTCAGCGGTGACATAGAAAAAATGTAACGCCAAATTACAGTCTACCCAGAAGATCAAAATTATCAACGAATCCTCTTTCGTAGATCTTCTAACTCCAAGCTTGAAGATTTCAAGTTAAAAACAGTCACCTTTGGTGTCAACTGCTCACCCTATCTCGCGATTAGGAAACTCCGCCAATTAGCAGAAGACACTAAAGAAGAATACCCGCTCGCCAACAATGTACTTCTGCATGAAACATATGTAGATGACATCCTCACCGGCGGATATCAAATACAGTCCACACTCGACTCCATGACCCAAATCATCGAAGCACTCAAATCGGGAGGTTTCCCTCTCAGAAAAATAACGGCCAACCACCCAAAACTACTCGAAGGCATATCCCACTCAGTCCTCTTGGACATAGATTTCCTCAAATTCCAGGACTCCAGCTCCACCAAAACGATTGGAATAAGATGGAATGCCCTTAAAGATTCCTTCATGTACTCCTACGACCCTAGTCCGTCGAATAATTCGCGAACGAAAAGGCAAATTCTGTCAGCGGTAGCGAAACTTTTCGACCCGGCAGGATGGCTATCGCCAATTATGATCACAGCAAAAATCTACTGCAGCAACTATGGATGGAGGGAACTGACTGGGATGAAGAAGTCAAAGCCGGCGCCCTTCAAAAATGGCTTTTAACGAGTCTCACGGCAATAAGAGACATAAAAATTCCCCGTTGGGTTCAACTCTCCCCCGACATACCCACTCAATTACACGGTTTCTCAGACGCCTCGGAAAAAGCCTTCTGCGCCTACATAAGAACACAGCAATCTCCAAACGTGTACGCTTGTCACCTGCTTGTGGCGAAAAGTAAAGTGGGTCCTTACAAACGGTCAGTCTCCCTCGATTGGAACTTTGCGGAGCGGTTCTTCTCTCTAAATTAATAAAACAAATTCGACTTCAGCTAAAACTTCCACCTCACGAACTAACGCTACGGACGGATTCTTCAATAGTGTTAGCATGGCTAGAAAAGCCACCCCATATGTGGAAAACCTACGTTGCAAACCGCACCTCTCAGATCATCAAAAATGTAAACAACGCGACGTGGAAACATGTAACCAGCAAGGACAACCCAGCTTATCTAGGAACTCGAGGATGTTGGCCACAAGACTTAGTCGACTGCCCACTCTGGTGGAACGGCCCAGACTGGTTAGCCAAACCCTCTCAGATCTGGCCAAACACCATCCCTAAACCGACCCCCCCCCCCCCCCCCCCCCCTACAACAAAACCCATCGTCACTCTTCACACCTCAGAAAGCATCGATCTGCTGGAACGTTTCTCCTCCTATTCTCGTGCGCTTCGGGTAATGTCCTTCGTCTACCGATTCCTTCATAAGGCAAAGGGACTCCCAATCCCCCCGACAATCTCGATTTCTCACGCAGAATTAACACACACAAAGGAACGCCTCATCCTCCAAGCGCACAAATGCATTATGGAGACACGATTTCACTATTAAAAGCATCGAAACCCATAAGTAAAAAATGCTCTTTCTTATCCCTGAATCCCATGGTCGACGCCAAGGGCCTACTACCCGTGAATGGGCTGCTCAGTAAGGCACCTATGAGCGACAACAAGCGTTACCCTATAATAATTCCGGAAATTTCCAGGTTCTGCATACTGTTTCTCAATTTCCTACACTCAACGCTTCTCCATGCAGTAAAACAACTCATGGTCCGAATGGTACAACAAGAATACTACATCCCTAAATTAAAGCTCAAAATAAAATCCTGTATTTCTAATTGCAAACCATGTACGGTGTACAAGCAAAAGATGAAGTCGCAGATAATGGCTGCTCTACCAGCGGAAGGGACGACATATACCTTATCCTTTCACACAACAAGTGTCGATTTTGCCGGCCCGTTTCTCGCCAAAACATCCCCACTACGTCGAGCCTCCCACACAAAGGTTTACGTCTGTGTGTTTGCCTGCTTCTCCACCAAGGCTATTCACCTAGAAGCCTGTTCGGACCTGACAACGGAAGCATTTAGAACCGCTTTTGTTCGCTTTGCCGGTCGCCGCGGTCTGCCTCATAATATAATGTCAGATAATGGAAAAACGTTCGTCGGAGCTCAACGAGCAATTCAGAAAGAACTATCGTCTTTTCTAAGTGAAGCCGCCTCGGACATAGCCGACAAATACGCTCTGCATGGCATAGCATTAGCAACATGATAGTAAGTTATCTTATGTGGTTGGGGTTTTAGTTGTACTTGACAGGCGCACGCAGTGGCAACACGCATGGCAAGTACAACTGCAGCCAACGTCACACAATAGAAAGAAAAAAGAGAAATAAAATATACACGGGCGGCCGTTCCAATTTTGTCCGCCTTCGGCATTGTCCGCAAATTAATTAACAAAAAGAAATTAAAAACTAAATAGTGAGTTTTTTTCTAAAACGTTATTAATAACAACAGTTGACTTGATGTTCTGGCGGCGAAGGCCCCCTCGCGTAATATAAATACCGATACCACAAAAATGGCAACAATTTGGAGGCGGCGACCTGGAGCCTCGGTCATTTTTAATTTGGCAGCGACGGTGAGTAGAGTGGAAAAAGTGGTGGTACAGTGAAAAAGAAAATTTTAAAACATTAAATAAAACGCTAACAAAATAATTTCAACTTGATAACAATACAAAGTTAATAAAATTTTTCTAATAAAATTTTTCTAATAAAATAACTTAAATTTATTTAACAAAAACGGAAGTTATAAAAGGATTTCTAACAAAATATTTTAAAATTATAACAAAAACATAGGAAACAATTTTTCTAATAGAACATTTTCAAAATTTATAAAAAAACGGAGGTAATACAATTTTTCTAATAAAATGTCATAAATTTATATAACAAAAACGGAAGTAATAAGATTTCTAACAAAATATTTTCAAATTATAACAAAAACAGAGGTAAAAATTTTTCTAATAGAACATTTTTCAAAATTTATAACAAAACGGAGGTAATAAAATTTTTCTAATAAAATAATTTCGAATCTAATAAAAACGGAATTAATACAATTTTTCTAATAAATATTTTCAACTATATAACAAAAAACGAAATACAACATTTTAAAATTTAGAACAAAACGGAAATAATAAAAATTTCTAATACAATATCTTCGAATTTATAACAAAATACAGAGGTAATAAAATTGGCTAACGAAATACTTGCAAATATATACAGAGAAATAATAAGAAAATTTTAGAACTAAATCTACGACTACAAATACACATTAAAAGAAGCAGAGATAATACAAATTAAAGAAAAGGAAATAATAAGATCTAGTATAATTCGGAAAAACTTAATTCGCCTATTTAAGGGCAACTGTACCACCAAGCATCGACAGTAACAACGGCATTCCTCTACTCACCTAACGGCAGAAAACCACGCCATATATCTATATATATGCAGCAACAACACCAGCAGCGCATAATACTGGCAGCGCAGTAGCAGCAGCAGGACCAACATCGGGGCAGCAGCGCAGCAGAAGAAGCAGCGGCGGCTAGGCAGAACCTCGGAAGCAGCATTTAAGTATATTACTTATATATGTATATGTAGTTTTTGTGCAAATTTTTTTTCGACATACACACATTTACATATATACATAAAATATTTTCGATTTCGATTAAAACGGTGGTACTGTTGAACAACCAAATACATTTTTGATTAAAGCGGTGCGTCCATCTAAACTTAACAATTAATACTTTTTCATTTTTCAACAATTCTAAAATTTTCGAACCATTTTATAAAATTCAACATTTGCAAATTTACATTTAAATTTTTCTCTCAAGTTTCAACTCATTTTACGAATTCACATTTTCTTCAAATTTTTAATATTTTCAAATTTCTAATTTAAAAGCTTCTCAACTCATTTCAAATTCCCATACTCT
The DNA here is from genome assembly GCF_040869045.1 of Eurosta solidaginis. NCBI lineage: Eukaryota > Metazoa > Arthropoda > Insecta > Diptera > Tephritidae > Eurosta > Eurosta solidaginis. The sequence continues at coordinate 212,267,234 of NC_090324.1, read as the reverse complement.
CAAGCTTCAATTTTAATTTCAAATTTTCAAATCATTTCACACATTTTTCTTACAAAGTTTCACATGTCTGTATTTCCATTTTTCAAATTTTCATTATACTTCAGTTTTTCTTTAATACTTACATTATCCAAAAAATTATTTTCACTATATAAGTGAACTAGATAAGCAGTTCACGTGTAATCTATAAATTTCGCAATTTTGATATAAACATTGGTTTGTGGAAAACCAATCCAGATTTTTTTTTTTAAAAACGGTGGTCCCGTGAAAAACCAAATGACATTTTTTTTAACAAAGCGGTGCGTCCGTGATTACCACATTACTGAGATTTTTTTGCCATTCATACTTTTAAATTTTGAGCCCATTCTAAATTCAATTTCTTCTTTCAGCTGTTTAGTATCAATATTTTTGTTTCAATTAGATTCTCCAGTAAATTACAAATACTTCGTTAGCGACAATTCACTGTAAACCAGTTCCCTTTCCAACTTTTTTTTTTCCTTTCAACATTTCAACTTCAAGTATACATCCAATAAGTGCTTCATTAATTTCATAGTAGTTTAAACTTAATTCTTTTGCTCTTCTCATAACTACATGTACAACCTTAGAGATAGGAAGCGAGCCCACAAAACTTCAGATTCGGAAACAGATTCCAACAAATTAACGTCAAGCTCGGAAAGTTTAACTTCATCGTCGACTGAAAAATTCACAAAACAGGAAAATAAATTATCCTTATCAGCAGATTTCCAAGGCTTCGAAGATTCTACCAAAAATTTAACTTCTAATTTAGACTCAAATCTCAACGATTCCAATAGTGCAAAATTAACTTCAACTTCTTCTAACTTAAACTCAGATCTTAACGATCGAATTAGTGCAAACATTGCCTCAACTTCCTCTAATTCAGCTTCAGATCTTAACGATCAAATCATGGCAACACTCGAGCAAAAGAGATCTTTCATTACCATGTGTGCTACTTCTATTAGAGAAAACTACAGCGGCGATCCGTTAGCGCTTGAGTCCTTTATAGACAAAATTGAATTACTTGAAGAGTTCGCCGATGAAAATTTAACTGGTACTTTCATATCATTTCTAAAATCAAAACTCGAGGGTAAAGCACGCGAAGCAATTCCAACTGAGGTAAATTCCGTTAGTCAAATTAAAGCCGCGTTACGAAGTAGAATTAAACCCGACAATTCAAAAGTTGTCGCGGGTAAAATCGAGTCTTTACATGTGGTAAACAATAACTACTCGGAATTTGCCAAGCGTGTTGAAGAATTGTCAGACTCATTAGAACGTTCCCTGATCATTGAAGGTATGACGCAAGCGAAAGCTCACGAAATGGCTGTAGAGCAAACAGTTAACGTATGTAGGCTGAACACTCGTTCAGAATTAGTTAAGTCAATTTTAGCATCAACTACTTTCAGCGACTCAAAGGACATAGTTGAAGTTAAAGAACGTCAAGTGCTAGCGTTTCAGTCGCGTATTAATAGGCCAAATAGTTTTCGAGGCGGATTTAGGGGACATAATTACAGTAATAGGTTCAATAGCAGTCGTCTCAATAATAATAACAGCCGATACAATAAGAATGGAAACAGTTATAGGTTTAATAACAATAGTAGAAGAGGCCACAGTAATAATTCTAATAACAATAATTCGGGCAATCGATCTAGTTCTCGGGGAAGCAATAGTAACAGACGTGGAAATGCGAGTAATAATGCTAATGTGCGTGCTTTTAACGCGGATGCCCCTCAGGAGCGAACACTGGGGGAGCAAGAGCTAGAATACTAGATGAAAACTTTCCTAAAAACGCTGTTTACTGTTTGAATCTCAACTATTCCGATTTCATCGAATTAAAATGTAGTGATTCTTATCAGCCATGCACTTTTCTCGTAGATTCTCAAGCTGATATTTCCTTAATTAAATTTTCAAGTTTAACAAATAGAGTTCAAATCAACGTTAAAGATATTATTAACATAACAGGTGTAACAACAGATTCGGTTTCAACGTTAGGTACAGTAAATACAAATTTAATTGCATCAATTTTTTTCATTCCGCATAAATTACACGTAGTAAGTGACGATTTTAACATACCTTCGGACGGCATACTCGGCAACGATTTTCTAAAAACATATAAGTGCATAATCGACTACGCAAACAATAGCATAACAATTAGCATTGGCACAGAAACTCATAGTATAAAAATTTTACATGGTATGACCACAGACACTTTAGTGATTCCTCCAAGATGTGAAGTTTATCGGTTGTTTAATTTGAAGAAATCTAAAAATCCTGTTTTTGTAGACGCGGAAGAAATTTGTAGTGGTGTTTTTACCGCAAAGTGCATTGTTGACACAAATAACCCAATTTTAAAAGTTTTAAATATAACCGATGAGGTAAAATATGTCAACAAATGCAATATAGTAACCGAAGAAATTACCAACTTCAACGTATACAAAATCAGTGAAACTTCAGAAAATACAAAACGTCTGGAAGAATTAAAGTGTTCTACAAAAATAAATGCCAAAATATGACCAATGCCAATTGCTTCATTTATGCATAAAATATGTCGATGTATTTGCTTTAAAAACGGACCATATGACTCTTAACAACTTTTACGAACAGAAACTTAGATTGACTGACAAAAATCCGGTTTACATTAAAAACTATCGTTTGCCTTATTCACAACGGGAAGAAGTAAATAGACAGGTTGATAATTTACTGCAGAACGATTTAATAGAGCCAAGTTTTTCAAATTACAATAGCCCACTAATTTTAGTTCCAAAAAAAGATCCCACAGGTCAAAAGGCATATCCTATGTGCGTAGATTTTAGAGCGGTTAATAAAAAGCTTATCGCTGACAAATTTCCGTTAGCACGCGTGGACGACAGTTCTTGACAGTTCATCCCCCCGTACGCTCCTCACATGGGCGGTCTCTGGGAAGCAGCAGTGAAGAGCTTCAAAATACACTTCCACAAGGTTGCCGGAAACCATAAATTCTCGCTTGAAGAGTTGGCGACACTTCTAGTTCGCTCTAGACCGCTCTCTCGAATGTCCGAAGACCCCCATGATTTACACGTGTTAACCCCAGGCCAATTTTTGCGGGGAGCTCCCCTGCTGTCTCTCCCAGAACCCAATCCCGGCAATCTTAGCCTCCTCCACCGATGGCAGAAACTGAAAGTCCTTCACCATCAGTTCAGCAATCGCTGGAAAAATGAATATTTAAAGGAATTGCATAAGCGTCAAAAATGGAAGGCCCAAGAACCCAACGTCAAGGTAGGGGACCTAGTCGTCATCAAAGACGACCTTCTGCCCCCCTACGAATGGCGACTATGTCGAATTTCAAACCTACACGTAGGACCTGACGAGAATGTTCGCGTCGTCGACATCCACACCCAGACCGGCACAATTAGGCGCAACATTACAAAGATATGTTCATTACCCATGTCATAGCCCCCCCTCTCACACACGTCCTCTGCCCTATCCATCCAAATCCCCTGGCCGTCCTTCTCTTTTAATATCACAGCTAATTCCTCTGTTTTCGTTTTCTTTTTTTCCTTTCACTCAAATTTCTCCACAGAGCTCATAATGGAGCGCGGAAAATGCAGGCTGTGCTGCCGCCCCCACTCTTTGCGCCATTGCCATGCGTTTTTGGCCATGACTCCAGCAGAGCGATATGAGTCTGCACGCGTCCATCGCTATTGCATAAACTGCTTAGCCACATCTCACACCACAGGGGCGTGCACTTCCACCGGCAGTGCTCACCACACGCTGTTGCATCGGCCTCATATTGCAACAGCAACACGTAATCGACGTCCGACACCTGCACCACCCATACACCATAGGCGTGATGATCGTCGTGGAAGAACCAGGCAGCGTGCAATTGAACGACCAGCGGCGCGCTTACAGAGTCGCAGCGCCAGCCAACGTAATCTGAGGAAGTTAGTCAACCAAGCGAAGAGTACGCTCGATCAGCTTCAAGAACTCCTGCATTCGTCCACTTCGCAGGCCCGGCGCCATGTTGAAGACATGGAGCAAGAAAAATTAAATAAATAAAAATATGTGTAAGGCGCGATAACCTCCGAAGAGATCTAAGACCGAGCTTCTCTTCCAATTTGCGTCGTGCTCCTCTTTATTTTCCCTACAAATTGGCCGGGCAGGACCTACATGATTTTATGCCGACTCCGAACGGCATCTGAAAGGCAGATGAGTTTTCACTGAGAGCTTTTCATGGCAGAAATACACCCGGAGCGCTTGCCAAACATTGCCGAGGGGCGACCCCGCTTAGAAAAATTTTCTTCTAATTGAAAAACCTTATATCTAAAATTTTTGATGTTGCTTTGCCCGGGGTTTGATCCCAGGGCATCCGGTGTGGTAGGCGGAGCATGCTACCATCACACCACGGTGGAAAATGGAATCCTAAAATATGATTATTTTCAAATTTTATATACATATGTAAATCTACTTTTATAATTACCTGAATTCTATAAAAATTAATTATTCATATATGTATGTATATATAGCCAATGAGTTAATTAATGAAGTAAAATACATATATATATATACTTACCTTACACTCATACTCATCTGTAAATTCATATTCACCTAAAAATTTGTATATCATAAATTCGAACGCCCTAATGTAAAATATATTAAATCAAATTGGAAGAATACCGCTTCTTTGTCATGTACGTACCTTAAGTATACATATGTACATATACATACGAAAAGAAGTAAAAAACCAAAGGCTTAACTGTCAGCGGCAAAACGGAGTTGGTCAGTTATCGTTGAGCGCGCGCACATTATGGTATTCATTTTCAATCTTTGTCAACTTGTAATTTAAAATCCCAAAAAAGTGAATAAAATTTGAGTGATTAAATATTATAAAGTTAAAATCAACCGCTGTTAAGTTCTTTTGGTGTTTATATTTAAAAACTCGGGGACGCAGGAAAAAAGGGGTTCGCTATCGAATTCCGTAAGCGTCTGCCCATAAGTGAAAACCAATTCAATCATTAACAAGCTGTAATAAAAGAACTGAAGTTACTTATGAATGGTGAAATAGACAGAGGTCCAAAATTATAAAATGTAAAATCACTGATTAGCGTAGTTAACCATATCAAGAAATGATGAAATGAATGTATTGCAAAGGCAAGCTTATATCTGCAAGTGTAATAGTCTCGCGGTCTGAGAATATATATTTGGGGAAGATAAAGAAATGTCGGGCCTTGGAATAATACAATCATATTTTGTGTGTTTTTTATATAAAGAGGAACACTTTGCACAACTATTTGACGTCTACCGTTTCAGGTTTTTAAACGCATTTTTCTCCACCTTCACTGCACTATAATCTACAAAAAGCACTTTAGTATATTCCTTATTTATGTGGCAATTGATTTATGTTTAACTTTTAAAAAAAATATGCTTATTTTTGTAGAAAATACCAAAATACAGTTTTACAATATAAAATGTCAAAATATGGAGTCAGAGTTATCGTCGCTATTAAATGCGAGAACCACATTTGGGATTTATGATTGGAAATTATTTTATTGGCAATAATATTTTATTCCAATTGTGTTTTATGAATGTATTAACTAATTTATTCGTTTTTCTTATTTATTTCAATCAGAACCGAATCATGTAAAATTGAGTTTCATTCATTTTAGAATCAAACATAACATAATGTTTTAAATGAAATATGGCAGCCCCATTACTTATAACTATTTTGGCACCTTCAGACCAATCACAGGTATGTTAGCCATCAAAAGTACGAAAGTATCAACCCTGAAAACGGATATTTCAATGAAACTGAATGAAAAAGTGATTGTAGTCAACAAATTTTGCAATCATTGTGAGTAGGAGTGCTCCTGATGCATGCACAATCAAACTGAATGCTTTTTTTACAGTCATGCAATCACTAAGGGAATTTTTGAATAGAAAAAATGAAATCGCATTCAAACTTGGCTATATATATTTGAAATCAAACAATCATATTTGTAAAACGAATCAATCTTGAATCACGCAGCTCGACACTGCTAACGGATTACCGACGGTGCCGCATATGCACCCGCCAGCACGCCCTTCGGAACTGCGTAATATTTAAAAAGATGAAACCACCCCAGAGATGGATGCTTGCACGAGCCCATAAGTTTTCCCTGAATTACTTGGCATTATCCCACGTCACCAGCGAGTGCAGCTTGTACGACAGATGCCGGATCTGTGGAGCGCGACATCACCAGCGAGTGCAGCTTGTACGACAGATGCCGGATCTGTGGAGCGCGACATCACTCCCTACTCCATCGGCGGGACGCTACCCCAAGCGCCCAACGCGCCATCCAGGCACCCCGGCCTGCCAGATCCGCCGTACCAATTTCAGCACCCGCACGCACCGCCCGGGAATCAACATTCCCTCAGCAGCACCTAGAATCGCCCGAAGCACCATTCGATGCACCGCACAGACCGCCAACGATAGAGGAAAAGTATGGAAATTCTCGTGCGAGATGCGTTGCGGGCCCTTAAGGAACTACAGGAGGCTCTAGCCGCTGAACGCGTCTAGGGTGGGGACGATGGCTGAGCGGCTATTACACAGTCATCAACATCCAACTGCATCAACATAAATTATAGCTAGTTAAAAACCTAAACCTGAAATTTAACTGAATTTTATATTAAACATAAACTGAATTTGAACATGTACTTATTTATAACGAGTCTAACTAAGTTACATATATATAAATATGTACATTGAATCTTTTTATACATTACCATTTGATGTATAGCTATTATATTTAAGACTCATAAATACGTTAAATCCATGAATTATATCTATAGTTATATCTACTAGAGCATAAGAGTTCACACTTCGCCGCTCTGGCAACCCTTATCCGTGAGTTGACAGATCGGGTTGGTGTGTACATACACATATACATTTTTTGTTGACATTTTGCTTTACATAAATTATTCATTCGAATTTTATCTATCCCGTGTGTGACACTAAAAGTTGTAAATCTCTTTTAAATTCAAAGAAATAGTTCTTTAAAATAAGAAAACCCAGTTGCCTTTTTATTTATTTCGGTAACATAGTTTCAGTGCAAAGTGTATATACCTAACTAGTTTCCAACGAGTATGGCAGTGCATTATCCCCAACCGCACCAGTAAGTTAGAGCAAAAATCATATTGCCGGTGGTAGCAGCAGATATAACCACCGCCACCATCATCAAAGCACCACCACCATCACCACCACATCATAGCCATCAACACCGCAGCTGCCGTATCAATCAGCTACATCCCACAGCAGAAAAAGGAAGGTAAGTTTTATCCTACCAACCACCTAAACAGCTCCTTTTACTGATGTGAATACGTAGGCACATATATTTACCAGGTGAAGCTTTGTCCTTCGCAAGAACACTCAAAGTGGTGAAGCAAAAGATGTCCCAAGACAGTCGACCGTGTGTGCTACTACCCTAATGTAGTCGACAGTTGAACCAGTCTGAAAACTGACGCTACGCGGTCAGCCATAATGAGCTCTTATATCATAAGGCCGGAAAACAGCATTAACATCTTTTAACTTAAAATCGGTCGAATTTCATTCTAAAATATCGTTTTGATTTAACGAAGACTATTGAGATCAATGTTGAGAGGATTATACGATTTTCACCCATAAGTTACGCAATGACATCCACTTACACTGCTTATGATTTCGATGGCGGCATCCTTGGCCGATTAGTCATTCCCTATGTTAGATGGTAGCTGCCCTGACTCACTTGGACAACACGAAGGTCCGTTGTGATACCACATACACCAAAAATAACGGTGACTTAGATCTAGCTACTTATAGAATAGTTAGGTTGCAGCGATAAAGCTCCGATGATACCGATCTCAACCTTGAATAAATCCTCGGGAGATCCAAGTGAGTCGCGACCGAAGTACTTTCGCATAAAGTGATTTGGTGATTCCACCTCATCATCCTCAATACACCTGCAGCAGGATGGAGTATCCAGTATATTCAGACGTACCGCATGGATACCCATGGGACAGTACCTTATCAAAACCCCAATGACCTTTGATAGGTGAGCCTTAGTGAACCCAATTATTTCAGCAGACCTCCTGCCATCCACTTTCGGCCAAAAAGATCTTGCTGCCCTGCAAGACGTGGTGTCCGCCCAACGTTTGCTGAGCTGACTCGAGGCCCAGCTATGGAGGAGCAATCCACAAATGGCCAGCGCGATCCCGAAATCCCTACAGCCATCTTCATCCGCTTCAGTTGTGCCGATGGGGGGCTAAGAGATCCGCTTGACAGTTACCCGGGATATCACTATGGCCCGCGACCCAGATTATGTTAATTGTAAAATAATTCGATGCAATCGCAAGCGAGGTCAGGCACTCTCAGACCACCCTCGATCGCACTGTAGTTGATAGCCGCTTGGCCATCAGAGTAGATGTTAAATTCCCTAACCGTAGTATCACTGGATAAGATTCCATTCCGCATGATATACACTGCATTGATCAGCCAACTAAAACTTGCGGCTTACATTTAGCTTTTTACAAAAGACCCCCCACCAACCTTTCCATCCAGCTTCGACCCACCCGTGGACAAGGTAACCGGCCCCATGCCCCAGAAAATTCCTCTTCCCCACTCCTCTCTCGGTGGAATGACTACGGTGAAGGTTGTATAGGGAGCAGTTATCGGCATACAATAGTCCGTTCTGCCCGGGATAAAGTCGAAATTGGTACGAAGGTTAGAGTGTCCGCAGTCAGAAAGCCCATATCACGAAGCCTGACCAACGACCTTGCCGCGGCCGCCTTTCACGCAATATTTACTGGGTATATGCTCAGTATGACGTTCAGTGCCAAGGCAGGTGTTGTTCTGAGAGCGCCACTGATACCGATCAGCGCCGTCCGTTGCACGGACATTAACATTTTGGAGGTGCTCGCCGTGTCCAGCGCTTTCCACCAGACCGGCATCCGATATAGCAGAATCGGTTTGACCACCATCTCATAAAGCCAGTGTACTGCTCCTGGCGAGAGTCCCCATCTCTTTCTGATAGGCCCTCTGCAGCAGTACAAGGCAATGGCGGCCTTCCTGGCCCTGATCTTCCATATTGGGTCTCCAGGACAGTTTCTTGTCCAAAACAATCCCCAAATAATTGTCCCTATTAGAAAGTACCAACGCTACCCCTCCAATCGAGGGTGTTCTGAAATCGGGCATCTTATATCTCCTTGTATAAAGAACCAATTCAGCCCCTCTAGCCACAGTATCTAGGTAGCCCTGCAGAACTTCGCGCAGGGTGCCCAGAAATTTTCCTCTGACTAGGAGAGCGAGGTCATCTGCATAGGCAACCACCCGACAACCATTGGCTTCCGGCTCTACAAGAATCTCGTTCACTACGACAACCCGGTGCAGAGGAGATAGGACACCCCCCTGTGTCGTGCCCCTGAACACCATCCTAATAATTATGGCCCCTCCCCACTCCGCTGCGATAATTCTGCCGCATTAAAGTTTGCTAATAAATTCAACCAGAGCCACCTCGACTCCTAAACCCACCAGAGCTCTTTCGATTTCCCCCCTAAGACATTGTTAAAAGCCCCCTCGAAGGCACCCAGAACATACTCTTTGTGTTCTAGGGACCCCCTATTTGCTTTACAATCGAATGGAGAGCCGTTTGCGTCGATCTTCCTTTGCAGTACGCATGGTGTGAAGCCGACAGTAACCCCGAGGTATCTCTTCCCGTAGGTACAGGTCAATCAACCGCTGAAACATCTTAAGAAGAAACGAGGAGAGACTGATTGGCCTGAAATCCTTAGGTGATACATGAGAGTTTCTGCCGGCTTTCGGAATGAAAATAACCCTAACCGTGTGCCAAGACTTCGGGATATAGTTAAGCCTGAGGCAGTTAATGTAGATGATTGGTTGGCTATCAGGCAGGAAATCCCCGAAGACTTTCGACCACCATGGCAGCTTGCCCTTCCCTCTGAAAGTTTTCAATGGGCAGGACAGTTGAAAGGCGCTATTGCTTTCCGAGGTGAAGTTTTCCACCAGAACGTCTATCTCAGATTCGGACAGGTCCGAACTAACGGTAGGCGCCGCAGGCAATAGCTCTCCCAGCTTCCTACAATACGAGTCCCACTTAGTACAGTAGTACGAGAAGGCCGACGAGCTAGCACGCAAGGGCTCATAGGAGATGAACGAGGAAATAACCAGCGTCGAAGTAGGCATACCCTTAGCAGTAGCCAAGGGGAATATCCAAAGCTTCTACTTGAAGAAAGCACAAAAAAAGTGGAATAACATCACCACCTGTGCCATATCAAATTCCATTTGGCCAAACTATGATGGAAAGAGGACGAGAAGTCTTCTGAACAAATCCAGAGCTAACACACCCAAACTGATAGCAGTCTACACCGGACATTGGGCAGTAGGTACACATGCGGAAAATATGGGCATTCCGTATGACGAGTATTGCCGAAGCTGCAAAGATCCAAATACCAGGCAGACAGTAGAACACTTTATGTGTAAATGCCCGGCTCTAGCTAGAGTCCGGCTAAGGTTCCTTGGAACCCCGTTTCTAGAAGACTTCAGAAGGTTATCTGTGATAGCAATTTCGAATATTCTTAATTTTATCAACGACTCTGGCTGGTTGTAATACATTGACCGTAACATTCCGTAGGTTTTTAGAAGAGTTACATGGCATCAAAACGGCTTTAAATAGCTACTTGGGCGACCACGCCGCAGCCATTTCACCTACCTACCTACCTACCTAGCACTTACAGGGATTCAAAAAAAATTTTACAGAGACCTTCTTCGTTCACCGACAATTGAATATATCGGTGGTCAGAGAAGGAGTGCTCGTTGAAAACCCTCCAGCCATATATCCGACCTTCCAGTTCTCTACTAACCAGAGTGAGGTCCAGGACCTCATCCCTTACCGCAGTAATAAAAGTCGGGTCATCTTATTACATATACAAAGCCCCTCATCTACAATAAAAGTAAATAAATACTCACCTCTAGTGTTGGCATCCGAGCTTCCCCATATGCTATGATGGCTATTAGCATCGGCACCGACGATCACACCAACACCTCTCCGCCTTGCTTCAGCGGAGATTTCGCCCAGTATCGCAGGTGGTGGTCTCGCTACGCTGAGACCACCCACCTTTCATTACTTCCTCGCTCGAGGCACACCGTGGTTAGATCAGCATTGCTGAAATTAGAGAGAATAAAAACTTTAATCTCTTTTTTAAGAAGCACACAGGATGTAGACCTACCTGCATCCCCATGCACCAAGGTGTTGAATTTTCCAGTCCTCAATCCAGAAATCTTACTGCCGTTACTACTCAGCCACAGCTCCTCGCCAAGGACTATATACACTCCGCCTTTTTCAAGGCAGAGCAATAAATTTGCGGAAGGCGCCTTAGAGTGCTGACGATTGATTTGACGGATTTCCATCAAAAGCGCTCTTCTTCCGCACCCCATTCTTGACGGATTCGTGTTAATCGTGTCCATTCTAAAAAAGTCCCCCCTCAAGGCCGCTATCCGGAGCCGATTGTGTAGCCGCCCTTCAACGGTCTCGTAGTTATATATGCTACGCAGGGAGGCTACGCAGGGAGGTCACGCGAGGGTTGACGCATTACCTTATGAGTAATGCGTTCAGAGCCAGACCGAACGCGAAGCGGGAAAATTTTCAACCGCACATACACCACCAACTTAACTGCAACGGAGCCGGAACGTACCTTGAGCCCCGCCACGGTTTTAACGGGACGGGGGCAGGTGCGGCATTACCCTACCAGCCATTTAGGTAGGGTTTCACCCCGACCACTAAGGTGGCAGAATACCGCACCTACCAGCCCAAAGTCATCAATTCAAAATTCAATGTCTATAATCAAAAGCCCTAAACAATCCAGTTCGTCACCGTTGTGTATCGATCTTGACTCTTAAAGAGTCCTCCCTCCGCTGAGCTCGGCACAATGACTCAGGGGTGCGGGTTTTATCGAGTTGTCCTCTCTAGATCCGCCATTATCAGTAGAAGCAGGGGCACCTCGTGCAGGACGATCAGTGATTTCATCTACCGCATATAACAATTGGGAAACCACGAAATAGAAGGGTGGTTCATTTGGAGAGGCTAGCAGCGGTTAGAACGAGAGATTTGTCCGATTTGGACGATCAGACTTAGATAGTGGCAGTGTGGCGAATATTAGTAACACTAAGTGATACTCACATCACTAATCTGGTACTAAGTAAATAAATCCACAACAACAATAAAGCTGCCACACTTATATGTACGTAAACAAATTAATCATCATGTACACACATACATACAATCAGCAGAGAGATACTCGCAAACACTACTACTTCGCTCACTTATACACACGCATATGGTTACACACTACAAATACACGCGCGTCGCATGGATGGTGACCAGGTGGAGGATTCTAGAAAAAGAAACGTCTAGACATCTGGGCAGAGAGTATAAAAGCAGCAGAAGCTGAGTAGCCCGTATTCAGTTTGATCTAAGCACGCTATTGGTTGCGAAGTATAAGTGTTATTGTGAAGTATTTTCAAAGTAGTCTTATAAAGCCCCATATTGCTTTATTGAATATTGGAGTTATTTATTCAACAATTTAGCGATACGAACGTTAGTAGAAGTTGTAAAATAAGCGCAGTTTCACTAAATTTGTTACAGTATGATATGCATTAATAAGCTGCTTTCATGGTCCACGCTTTTGTTGTTTTTAGCGCACTTGTTGAAGTTGAAATTTAAAGAGTAAACAAACATACATACACACATACATATAAACGTATAGAAATATGTTGTTTTGTCACTACAAAAGCTGGGCGAAACATTTTTCAGGCGACAGCAACAATTTCGAAAATTTATAAATTTTTTTCATCTTTTTGTTCGTTTTGAAGTAGTGCTCATAAATTCATAATCACATGCGTGGTAAAAAAAATGTGCTTATGTGTATGTCTGTGCTTAATTTAGGCGGAGGAAGTGTTGTGCAAACGCATGTACCACGACACCAATATAGATATATGTGCAACCCAACAAACCATAAATTTAAAGCGTCTGAAGTCCTTTGAGCAATTCAGACGGGCTAATGGCCGGCCGATTTTCCCCATTCAAATCTTAAAACTATATGGCCCGTAGTCATAGTCGAAATTAAATAGAGTTTTATTGGTTTAAACATGGTTCTAAATTAAATATCATTTCAAGTTTTTTATAATCCACTTATACACCATTTTATCTCTAAAAAAGTATTTTAAATTTAAAATGACATGGGCGCGATTTTAATTTTTTAAAATAGGTTTTAAGTTGGTGGTCTGCTTACTTATTATACCTAGAATGCGTATTAATATGTTTGTGACGACAATTAAACAATTTTAAAATGTGCGATGGTTACTTGGCTCCACATATGCGGAATCTTTAATTAAGACTATTCCGCATTCATAGATATTTGTGAGTTTTGATATTTTAGTATCTTTTGAGGAAAAAGTAGCATCCTATACTGATTTTAGCATTAAATTTAGAAATAAATATTCAATGGAAGGAATTATTTACCACAGGCACCGATTTTTAATACATGTCAAAAAATTTCGGGAGAGGTGTCAAATGACGTGTTTTAATTTCGGAAGTGTAATAATCCGAAGGCGTCAAGATATTTTTGCAAAAAAAAGTTTAAGACTTTCATGTGGTTGATGTATTTTTTGTGATATCGTTGTACACAGAAAAGAACTAACTAAAAAGGCGATTTGTGCTGATACAATTTTCACCAGTTTCGCAGCCGTTTGAGGGTAATTATTCGGTTTTTTGTGAATATCTATTAGGATATCTAAAGGAACAATTTCTTATTTCCGACTTCTAATTATTGAATTATATTACAGAATTGTTGTATTCAATTTTGCTGGCATTTCCTTCTGTGTCTTCTATTCCCCTTTACATTTGCCAATTCCTATTAAAAGAAAGCGTGAAATAAAACACGGAATAAAATAAGAATTATCAACAAAAATTTTAAGAATTGCTTGGTACGGGCGCTGCTGTACTATTTCCCTCCTTTATCACCCTCTTAGTCTATGTCATGATCCACTTGAGTTCAAAGATTTCCTAATGTAAAAGGGACTTACACTTTGCAGGTCCATGTACAATGGCTCAACATTCTAGGTCACTTCTTTCCTATGGAAAACTATACTAAACTCCCTTTATTTATGCTGACTTTGCGAAGAAAAACCTAAATTTGATTTAACCTGATTATGATTGAATGTCCTGCATACTTATTAGTATCGAAGTTTCGGGTCTATTAAATTAAACGGGTTTAACGGTTAGGGCCACCTAACATTTAAGTTTTCATCATTTTGGCCGTCACAGCTGACTTAATGCAAGCAACTTTTCTTTACAACTATATAAACTATTCAACATGAATACGAGTGTATGAGTGAATCGCCTTGTTGCTTTCTTTGCGTTAAGGAGCCCAAATCCGCTTTAACTACCTATTCGTGTATGTTGTGAGATTTAAATAAATGTTTAAGAACGAAATTAAGTAAATTTTCTTTAAATAAGTATGTTCCTGTTCAGTTAATAGATTGCACACTCAATTTTAAATTGACGGCTGATAAAAAACAGCGAATTTTTTCAAAACGTTTGCAATTGAATGATAATTATCCGCCACCGAATTATGATCAAAACGCGTTTTCAGGTACTCTTTTGACAATTTTTGTGGTATTTTACGATTTTCTGTTAAGTAAAAAATTACCATTTTTTATACGTGGAGTCAAGTAACCACGTTTGTGAGGAACAGGGTGAACTTTTAAAACTTCTAAAAAAATTCTTCATAGCGCCAATCAATGCCTTTTTTTCATGCGGATACCCACCCTGCCCATGCTTATTTTAGCTGAAAACTGTGTTTAATATGTCTATGACAGATCAAAATTTTAAATCCCATTTTTAATTTAAGCAAGATTTTAACTAAAGAGTATTTTAGTCAGCGACTACGATTACGGGCCTATATGTCTGCCTTAGATTTACATAAGGTTTTTTTTAAATTATATAATTAATCAGAACATAAAGGGAATGTCAAATTGAGTAGAACGAGCACAGATATGTGCAATGAAAAGGATACTGAGAAAATAGGGACGGATTACTGAGGGGGAAAGGGGGTATGGTGATAGATTTAGAATAACGAAAGGAAACGGCGGATAAAGTAGTGGGAAAGGAAGTGGAAGAAAAGAGAGCATTTAAGTTGCAACCGGCCACCGTGGTGTGATGGGTAGCGTGCTCCGCCTATCACACCGTATGCCCTGGGTTCAACTCCCGGGCAAAGCAACATCAAAATTTTAGAAATAAGATTTTTCAATTAGAAGAAAATTTTTCTAAGCGGGGTCGCCCCTCGGCAGTGTTTGGCAAGCACTCCGGGTGTATTTCTGCCATGAAAAGCTCTCAGTGAAAACTCATCTGCTTTGCAGATGCCGTTCGGAGTCGGCATAAAACATGTAGGTCCCGTCCGGCCAATTTGTAGGGAAAATCAAGAGGAGCACGACGCAAATTGGAGGAGAAGCTCGGTCTTAGATCTCTTCGGAGGTTATCGCGCCTTACATTTATTTATTTATTTATTTAAGTTGCAACTAAACATAACAGATTTTCTAAAAAAAATTACCGATTTTTTAAAACAGTTTTTTTGCGGCGGCAGCGTGTTCTGTAATAGCTAATTTCCAATAATAGCTTTCACGGCTGTTGAATTTATTTGGCTGAATCATATCAACGCTTTCCCCATGATCTAACATTCTTCAACGCTCTACATTTGCAAATCTTATAACTTTAAACGAGCAATTCTTTTTTGTTTGTATAGCCGAACGATACCGGAAACGGCTCAACCGATTTAAATGAAATTTGGCACAGAGATAATGTATCGCCATCTAAGACTTTCTACCTAGGTCTTGCCACTCAAAATGTTTCACAATGTTGCCACCTATTCTAAATTTAAAAAAAAAAAATGCATGACATATGCCGATATGGGTATCAAACGAAAGGAATTTCACTCCGCATTACAATAGGGACATTTTTGATTAGGGTTGCCACCTATTCGAAATTAAAAGAAATATTGCATGAGATATGCCGATATGGGTATCAAACAAAAGGTATTTACTCCGCATTACAATATGGACATTTTTGAGTAGGGTTGCCATTTAGGGTTGCCACCTATTCAAAATTAAAAAAAAAAATTCATAAGATATAAAATTTATCAATTATGCACGCTGGACTTAGATCAGAAAAGCCTGTTATTGATAAATTTTATTTTAAAAAGAGAACTGATCGAAATATACAATTAATTCAGAATTCGGAAGGCCTGCCGAAAATATTTTGTTTATTTTAATCTCATCTGCCACCAACAACCACAGCTACAAAATGAAAGACTTTTACAAACACATCAAGTATAAACATGGAGACATCACATGCCTTAGTCTGAAGCACCTTAGTAATCAAAAGCAGAAACTTGCAAAACATAAAGAAGAATTAAAATTCCTATTAGAATGCAAACGATATGGGCTTATCCCACATCACTTGACCAACTCTATCAAACACCTAAAAATAAATACCAGTTCCGAAAAGATAATACAGCAAATGGACAAGTTCAAAAGAATATTTCTCCTGAAAACACTTAACTTAGAAATAACGCAATCCAACATAAACATAAAACTTACAAAAGATACTATAACCCAGACTCACGAACAATTAAAATATACATTGAGTGAGGTAGAATTGAAAACTTGTATAACAAACCAAAACTTACTGAGTCAAAGGATCGCAGAACAGAAGAGAACAACGCTAAAGGGAAAGTTAGATAAGCTCAAGCAAGAGCTAATGAGAAAGCTAAGAGTAACAAGAAACGATGACTGGTTCGTTAACAAAACGTCGATCGAATTCCCAAGTAGTAAAGTGGATACTCTCATTTGGAAGAAAATTCGCGTTACCAACAACAAAATCCAATTTCTCTCCAATACATATAATAGCGGAGTTAGAGCAAGTCATACAGTCTTTGGAAAACGAAAAAGAAAAGGAAATAGCGAGAAACAAAGTAAGCAACAAAATCATGCAATTCAAAAGAAGCATAAAGCACAACGCATCGGAAAAATTTATACTTGCTGCTTTTTACCAAGCAAAATCTTTTACCAAAGTATACAAAAACAAAATAATTATAACTGACGCGGACAAAGGTAACAAAACTGTGGCAATGTATAAAAGTGAGTACATAGATAAAATGAAACAACTTATTGAAGACAAAAACACATACAGAAAAGCAAGAAACGACCCGACAAAGACTCTCCAAAAGAAAAAAAACAAAATAGTAGATGATCTGTATAAAAATAAACACATAAACATCAAAGAAAAGCAACAACTTACATGTTCAGCGGCAGCAGCACCGAGAATTTACGGGTTGCCAAAAATTCATAAGCCAGAAGTTCCGTTGCGTCCTATTATGAGCTCATTCATGGCCCCCTGTTATAAATTATCCAAATACATTGGGGAGATTCTAAAGACATTAATTTCGGATAAATATAATATTAAAAACTCTTTTAACCTCAAACCTCAAAGATAGGTTGTCTAAAATATGTGTATGTGACGAAGATATTTTAGTGTCATTTGACGTCGCATCTTTATTTACAAACATACCAACGACGTTAGCTTCTAAAATAATTTCGAACAAATGGGACAAAATAAAAGCCATTTCTAATATTCCTAAAACAAAATTTCAAGATATGTTAGACTTCTGCATAAAGGAAAACAACTATTTTATATTTGATGGCGATTTGTATACACAAACCTTTGGTATGCCCATGGGCAATCCAATTTCTCCCACCATTGCGGACATCGTCATGGATGACGTATTGGACAATACGATTCTAAAGCTAAAGCATGAACACAATATAGAAATAAAATTTATATGCAAATATGTGGACGACATTTTCGCTGTAATTAAACGCAACGATGCCAACACAATTCTTGAAAATTTAAATATATACCATGACAAATTAAAATTTACTATGGAAATTGAAGTAAACTCCAAAATACCATTTCTTGACGCATGCATTCACAGGGAAAATCAAAATCTTCTACTTGACTGGCATACAAAACCTACTTCTTCTGGACGACTAATAAATTATTTATCATCACAACCCATAAAATATAAGATCAATACAGCCAAAAATTTAATACACAAGATACTGACCATAAGCCACGAAAAATTCCACGACGCTAATATAGACAAAATATATAGAATCCTAAGAAAAAAAAATTACCCGATAAATTTAATACGCGAACTTATAGACCAGGAGACCATGAAAAACAACAACCAACCCGATAAAAGAACAAGTACTGAAGTAAAAACACAAAAGAAATTCTACAGCGTTACATACATTCCAAAGTTGACAGAAAATATTCATCACAATATAGCAACAAAACAACACACAACCCTTGCTTGCAAATCAAAACACACCGTCTCTCAATATATACAAAAACAAAACATGCTATACAGCCTCAACAACAAAACAACGTTATATACGAGATAAAATGCAAAGGAAGAGAACATGAAAAATGCGATAAAATATATATTGGCACAACAAAGCGAGCCTTAGCTGTTAGACTGGGAGAACATGAAGCTGACATAAAAAAACAAAAGACCAGCACAGCGTTATCACAGCATATGTTGACAAGTGGTCATACAGCTGATTTTAAAAACGCGAAAATTATAGACAAAGAAAAGAGAATAACAACAAGATACACATTGGAAAGCCTGAGAATAATGGAAAAACGAGAAAAGACAATGAACAAACGCGAGAATACAGAAAACATTGCTGCCGCCTACATAGCATGTTTACAAATATAAAAATAAGAATATTTAGTATTGACAAGACTAACATGATGGTTAGATGGTACTGATTATAGTTTATTCATGTATATGTTTAAGTGACTAATGTTTTTGTTGTTTTATGTTCATGTTTTCGATACGAAATCCAATAGTGTAAGTGTTTCTTGTTAAAAAAATTTTTACTCATTTAACTATCTTGCAATTTTAACCTTTGTTTGTGGCAGGGATTTTTAAAATAAATACCCCCTGAAGATGCTAACAAAGATTAGCGAAACGTTGGGATAATAGTGGAATAATCTAGTTTTATTTTCACGGTGGACTTAGATCAGAAAAGCCTGTTATTGATAAATTTTATTTTAAAAAGAGAACTGATCGGAATATACAATTAATGCATAAGATATGCCGATATGGGTATCAAACGAAAGGTATTTCACTCCGCATTACAATAGGGACATTTTTGGGTAGGGTTGCCATTTAGAGTTGTCACCTACGCGAAATTTAAAAAAATTGCACGAGATATGCCGATATGGGTATCAAACGAAAAGCATTTCACTCCGCATTACAATAGGGACATTTTTGAGTAGTGAAATATTCGTAATTGAAAGACGTTGCACGTTTGATTGTGCGACATTAAGTCTCTCCTTTATTGAATAAATTATTGTCTTTTATACTAATTTACTTAACCTATACATTCATAAATATCTTAATACTAATAACTAAAAATAAGTACATAGGAAATGGGTTATGAATACATGTACGTTTGTATACAATCTTTGTATACATGTAGTTTTGTATGCATAACTCCATACATGTAGTTTTGTACAATTTGCAGCGTCAGCAGATCAGTTTGAATATTTTGGTATTTTCCCACAATTAGTTGAATGTTTGTATGTATATTACAATGGGTTGTGTGTTTATATGTATAATTTATTAACTGTGATATGTGTCTCATATTCGGCATTCCGTGCCGTCTGGGTTAGTTCAATAATTTATGTTGGGAAAAATATTGTAATATGATTATTACTAAAATATATTTGGAATTTATACAGCGTAATACCGTAAGTGTGTTACAGTCGTTGTGAGGTATAATGGTACCTTACAGTTGGTATGACGTATAATGCTACACCATCCACCTTAGAAAAAGAGTGTTATACAATTGTTTTGTGAACAATTGTATGATACTCTTTGTCATATTTTCAATGATTTTGATATTTTGTAGTAGTGAAAGAGGTTGTTTGCTTTGCTTTTGATCTGTTGACCTTGCTATTTTTATTGTTATAATTATTGTTTACGTATATTTTTTGTTTTGTATAAGTCCATTTTTTTTTCAACATTTTAGACTTTTAGACATAGAAAATTTTTGTTTTTTAATTTTACTTATTTTTTCAAAATTTCAAATGTAATAATTATTTTTCATATAAAGAATTTTAAAATTTGTTTTGCAGAGCCGGTCTTTAAGAGCGTCGACTCACTTAAAAATCGGCATGTTCCTACAAATCGAGTAAATTGGAATATTTATTTTTATATTATTTCCAAGAGAAATTAATTCCTTAATAATAATTGCTATTATTATTAATTTCTAAATTATTTTTATAGTTCCTACAATTATTTATTCTACCATTACTTATTAATTTATGCAAATCAGTTTCCTATAGAAATAATTTTTATTATTTATTTACCTAAGGTTAGAGAAGAAGAAACCTTGCTATTAATATTTTCTAATCTATTGGGGATTTTGAAATAAGACTATTTCTTATACTATTCAATTCTATTTAGCGTAAAAATATTTCCTATTACTATTTTATCGGAGTTTTCCTAAGATTATGATTTCTATAAACGTTGTTTTTATGGCTGAAACACTTCATATTTATATACATATTTTTAACACCTTTTCATTGTTATATTATTTTATTAGGGTTACATTTATTTATTCGGAAGAGCGAGGTAATTTGTATTTGTTGTAGTAGTATAGCTGGTTAATGGAAAGAAGGTAAAGTGGATGCAAAATTATTCTATCTTTTAATTTATTTTTCTTATTTTTCCAGCAATTTATTTGATCTTATTTGTCATGCGATTTCTGCGGCGGCCACACAGAATCGTCATAACTTTTATGAAGAATTAATTTTTATTTTTATACCGGGATTTGTCACGTGCACAACCTCTATGGTTAATGCATATATTCTATTTTAGAGAACTATGAATTATTGTTTTACATTTGCCTACTCGAGTAAATAATCAATTATTTTTCACCAATTTGTCCCTGAGGACAACTGTGTTTTTCATATAAATACCAAGTCCTGTATTGGCGGCATTTGTACAACGTGTGTACAGCCTGATAAGTAATTGTCCTAAGTCAATTTTATCATATACAATCAGGTTTCTTGTATTTCCTACGCTACCATTTTTCTATCCTAAGATGAAAACTAGCGCGACATGTCTTATTGCAAATTTATATAGCGCTTTAACATATATATTTAATATAGGTTCTCTTTGTGACTTTTCTTCATTTTAGTTGTTAATATTGGCTGGGTAGAAAAATTATTTGTATATATTTTTATTTTTTTTTTTCATTAGGTTTTGCTTACTTCCACTGTCCTAGATTTTCGTATTGCTTCATGACTATTTTTGTCAGGAGCCATCAAAGGAATTATGCAAATTTTTTTTTTGATTTGCTGTTCGCTTTAGGCAGGGTTGCCTTTACTGTCGATTGTGACATTTTGGGTTTGAATTTATCGCTCTTCCTCAGTTTTGGTTTGGTACTGGTAATGGGTTAGATACGAGTTGTGGCGGGTTTTACCTGCCTAAATTTGTGCTTCATATAGTTTTTGAGCATCATGGCTATTGTGATGATTAATCGCATGAATACGCAACCTATAATTGCTAACCAAACATCCGGGATGTTCGGAGTACTTTCTGTATCTACCCTAGTTGATGGCTCATACTTGATTATTTTGTTATTTCTTGTATCAGAGCTTTCTTTTCCTATTTCGTAGCCAGCTATGGCTACCATAATGCGCCTTGGGCTATTTTTGTCCAACAAGACATCTTGAAGGTTTTAATACGAAGTTAGATATTTTTGTTTTATAAATTTTCTTTTTTCAGGTGCTACCTAACATTTGGAATTGTTGGGGAACACTTTCCTCATCATTCGCATTATTTCTTCCACCCTGGTAGTGGGGTTCATAATGTCCTCAATTGTGGGTTCCCGTTCCATGCCTATTGTCTTCCAAAATTTCTTTACACTCTCTAGTTCTTTGGGTAGGTCCCTAGTGTGTCGGGTATTTTCATCCCACCAATAGAGAGGAAGGTCTGAGGAGTTTCTTTGCATTTTAATAGTAATGGACAGAGTAATTTAAATTTTTAAATTTTATTAAAATGTTCTATGGGATTTCTCTAGAGGTTAGGTGAAATGTTTGAAGTTGATTGATTATTATAAATATTCCAACTTACTTTAACATATTCTTCATAAAAATTTAAGATAATTTTTTGTGAATTTAAAAAATTTTAATTTTTCTGCTACTTCTTTTCCATAAAGAAATTTTACTTTATATTTTAGTGGGAAAAAAATTTTTTTTTTTTGAAAAAATTTATCCAAGGCTTAATACAATTGTTTTTTCTAAAAACCTAATTTTCTTTTATATCCTACTTAAAGAGTGCAAAAAAAATCCTAAGCAAATCTTTCGTTTTTGCTAATGGTTTAGCGTCCCTGAGGCCGCTCAATTGATTCTAAAAATGTATACTTAAATATTTATAACTCCTTGTCAGTCTGGATGTAGTTTGCCGTTAATTTCCTGTTGCTGAAGATTTCCAACATTTATTCCACCTCTTTTGCTTATATTTGATCCGTCATTTTTATTCCAGCTTGCTTACATTTTTATTTGATGCGTTCTCCTTATTGCCTTTTTATTCACTTCGCTTATGCGTTTACTTGATCAGTCATCCTTCGATTCTGATTTGCTCCAATTTTCATAACTGATGATTTTGGTTTTAATTTGTTCAGCTCCTGATGATGTTAGCAAAAAATTTTTTGAAACCTCTTTGTAGCGTAAAATATCTTCTTTCTTTGTATCTTGTTACGTTCAGGACTACTTTAGTTTGGCAGGATCTTTAGTCCTTTCTTTTCAAATTCTTGGCAGTTAGTGAGCTGTTTGTGAGATGGCAGGATCTCTGTCCAGGCAAGATCTAGCGAATTTTGCTTATGAGCAAATTTTCAGCTAAGTTAAGATCAAGCTGGCAGGATCTTCTCCAGTCAGAACGTTTTAGCAGTTGTGCTGATTTTTGTTCTGAGCTGGCAGGATCGCCATGAAATATTCGTAATTGAAAGACGTTGCACGTTTGATTGTGCGACATTAAGTCTCTCCTTTATTGAATAAATTATTGTCTTTTATACTAATTTACTTAACCTATACATTCATAAATATCTTAATACTAATAACTAAAAATAAGTACATAGGAAATGGGTTATGCATACATGTACGTTTGTATACAGTCTTTGTATACATGTAGTTTTGTATGCATAACTCCATACATGTAGTTTTGTACAATTTGCAGCGTCAGCAGATCAGTTTGAATATTTTGGTATTTTCCCACAATTAGTTGAATGTTTGTATGTATATTACAATGGGTTGTGTGTTTATATGTATAATTTATTAACTGTGATATGTGTCTCATATTCGGCATTCCGTGCCGTCTGGGTTAGTTCAATAATTTATGTTGGGAAAAATATTGTAATATGATTATTACTAAAATATATTTGGAATTTATACAGCGTAATACCGCAAGTGTGTTACAGTCGTTGTGAGGTATAATGGTACCTTACAGTGGGTATGACGTATAATGCTACAGTAGGGTTGCCATTTAGGGTTGCCACCTACTGGAAATTTAAAAAAATGCATGAGATATACCGATATGGGTATAAAACGAAAGGTATTTCACTCTGCATTACAATAGGGTCACTGTTGAGTAGGGTTGCCATTTAGGGTTGCGACCTATTCGAAATTTAAAAAAAAATTGCATGAGATATGCCGACATGGACACCAAACCAAAGGTATTTCTCTCCGCATTACAATAGGGATATTTTTGAGTAGGGTTACCATTCAGGGTTGGGGAAGTTAGACGAAATAGTACTCTCCTTACTCATATTCCATTAAGTCTTTAAGGGAGAACATTAAAGTTAAAAATCTTCGTAAAAAAATCTTACACACGATTCGACTTAATTTTCTAAATTTCATACACGCTGAGGTGCAACCAAAAATGTGCCCACGGGCATGTACGTAATGGTGCACGCCGATGAAACGCCTCGATTAAATTTCCTATCTTGATTGTAATTAATGTTGCAAACGCCACGTCGTTCATTTCATGTATATAAATATTTATCATTTGTTGTACGTTTTTAAAGATTTATTAAAGTTCACTACAATAAAAGCAACATGGGAATTTGTAAAACGTTTTAACAGATGCTCAATATGATGCTTGTTTTTTTCACACTCAAGATGTCCACTCGCTGTCTCTGGCCAAATTTTAATAATAATGGCCGGTCTTTTTCTGCCGAGCCGAATTGCTCTGTTTCCAAGTTGTTACGACACCTGTTGTCCGTTCACAGTAGACAACGTGTGTTGCAGCAATTTGGAAACAGGGTGACATTTTTATTATTTGTTAAAGCTGCTGTTACATCATCCTTTTTGGGGAAAAGAGGAATTGACAAAGTGATCAGTGTTGTCACATTCTTCTTTGGCCATAAACTTATACAAATTGTTTCGAACTAACGAATAAACGAATATGTTTACCATACATTAGGGTGTTCCTTCCCTTTTGGATTCGTTAGTTGGGAACCATTCTTATTACTATTTGAAAAAGATTTTATACTTATAATTGTAGTTACATTTTTGTAGTTTATTGTAACTTAAATAAAAGCTATAAATATTAATAACATTTTAATTTATTATAACATATGTTGAATGTTTCTTTGTAAGTATGTATGTTTGATATATTCAATTTAAAGTTTTACATTTTTATTACATATTAGATATGTTTTTTTTTTGTCTTTTTTTTTTTGTTTTAGCAATTAAGAAATGCCCTTTTTTTCTTAAATATACAAAATTTTGTGCCATTTTCGTTTTGTTTTAACAGTTTTTGTGCCTACGTGGCTGCTTAATTACTAGTAAAAAAAATTTAGGATTTATTTTTCAATAAAATTTAAAGTTTTATCGAAGTATTAAAGTAACGTTAATTTACTTTACTTAGGCGATTTTTATGTACTATTTTTTCTTTGTTTTTAGCTTCATCGAAAATAACTAATGGTTCGTTAATTTTAGTTATAATAAACGGACCTTGATAAATATTTTCGTGTTTATGATGTGTTTCTTTCTGTAAAAGTACTTTATCTCCGATTTTTACAACTAAACGACGTGTCGTTTTATCACACAGGTTTTTACTTTGTAACTTATTTTTATTTATTAGATTCTGTGCCATTTTGTGCGTTTTCTGCATCCTAAACTTAACTTCTTTGACATAGTTTCGACATTATAAATTGGGTCAATTTTTTCTTTTGTTAATTCATTAGGCAAAGTTGCCTTTTTTCCAAAAATTAACTCGAAAGGAGAAAACTGATTGTCGAAAACTGTGCTACTCGTAGTATTGTGTAGGAAAGTAAAGTATTTTAAATAAACATCCCAATCAGAAAAAGTATCTTTTAAATATGCACGTAAGTATTCATTAAAAACTCTATGATTACGTTCAATTGTACCAACAGTTTCGTGATGGTATGCAGTTCAAAAATTATGTTTAATATGTACAAGTTTAGTTAATTCTTCGAATAATTCATTTTTTATTTCTGTACCTAAATCCGATTTTATGGCATTCATTGTGCCGTATGTCAAAATGAATCCTTCAAAAATTGCTAAAGCGATTGTTTTTGCCGATTTGTCTGGCACAGCGACTGTTACCAGATATTTAGTTATGTCGCAAATCATGGTAAGTGCGAACTTGTTACCATATTTGGACTCAGGTAGGGGTAATATTGTGTGGATTTCTACAATCTTTACAATTTTTGATATATTTCGATATATCACACGTCATATCTTTCCAATAAAACTTTGTTCGTAGTTTTGCGTAAAGTCTTTTCATTCCGCAATGTCCACCAGAAATGGGAGCATTATGGTAAATTTTCCTTAGTTTTAATTTTCTATCCTCATCTGTTACTGTCTCCACTGGATCTGGTAGTATAATTTCTGAAGATTTTAAAATTTTATTTCCAATATTTTTGAAATTTGTAACAGTAGAATATTCGAACAAAATATCGTTTTTAGGCCACTCAATATGCTTAATTTTGCGTTTGCCGGCTTCTGATTCAACCCTCCAAAGTAATTTCTCTAAAGTCATTATTTCGTTAACAAGCTCAAAACTAAGTAACTCGAGTTTCTTATGTTTAATATGTGCAAAAATTCTTAAACTTGTTGTTTATTTATTTTTATCGTACGTAATTGCAGATTTTATTCGTGGAACTTTTTTCGAAAAATTAAATGAAAATTTGTCGTAGACATGTAAAGTTATTTTTCGTCGTTTTTGTCTGTTTTCCTAGGAACGTTATTGTCGTTTTGCCGTTTTGTCATTGATCTTGTCTGTACTGCTAAAATTTGTTTGTTCGATTCCTTAATCTCATCGATTGTAATACGCGATAGTGCATTAGCTTCTTTAATCTCATCCATTGTAATGCGCAATAGTATATCAGCGCCAACGTTTGATTTACCCTTTATATAAACTATAGTAAACTTGTATTGGGCTAATTCTAGCCTAATTCTCGAAAGTTTAGAAGAGGGGTCTTTCATGTTGAATAGGTATACTAGAGGTCTGTGGTCTGGCTTGACGATGAAATTTGTGCCATAAACGTATGATCGAAACTGCTTTATTGCGAAATAGATAGCTAAGAGCTCCAATTCTATAATTGGTTTTTTCTGCTCTGCTTTATTAAATGCTTTAGACTCGAAACAAATTGGTAAATCACTACCTTGCTGTTCTTGATTTAAGATAGCGCCACATTCAGTTGTGGAAGCATCAACGGTAATAATGAATTGTTTAGTAAAATCTGGATATTGAAGTAATTTTGGTGAAAGTAACGCTGCTTTCAAAGATAAAAATGCTCTTTCGCATTCTACATCCCATACAAATTCAACTCTTTTTCTGCTTAATCGATTTAGAGGCGCTGCCAGAGACGCAACGTCGTACCGCGTCTTTATCAATTGGTTTTGTATACTTTTTAATTGCGTTTATTCTGTAGTCGTCTGGCAACAAACCTTTGGCTGAACATTATGACCTAAATATGTAACTTCGTGTCGTAAAAAGTTGCATTTATTTGGGTTAAGTTTGAGATTGAAAGACCTACAAGTATTGAAAACTTTTGAAAGATTTTTAATGTGTTGTGCTTCACTACAACCTACGACGATAATATCGTCGACGTACAGAAATGCGACGTTGGGTGGTATACCCGAAAAAGCTATTGTCATCATTCGTGAGAATGAATTTGGTGCTATGTTTAAACCAAATGGAAGCACTTTCCATCTAAATGCACCTCGGTCAGTGCTGAAAGACGTAATGCCACGTGAGTCAGGATGCAAGGGGATTTGATGAAATCCCGAAAAAAGATCTAGTGTGGAAAAAACTTTGCTCTACCGGGATTATCTAAAATATCGTCAACTCTAGCTAGTGGAAATGCGCGAAAATCTACGCACATACGATAAGCTTTTGACCATTAGTATCTTTCTTTTGGACTACAATCAAAGGACTATTGTAATTGAATAACTGCGTTCAATCAAACCGTTGCCTAACAATTTATTTACTGGGCGATTTATTTCTTCGCGTTGAGAGTATGGCAATCGATAATTTTTAATACCGGCTCGTTGTCTACAATCTTAATTTTTATTCGTAGAAGTTGTTTAAGGTCATTTTGTCCATGTCAAGAGCGAAAATGTCGGCATAATCTATGCAAAGGTTAATTAGTTTACTATGAGCATGTTGAGGTATTTGATTTTTTTAAATTTGAAATAAGTTTTTTCGTTCGTTTCTCTTCTGTTTCTGTCTTATTAATTGTATAAACATTGTAGTTTGAAAGTTTTTCTGTCCGAATACTTTTTCTTTTCACATACTTGACATCATCCGTGGTCTTTATGACTTTAATTATTGGGTTACTGGAGTTAGCAATGCGACTAGCTGTAAAAACGCATTTTTCAATTTCCTGCGAGTTCACGCAAAGTGGCTCGGGTGAATCTCCTAAATCAAAAAGTCTGAATATTTCACATCTGGGAGGAATGATACAACTGTCGCTTTCTGTTCCATGTAGGATTGTTATCGCGACTTTTTCATTGCCTACCCAAAAGGAAATAATATTTCTTTCATAATTAATAATGCATTTATTAATTTTCAGAAAATCTTTACCCAGTATGCCATCAGATGGAATATTAAAGTCTTCATTTACTACACGTAAATTATGTTTAATAGAAGAGTTTGAAAAATTAAAATTTGCTGTAATTTTACCTAAAGTAAAAACTGAATTAGAAGTGACACCGGTAATGTTAATAATGTCGTTTGTATTTAAGGAAATGTTGCTGTATATACATGATATTTTAATTAGAGAAATGTCGGCTTGAGTGCCTACTAGGAAAGAACAAAATTTTTGTGACTCGTTAAGTTGTAATTCTATGAAATCTGAATAATTTAGGTTTAAACAATAGATGCCTATTGGTGAGGGAAATTCGCTTACTCGGTTAGTTCGTCCTCTCCCAGTGTTCGCTCCTGAGGGGCACTCGCGTTTAAAGCGCGAATGTTTGCGCTTCTACCTCTACCGTTGGATGATCTTGAATTGTTACTTCTATTGTTACTATACAACATTGGAATTTGGACGTGTATTACTATTGTTGCTATTTTGGTATCTATTTCCGTTATAATTCCTATATCTTTGATTATTGTTGCCTTTACGGTTACCGTTGTATGAAAACGAGCTATTATTTCTATAACCATTATAGCCGCGGTTTGGGTAAAAGCCTCTATAACTACCAAGTGAATTTCTGAATGTGTTGTTACCACGTGATCGAAAAGCTAAAACTGACGCTCATACTTCGTTGTTTTGTTCTACAATTAATTTCGCTATTACGTCTTTCGGATCAGTAAATGCCGTTGAGGCTAAAATGGTTTTGACTAAATTTGATTTTGCATTTAAACGACACACGTTAACAGTTTGTTCGACTGTCATTTCATGAGCTTTCGCTTGAGTGATCCCATCAATAATAAGAGACCGCTCATGTGAGTCAGCTAAATCTTCAACTTTTTTGGCAAAATCTGTATAATTGTTGTTATTAACGTGCAACGCTGTAATTTTTCCTGCTACAACTTTCGAGTTGTCTGGTTTGATCCTACTACGTAGAGCTATTTTGATTTCATTGACTGAAGTTACTTGTGTTGGTATTGCTTCAGGGGCTTTACCCTCAAGTTCTGATTTTAATAACGCCATAAAGGTATTAGTTAAATCAGCAGTAGCGAACTGTTCAAGTAATTCAATTTTGTCTATAATAGAATCAAGTGCTTTAGAATCACCACTGTAGTTTTCTCTAATAGAATTAGCACATGTGTTAATGAAAATTCTCTTTTCCTCAGGTGTTGCCATGATTTGATCGTTAAGAACTTTCGTAGCTTGAGGCTGAATTATCGGAATCGGATTATGAGTCTGAATTTTTTTGCACTTGCATACCACTTCTAAGGTATATATGCAGTTATCAGAATAGCAAAAATAATTCAGCTTAAACTATGAAATTAATAAAGCACTTGTTTGAATGTCTGAATTTATATTTTAAGCTGAAATGTCGAAGAAACAGAAAAAAAATTGCAAAAGGTAACTGATTTGCAGGTGAATAGTCGCTAAAGAAATATTTAACACTTTATTGGAAGAATTAATTGAAACTACAGTATACTTGTATGAAAAATCTTTATAAAAAGTAATTAAATTCAAAATGGCTGAAAAGTATGTAAGTATGAATTGGTAAAAATCTCAAAATGTGGTAATCACGAACGCACCGCTTTAATCAAAAAAATCTCAATGGGTTTTTCACGGAACCACACAATACATCAAAAAAGTTAATTGGTTTTTAACGGAAACACCGCATGTATTAAAAAAATGTTAAATGGTTTTTAACGGAACCACCGCATATTAAAAAAAATTAATTGGTTTTTAACGGAACCACCACATATATCAAAAAAAATCTTAATTGGTTTTTAACAAACCACCGTTTATAAAAAAAAATTCAATTTGTTTTTCACAAACCACCGTTATATCAAAAATCCAAAATTTACACGTTACAAACTGCTTATCAAGTTCAACAGTCTTATACGGTGAAAATTAATATTATGTTGGAAAATGGGCGTATCTATAAAAAATATTTTGCTTTTACCTGTAGTAAATAAAAATCTGAAAAATGGAAAATCCGAAATTTGAAATTTTAAATAGAAGGTTTGTGAAATGAATTGCAAATTTGAAGAATGGAAGCTTGAAAATATGTGAATTTGTAAAATAGATTGATAAATTTTTAATTTAGAATTTTGAAAACATGAAAAATTCGAAGAAATTGGTGAAAATGTTGGATTTTATAAAATGCTTCGAAAATTTAAAAATTGTTGTAAACTGAAATAGGTAAATTTAGAGCGCACCACTATCGTTTTAGTAAAAAAATCCAAAATGTATATATATATATTGTAAGGCACCGCATAAAAGAAATTTTCTGTTTTCTATACATACATATATGTGTTCTATACATGTGGGAATATAGAACAATCTACTTCAATAGTATTACACTGTACAGACTTTGATGTAATCGAGTGAGCGGATACTGATATTTTCATGAACAGAAAAGATATAAATAGAGGAACAAGCAATCATTGAGAGGAGTTTCAATTTTTAAAATTTTCAAATTCATTTCAAACTCTGTCACATTTTTTCAATTTTTTAATAAAAAACTAATAATTGTAATAAACATTTATTCAAGTGACCACCTAAAAAATAAAGCTATATACAAGAAATGTCGCAGATTACCATGTCGTTAGGTGCGATTCCGGAAGTTCGCGAAAATTTAAAACGCAGTAAGAAAGAGTGCATAGTGGCGCTGCACAAATACGTGTTTGTGTTCGAAGGTGACCGAAACAATCGACAACGATTACACGAGTTTGTAGGATTCGAATTTGACGAAAATAACGCGGAATATGAAAATAAAATAAAATACAGAATTGTGGGAATATAGAACAATCTACTTCAATAGTATTACACTGTACAGACTTTGATGTAATCGAGTGAGCGGATACTGAAATTTTCATGAACAGAAAAGATATAAATAGAGGAACAAGCAATCATTGAGAGGAGTTTCAATTTTTAAAATTTTCAAATTGATTTCAAACTCTGTCACATTTTTTCAATTTTTTAATAAAAAACCAATAATTGTAATAAACATTTATTCAAGTGACCATATACATACATATATGTGTTATAAAAAAACCGTAGGCAAAAATTTATTAATACATATACATATATAGTTGTTTCGCTGCTTGCTGCTGCTGCTAGTGTCCGCTGTTTTCGCTCCTGCTGCTGCTGCTGATGTTAATTGCTAGTGGTGGTGGTGGTGTTTAAAACTGGCGATATTTTACAGTTGACTAGTGGCGTGGGTTTTAAAAACCGTTAGTTAATAGCGTTATATTGTATGAAAATTTTCCCATTTTTAATGTATGTATATTATCCCCGTTATGTTTATTGTAGTTTTTAGTTAGTTTTATTAAATTAAAGATTTTGTATCATTTCTGTTGGATTTATTCGTAGTATTAGTTTCGTTGTTAAAAATTTTCTTTTATAAAAGTCTTTAGTTTCGTATTACCTCCGATTAATTTATTCGTATTTTTGTTTTATGTAGTTGTATTATTTACCCAATGTCCTTTCGTTCTATTATCTATGCTTTCTTTGCATTAAAAATGTGAACTCTTTGTATTAAAAATAATGTTTGTTATTTCACTGCCACTGCCACTGCCACTTTTCCTACACCGCCGAAACGAACGTGTTTCGAATCCTCTAAATTAACTGTTTATCCGGAACACTTTCATGAATAATTAAACGGAAAAGGGCTTTCCGCAATTTCTAATGAACATTACCTGTGTAGCCCGACCGCAAAAAAGCTTAACTCTTCTGTCAAAGTCAAGGCCGCAATATAAAGCTCTAATACAATAAGCCTTTTTCTTTTATTTTTTTGTCAGTTCATTGCGGCTGCTGAGTAGAGTATCACCCCATGTCGACTGCCTGTTCAAGATTGTCCTACCTCAAATTTTTTTTTTTAATTTCCCATTTCAGGATTAGTCACAAAGACGCCCTATATTTGAATTAGAGTTAAGAACACCTTATCTCAGAATGTTTTTCATTAACTCCCTCTTATGTCAAAATGCATTGAACTTATGCTCAGAAAAGGAGTTTTTGAAATAAATTCTAACGTACGGCATTCTTCAAACAAATTCTGAAAGAATGACCAAATCAACATAACTTTTTCCCCCAAAACCTGTTGGTATTTACAAATTTATTATCACTACTAATGTAAGACTAAAGTTACTTTTCTACTACAATGTTCGCTGAAGGGGATTGAATTATTCGTAAATTTTCTTGGCTTGCTTTTTGGCATTTATTTCAAATTGATGAATTTATAATCGGACACTTACCCTGATATTAATTTTTCTTGTTCTTAATTTTTTTGACTTAACCATCTAAACGTGTACAATGAATCACTTCAGTCCGTTCTCCATGTTGTTGTGGTTTTTGTTGTTGTTGTTATAAAGGTAAAGACAATTTCCGAAAGTTTTTGGAAGTTGTAACAATGTTGATACCACAGAGTTAGATCCCACACGCTACAAAACTATCACCATAAGGAACTAGCCTGACTATCTCGGAAACAAGTTGATATGACCCCGTCGAACTTTCTAGATTATCCCATTCCCTATTTACCGGAAAAAAAAGATATGGTCACCAGAGACTCGCTTGCTAAATATGTGTACGTATACAGTTATATTTGTAACATGGATCCGTCACTTGCGTAGTTTAAGCTGCTAATATTGATAACACAACATCGGCCCTTTCGGACGACTCTAAGCGCCTGCCGATTCACCAGTTCCACCGGAACCTTCAGCACCTGTAATCATCTGCCAACTCCCTCCAACTTTTCTCCGAGACCCCGTTCTCCGATTCCACCAGTATTACTTTGGCATCCCTCAACAGATTCATTGTTCGCCCTTACCACTGGACGAATGGCATACTCCACCTGTCCATCTATTCCATCGTAATTTTAGAAACAGTCTTCACATTATCACATCCAGTTACTACTGTGTGTTTATGTCTCATTCAAAATACCACCAAAGAAGCACGGCGTATGCATTTACTATGGAAATATTGCGTTAGGTCCTAGAAAACTTCTAGTTTTTGACGAGATGACGGAATTATTCTATAATATAATACGTGATACCCGATTTAGGTATTCTATCTTGGTCGTAAGCTAAATTTTGGTAATACTATGGACACATTCAGTCAATGCGAAGTCTTTAATGACCTGCAAGCTCATAGATTATTGCATTGAAACCCTTAGCGGTATGGAATCAAGAAAATTATGAATTTGCGGGACACAAACAATTCCTTCTGCCCTTTTCACGCAGAGGTTAAATTTTCCACAAAATTACCGACGTCCTTCGTAACTATTACGCGAATATTCGAACCAGATTGACCAACTTTTAATCGGATGGGGCTTCTCATTTCCGCTGTCCACTTACTTTTTCTGAACTGAAGATGGCACACATTTGTCTCCAAGTCAAATTTAGCAACACGAAACTCGTTCTTTTAGGAATGGAGCTCGTTACTTAGACGTCTCCAATTGTGAAAGTATCGCTTACCCTTCCATAAAAGTTGTTTATGTCAAGGTTTTGCGGGACATAAAAAATTCGTTCTGCCATTTTCACGCAGAGGTTCAAATTTCCACAAAATTACAGACTTCTTCGTAACTATTGCGAGAATATTCGAACCGTTATGAGCACCTTTTAATCGGATCGGGCTTCTGCTATCCGCTGTCCACTTTCTTTTTATTTTTGAACTGATGAACCCCGAGTATCCAATATAAACGATGAACTAACACCTCTCAAAATATTGTGCGATTTTTCTGATCAAATATTGGCATTGAGCCTTAAGATCATAGGGACTGCCATCGTATTTAATCCAAGGCAAGGTCAATAGAGTGAATCGACAGATATTGGCATATAGGACAGATATTGGTAGAAAGGTGAATGCGACCATCAGGCTAATAGTAGAGCAGCGACTTCATATCCGGCAAGAGACTGCCCCTATTCTGAACACTCTCCTAAACCTTTGGGAGGTGTTTTTTGCAAATACGGCTATACTCACCACATCAATGCAAGTGGACGATTAGACGTCCTCAAAACTTAAACAGATAAACCAGATTATTTTAGCGACCAGCATAATATTTGTTGGCGGTAAGGATGCATTAAAAATATTCGAAGCTAAGGTGATGAAAACTGAAACTTTATGGATGTGTCGAGCTTTGCTGGCTGGGGGGCTATATGCCTCCCTTTGTTGGGTCGACGGAAACAGCAATATTGATGTGACTAGGAAGGGTTCCCAAATAAATACAAACGTGGTGGTGCAAGAACAATGGTTTTGTGATCTCAAGGTCCCTAAAACAATGTTTGGTCAGGAAAAGAACCAGTTTCTTGCTCAAACTAAGCACGCCTGCAGTGAATGTTGTTACAGCGGTCACCACAGGACATTATACTACAGCACTGGTGCTTCGACGATGGCGTATACCAACAATTTCCCTCTATAAAATCTGTCAGGTTAAGGATAAACGAGAGTAGATCGATTCAATAGTATCACTGCCGATGCCCATGACTGCATATATAGCGACTCAGATTTGTTGAGTGCGCATCGCTAAGTTTATATAGAAAAGTAAATGGGATTAAGGTTTGAAAGAATGCGTAATCACTGAAGGCTTTCACAATGAACAAAAATCCCCCGAACTGAGGTCAGCGCAAATGCCATGCACCTAAACTAACCCGCGGTCATAGCGAAATAATTTTCCATCATTCCTTCTTTTTGAGTTGTGCCATCTTCAGTGTCATTTTACATAATGTTTCCCAGAACACTGCACAATTCTCTTGCTTGTTCGAAATAAACCATATTATCTTTTTCAAAAACGCTGTCTGAGATATAAAATAAAGTGCTCTTCAACCAAATTCTGAAATAGATTGAAATTCAAAGTGATTTGAAACAGGGTGAGTTCCCTCTCAGCAATCGGGCCCCTGATTCGTGCTGAAGAGATTATTATTATTATACCCCTTTTATTTGGACCTATTCTGCTTTACCTTACAGCGGATTACTGTTTGTGAAGACTTTTAATGGCCACGAGTACCTTTTTAGTCTTTTTACTCCATATCACGAAGGAATTAAGAATTACGCCGCCTAGATGGGAGATTCTCTGCCTTGGTAGATTTAACTTACTTAGGTGAAATGGTAGACACACTGTAGTATTCTTGTTCTTGACTCCCAGATCATTTAGGACTCCAATGCATTCATCCACTGGATTAGATTAGGCTGCCTGGCTCTCTGACACAATGAGGATACTCTTGAAGGATACGCCTCTTCGTATGCATTCTCTTCCGCGCAAACTTCTGTTGCAAAGAATTCTGTCTGAAATATAGTGATATAGCATTCCCTTGGTATTGATTTCTTGAAGTTCGGTAGAAAAATACCAGCTTCCGTTTTTCCGTCATAAAGTTTTGGTCCATCCGTGAATACCAAATGGATACCTCAAAATTCCATGAGCTTCTGAGCGTAGGACCATTGTATCACGTAGTTGCGATGCGGGTTTTCCAGTGAAATTTCTAAATACTTTCATATGCCATGTCTTGTTTCCAAATTTTAGCTCAATGTTATTGAAGTCTTTTGGTACAGAGTGTTGCCTCCTTCTCTATGAGAATAAGCAAGGCAGTCATTCCCAGTCATTTTGGTACCACCTAGTTATGGTTCTAGCATGGATAGTTTTCTTCTCCGGGTTAAAGACACTAGGACGGCTTTTTTTTTAGGATTGCTAGACAATCCTTTGGTATAACACCACCTTTCTTGTTCTTTCCAATCCATTGGAGTTCAGGAACTGAGGGATACATCTATGACTAGAGTCTACCATAGAGAAGAGAGTACACCCCATTAAGGGTATTCCCCAGTGACCACAATACGTAGCTTGTTCTATAGCTTGATGTGTCATGTTAAAGCCGCTGAGATGTTAATAAAAACGCAAGGGGCTATATTTTTACACTTCAAAGCCTTTACGTTTTTTTCTGTGAGGCTCTGAATACCCGTCTACGTAGATTTTCCCGACTTATAGGCCAATTGAGTCCTAAAAAGTGTGCGGAGGGGGGAGTTATATACGAGGAGGGGAGTTGGTCGGGTTTCCTTGGCTTTGGTATGAATACTACCTTAACTTCTGTCCAGTTGTTTAGAATGTAGCCGAGCAGTAGATGCCTTATAATTATTAGTACGTTGGATAACAGACAGGGATGGACCCCATACAATCCTAGTGAATATTGCACTCGCTTGACAGTGATGAGCTTTGTTGTTAGCTTTCTTATGTTGATAGCCAGAAAGCGAGTTTTATCGAAGAGTTTTCATTTCTTTCCGGCTACATCGGTATCGAAGATATTTATGCAATACATTATATATTTACAACTTCGTTAGGAATAAAACAAATTATTTTTTATTTATTATTTCTTTTAAGTGTATTTGTATAATTTTCAGGAGTTTTTATTCTAATTTATTTGTATAAACATTTTTTTCTTCTTAAAACCTAGCAATATATTACTATTTTTTTTGTACTATTTTTATGTACTTTTTCAGCAACATATTTCTAAAGTTAATCGAATATTTACTTATAAAACACACTTTGTAAAATATTATTATTATTATTATTATTTTTTTAATTTTAGTGCGCTCAATGGCGCTAAAATACCATTTATTATTGCCTTGCACTTAAAAACAAAAACATCTTATTTTGTATCGTTCTTTTGTCAACATGCAATTACCTGTGGTAGCCCAAAATGTTAAATTATTGTAGGTTAAGGAACACAAAAACCTTATTTGTGGGCGATCTCTTTTGACTTCGATTTGACAAAAAAACATGACAAATAAGATATGTTTAAGTTTCAATAAATTGTTAAAATTGTTATAAAACATTCTTAAAAACGATTCATTCAAAGATATACTGCTTGTGCAACTCGTTTATATATATATATTTTTTTAATGTATGTTAACAATAAAGTTATTATATATTACCAAAAAAAAAATATTAAAATGTTTAATAACTTAATATATAATAAATACAAATACTTATGAGCTATTTGACATTTATTTAGAGCACACAAAAGTTTTCATTTCTATTTTGTATATGTATTGTTGTAACCTTTTCTTTTTAATTTATTTTTTTTTATAAAAAAAATTATGTACAGCCCGCTTCTAAATGCTTTTAAAGGTTTTGTAGTTAATATTTAAAAAAAATTAAAATAAAAAAACAACAAAAAATGTATAGATTTTATAACCTTAAAACAAATTACAAAAAAGTGTATTCCAGAACTAGTAAGATGTGCAGGACTTGAATCGATCAAAGCCTTTCACGTAATAGAAATATAGGAAATATACAGAATTAGTCTGGGTTTCCGACTGTTTTTAACCAATTTTAAATCAATTTTAAATACACTCTTGTGTTTTTTTTTGTCAGTGTATTATTCGCATTTTAAACACGTCTAAAGAACAAGCGGAGAAAATTTATTACGAATGATCTTTACAAAACGTGAAATCAAAGCCGAAAAAATTTCAAAATATCGAAATTCCTTTTTTCCTTACTGTTTTAAACTCTTATCTTTTTTGGACTTATTTTTTACTTTTTTACCTTTCTTCTTTTATAAATTGTATTAAATTTCTTTTAGGTTGGTTTTTATTTTTAAATAATTTTAAATTTTATTTTATTTTTAATTAATTTTCATGTTTTTAAATTTTTTATTTTGAATTAATTTTTAGGGGTTCTTTCTTTTCTTTTCACGTCTTTTTTCCCAGATATGCCGACGGACCTCCTGGTGAAGCAATTTCCACAATTTTGTTTAATACCGTTCTTTTAACAAAAAATATTACTAAATTAAGATAAATAAAAAAATTTCAAACGATTTTGTAGCCTGTAGCGATGTAGTACGCTAAGCACATACGCAAGGAAAAAATAGTAACTTTTGGTTATATAAGAAACATCGTTTTTATTCTTCTAGAGTACTTATTATTTAATTTGAAGTTAAAAACTGAATAAAAAATGAATAAATATGATTCGTATTGATCAGCCGCAGTGCATAAGCCTATTTTTGTTAACAAATATTACTCTATTTGATTATAATTAATAGAAAAAGTTTTTTGTAAATTCGAACAATTCATACAAATATCGTAATTCATTTTCGTGCACAAGCGCGCCATCTTTGGGAACAATTATCTAAGTGTTCTAATGCGAATTTCAAAGATCTAAACCTTTACGCACAAGCGCGCCGTCTTTGGGAACAATTATCTAAGTGTTCTAATGTGAATTTCAAATTGTATGTATCCCCGCTAAATTCGAAAGCACAAACGTTTCACCTACATACAAATATGGTTTCCCATTATTGCCACTTACATATAATAGCCTCTACCAAAATCCTAAAAAATTATTCCAAAATAATTTGTAGCATACCAAAAAATCTTAAATAGAATTAATTTTTGACCGGCCCATTTTTTGTGGCAAATTTCACTTACACGTAAATAAATAAGTCTTTATTTAACAGATTCTTTGTTTTTTTATTTTAGTTGTTTCCAATAAAACATGAAATCACAAATAATGAGTTAACTTTTGTTGAAACTAACTAATTTATTTATACCAATTAATGGCAAATTTGCCTGAAAATGGTTTTGCATTTGCAGATCTCATTTTAGATAAAGTACGTCTTATACTGAACAAAAAAAAAGTTACAAAAATATAACATTCTTCCAGTGAGTTTTACAGCTCCGGCTCACGCTCAATTCTCACGGGAATGCTCTGGATCATTGAGAGACTTGAGAAGCAGATGTCATGAAATTTTCGTGAAATGTGATAGCAGATGTCGCCGCCGTTTTTCATTTAACTCATACGGCGAAAGGTTAAGCAGCGACATCTATTTTTGCAACATTAGGTTTATTAAAGGCAGCGTTTCCAAACTAAAAAGAAGTAATTAACAAATTATCTGGCTCTCAAATTGAACCAGACTTCTATCTGGATTTATCTGGCTCAAATCCTTGTTGTTGCATTTACATAGATCAGGATTTTGCCACCGGATGATGACATTTGCTTTTTATGCTAATTACGAAACAAAAAAACATCCCAAAAACGTTTTTGATTTTAGGTCAAAGCGGCAGCCGGCATCATAGCGGCCGTATTGCATAGGCAGTATATTACCTATATATTAATACGCTAACAAAATTTCCATGCAATCAATTGACAGGCATTTTCGCATACTTAGCATACGTATAATCATATAAAAGTTGTATGAATCGATTCTTATTGATCAGCCGCAGTGCATAGGCCTATTTTCGTTAACAAGTATTACTCTATTTGTTTATAATTCACAGAAAAGTTTTTTGTAAATTCGAACAATTCATACAAATATCATAATTCATTTTCGTGCACAAGCGCGCCATCTTTGGGAACAATTATCTAAGTGTTCTAATGCGAATTTCAAAGACCTAAACCTTTATGCACAAGCGCGCCGTCTTTGGGAACAGCTATCTAAGTGTTGTAATGTGAATTTCAAATTTTATGTATCCCCGCTAAATTCGAAAGCTCAAACGTTTCACCTACATACAAATATGGTTTCCCATTGTTGCCACTTACCTATAATAGCCTCTATCAAAATCGTAAAAAATTGTTCCAAAATAATTTGTAGCGTGCCAAAAAATCTTAAATAGAATTCATTTTTGGCCGGCCCATTTTTTGTGGCAAATTTCACTTACACGTAAATACATAAGTCTTTATTTAACAGATTCTTTGTTTTTTATTTTAGTTGTTTTCAAAAAACCCGAAATCACAAATAATGAGTTCAGTTTTGTTGCAACTAATTTATTTATAACAATTAATGGCAAATTTGCCTGAAAATGTTTTTGCATTTGCAGATTTAATCTTCATTTTAGATAGAGTACGTCTTATACCGAACAAAAAAAAAGTTACAAAAGTATAACATTACATTTCTTATATTGCCTTTTATGCTAATTACGAAACAAAAACACGCCCCAAAAACGTTTTTAATTTTGGGTTTTAGGTCAAAGCGGCAACCGGCATCATAGCGGCCGTATTGCATAGACAGTATATTACCCACTTCTATATATTAATACTCTAACAAAATTTCCATACAATCAATTGACAAGGCTGTTTCGCATACTTAGCATACGTAAAATCATATAAAAGCTTTATAAATCGATTCGTATTGGTCAGCCGCAGTGCATAGGCCTATTTTTGTTAACAAATATTACTCTATTTGTTTATAATTAATAGAAAAAGTTTTTTGAAAATTCGAACAATTCATACAAATATCGTAATTCATTTTCGTGCACAAGCGCGCCGTCTTTGGGAACAATTATCTAAGTTTTCTAATGTGAATTTCAAATTTTATGTATCCCCGCTAAATTCGAAAGCACAAATGTTTCACCTACATACAAATATGGTTCCCCATTGTTGCCACTTACCTATAATAGCCTCTACGAAAATCCTAAAAAATTGTTCCAAAATAATTTGTAGCGTACCAAAAAATCTTAAATAGAACTAATTTTTGACCGGCCCATTTTTTGTAGCAAATTTCACTTACACGTAAATACATGTCTTTATTTAAAATATTCTTTGTTTTTTAATTTAGTTGTTTTCAAAAAAAACAAGAAATCACAAATAATGAGTTCCTTTTGTTGAAACTAAATAATTTATTTATAACAATTAATGGCAAATTTGCGCGAAAATGTTTTTACATTTGCAGATTTAATCCTGATTTTAGATAAAGTACGTCTTATACGGCCACCGTGATGTGATGGTAGCGTGCTCCGCCTACCACACCGTATGCCCTGGGTTCGCACCCTGGACAAAGCAACATCAAAAATTTTAGAAATAAGCTTTTTAAATTAGAAGACAATTTTTCCTGCCATGAAAAGCTCTCAGTGAAAACTCATCTGCTTTGCAGATGCCGTTCGGAGTCGGCATAAAACATGTAGGTCCCGCCCGGCCAATTTGTAGGGAAAATCAAGAGGAGCACGACGCAAATTGGAAGAGAAGCTCGGCCTTAGATCTCTTCGGAGATTATCGCGCCTTAAATTTATTTTATTTTATTTATTTACGTCTTATACTGAACAAAACAAAAAAGTTGCAAAAATATAACATTACATTTTTTATATTGCATTTTATGCTAATTACGTTTTGACGAGCCCATTTTTTGTGGTAAATTTCACTTCCACGTAAAAACATGGCTTTATTTAACAGATTCTTTGTTTTTTATTTTAGTTGTTTTCAATAAAACATGAAATCACAAATAATGAGTTAACTTTTGTTGAAACTAACTAATTTATTTATAACAAAATATGTTTTTGCATTTGCAGATTTAATCCTTATTTAAGATAACGTACGTCTTATACTGCACAAAAAAAAAAAAGTTACAAAAATATAACATTACATTTTTTATATTGCGTTTTTTGTAAATTCAAACAATTCATACAAATATCGTAATCTATATATTAATACGCTAACAAAATTTCCATACAATCAATTGACAGGCTGTTTCGAATACTTAGCATACGTAAAATCATATAAAACTTATATGAATCGATGCGTATTGATCAGCCAAAGTGCATAGGCCTATTTTTGTTAACAAATATAACTCTATTTGTTTATAAATAATAGAACATTTTTTTGTATATTCGAACAATTCATACAAATATCTTAATTCATTTTCGGGCACAAGCTCGCCATCTTTGGGAACAATTATCTAAGTGTTCTAATACGAATTTCAATGACTTAAACCTTTATGCACAAACGCGCCGTCTTTGGGAACAATTATCTAAGTGTTCTAATGTGAATTTCAAATTGTATGTATCCCCGCTAAATTCGAAAGCACAAACGTTTCACCTACATACAAATATGGTTTCCCATTATTGCCACTTACATATAATAGCCTCTACCAAAATCCTAAAAAATTATTCCAAAATAATTTGTAGCATACCAAAAAATCTTAAATAGAATTAATTTTTGACCGGCCCATTTTTTGTGGCAAATTTCACTTACACGTAAATAAATAAGTCTTTATTTAACAGATTCTTTGTTTTTTATTTTAGTTGTTTCCAATAAAACATGAAATCACAAATAATGAGTTAACTTTTGTTGAAACTAACTAATTTATTTATACCAATTAATGGCAAATTTGCCTGAAAATGGTTTTGCATTTGCAGATCTCATTTTAGATAAAGTACGTCTTATACTGAACAAAAAAAAAGTTACAAAAATATAACATTCTTCCAGTGAGTTTTACAGCTCCGGCTCACTCTCAATTCTCACGGGAATGCTCTGGATCATTGAGAGACTTGAGAAGCAGATGTCATGAAATTTTCGTGAAATGTGATAGCAGATGTCGCCGCCGTTTTTCATTTAACTCATACGGCGAAAGGTTAAGCAGCGACATCTATTTTTGCAACATTAGGTTTATTAAAGGCAGCGTTTCCAAACTAAAAAGAAGTAATTAACAAATTATCTGGCTCTCAAATTGAACCAGACTTCTATCTGGATTTATCTGGCTCAAATCCTTGTTGTTGCATTTACATAGGTCAGGATTTTGCCACCGGATGATGACATTTGCTTTTTATGCTAATTACGAAACAAAAAAACATCCCAAAAACGTTTTTGATTTTAGGTCAAACCGGCAGCCGGCATCATAGCGGCCGTATTGCATAGGCAGTATATTACCTATATATTAATACGCTAACAAAATTTCCATGCAATCAATTGACAGGCATTTTCGCATACTTAGCATACGTATAATCATATAAAAGTTGTATGAATCGATTCTTATTGATCAGCCGCAGTGCATAGGCCTATTTTCGTTAACAAGTATTACTCTATTTGTTTATAATTCACAGAAAAGTTTTTTGTAAATTCGAACAATTCATACAAATATCATAATTCATTTTCGTGCACAAGCGCGCCATCTTTGGGAACAATTATCTAAGTGTTCTAATGCGAATTTCAAAGACCTAAACCTTTATGCACAAGCGCGCCGTCTTTGGGAACAGCTATCTCAGTGTTGTAATGTGAATTTCAAATTTTATGTATCCCCGCTAAATTCGAAAGCTCAAACGTTTCACCTACATACAAATATGGTTTCCCATTGTTGCCACTTACCTATAATAGCCTCTAACAAAATCCTAAAAAATTGTTCCAAAATAATTTGTAGCGTACCAAAAAATC
Source organism: Eurosta solidaginis (assembly GCF_040869045.1). Taxonomy (NCBI): domain Eukaryota; kingdom Metazoa; phylum Arthropoda; class Insecta; order Diptera; family Tephritidae; genus Eurosta; species Eurosta solidaginis. Next base: position 212,223,807 of record NC_090324.1, on the reverse strand, counting down.
TTAAATAGAATTAATTTTTGACTGGCCCATTTTTTGTGGCAAATTTCACTTACACGTAAATACATAAGTCTTTATTTAACATATTCTTTGTTTTTTATTTTAGTTGTTTTCAAAAAAAACATGAAATCACAAATAATGAGTTCACTTTTGTTGGAACTAACTAATTTATTTATAAAAATTAATGGCAAATTTGCCCGAAAATTTTTTTGCATTTGCAGATTTAATCCTCATTTTAGATAAAGTACGTCTTATACTGAACAAAAAAAAGTTACAAAAATATAACATTACATTTTTTATATTGCCTTTTATGCTAATTACAAAACAAAAAAACGTCCCAAAAACGTTTTTGATTTTAGGTCAAGGCGGTAACCGGCATCATAGCGGCCGTCTTATCTATATATTAATACGTTAACAAAATTTCCATACAATCAATTGACAGGCTGTTCGCATACTTAGCATACGTAAAATCATATAAAAGTTATATGAATCGATTCGTATTGGTCAGCCGCAGTGCATAGGCTTATTTTTGTTAACAAATATTACTCTATTTCTTTAAAATTAATAGAAAAAGTTTTTTGTAAATTCGCACAATTCATACAAATATCGTAATTCATTTTCGTGCACAAGCGCGCCATCTTTGGCAACAATTATTTAAGTGTTCTAACGCGAATTTCAAAGACCTAAACCTTTGTGCACATACGCGCCGTCTTTGGGAACAATTATCTAAGGTTCTAATGTGTATTTCAAATTTTATGTATCCCCGCTAAATTCGAAAGCACAAATGTTTCACGTACATACATATATGGTTTCCCATTGCTGCCACTTACCTATAATAGCCTCTACCAAAATCCTAAAAAATTGTTCCAAAATAATTTGTAGCGTACCAAAAAACTTAAATAGAATTAATTTTTGAACGGCCCATTTTTTGTGGCAAATTTCACTTACACTTAAATACATAAGTCTTTATTTAACATATTCTTTGTTTTTTTATTTTAGTTGTTTTCAAAAAAACAGGAAATCACAAATAATGAGTTCACTTTTGTTGAAACTAACTAATTTATTTATAACAATTAATGGCAAATTTGCCCGAAAATGTTTTTACATTTGCAGATTTAATCCTCATTTTAGATAAAGTACGTCTTATACTGAGCAAAAAAAAAATTAACAAAAATATAGCATTATGTTTTTTATATTGCCTTTTATGCTAATTACGTTTTGACCGGCCCATTTTTGTTGCAAATTTCACTTACACGTAAATGCATAAGTCTTTATTTAACAGATTCTTTGTTTTTTATTTTAGCTGTTTTCAAAAAAACATGAAATCACAAATAACGAGTTAACTTTGGTTGAAGCTAATTTATTCATAACAATTAATGGCAAATTTGCCTGAAAATGTTTTTGCAATTGCAGATTTAATCTTCATTTTAGATAGAGTACGTCTTATACCGAATAAAAAAAAAGTTACAAAAGTATAACATTACATTTCTTATATTGCCTTTTATGCTAATTACGAAACAAAAACACGCCCCAAAAACGTTTTTAATTTTGGGTTTTAGGTCAAAGCGGCAACCGGCATCATAGCGGCCGTATTGCATAGACAGTATATTACCCACTTCTATATATTAATACTCTAACAAAATTTCCATACAATCAATTGACAAGGCTGTTTCGCATACTTAGCATACGTAAAATCATATAAAAGCTTTATAAATCGATTCGTATTGGTCAGCCGCAGTGCATAGGCCTATTTTTTTTAACAAATATTACTCTATTTGTTTATAATTAATAGAAAAAGTTTTTTGAAAATTCGAACAATTCATACAAATATCGTAATTCATTTTCGTGCACAAGCGCGCCGTCTTTGGGAACAATTATCTAAGTTTTCTAATGTGAATTTCAAATTTTATGTATCCCCGCTAAATTCGAAAGCACAAATGTTTCACCTACATACAAATATGGTTCCCCATTGTTGCCACTTACCTATAATAGCCTCTACGAAAATCCTAAAAAATTGTTCCAAAATAATTTGTAGCGTACCAAAAAATCTTAAATAGAACTAATTTTTGACCGGCCCATTTTTTGTAGCAAATTTCACTTACACGTAAATACATGTCTTTATTTAAAATATTCTTTGTTTTTTAATTTAGTTGTTTTCAAAAAAAACAAGAAATCACAAATAATGAGTTCCTTTTGTTGAAACTAAATAATTTATTTATAACAATTAATGGCAAATTTGCGCGAAAATGTTTTTACATTTGCAGATTTAATCCTGATTTTAGATAAAGTACGTCTTATACGGCCACCGTGATGTGATGGTAGCGTGCTCCGCCTACCACACCGTATGCCCTGGGTTCGCACCCTGGACAAAGCAACATCAAAAATTTTAGAAATAAGCTTTTTAAATTAGAAGACAATTTTTCCTGCCATGAAAAGCTCTCAGTGAAAACTCATCTGCTTTGCAGATGCCGTTCGGAGTCGGCATAAAACATGTAGGTCCCGCCCGGCCAATTTGTAGGGAAAATCAAGAGGAGCACGACGCAAATTGGAAGAGAAGCTCGGCCTTAGATCTCTTCGGAGATTATCGCGCCTTAAATTTATTTTATTTTATTTATTTACGTCTTATACTGAACAAAACAAAAAAGTTGCAAAAATATAACATTACATTTTTTATATTGCATTTTATGCTAATTACGTTTTGACGAGCCCATTTTTTGTGGTAAATTTCACTTGCACGTAAAAACATGGCTTTATTTAACAGATTCTTTGTTTTTTATTTTAGTTGTTTTCAATAAAACATGAAATCACAAATAATGAGTTAACTTTTGTTGAAACTAACTAATTTATTTATAACAAAATATGTTTTTGCATTTGCAGATTTAATCCTTATTTAAGATAACGTACGTCTTATACTGCACAAAAAAAAAAAAGTTACAAAAATATAACATTACATTTTTTATATTGCGTTTTTTGTAAATTCAAACAATTCATACAAATATCGTAATCTATATATTAATACGCTAACAAAATTTCCATACAATCAATTGACAGGCTGTTTCGAATACTTAGCATACGTAAAATCATATAAAACTTATATGAATCGATGCGTATTGATCAGCCGCAGTGCATAGGCCTATTTTTGTTAACAAATATAACTCTATTTGTTTATAAATAATAGAACATTTTTTTGTATATTCGAACAATTCATACAAATATCTTAATTCATTTTCGGGCACAAGCTCGCCATCTTTGTGAACAATTATCTAAGTGTTCTAATACGAATTTCAATGACTTAAACCTTTATGCACAAACGCGCCGTCTTTGGGAACAATTATCTAAGTGTTCTAATGTGAATTTCAAATTGTATGTATCCCCGCTAAATTCGAAAGCACAAACGTTTCACCTACATACAAATATGGTTTCCCATTATTGCCACTTACATATAATAGCCTCTACCAAAATCCTAAAAAATTATTCCAAAATAATTTGTAGCATACCAAAAAATCTTAAATAGAATTAATTTTTGACCGGCCCATTTTTTGTGGCAAATTTCACTTACACGTAAATAAATAAGTCTTTATTTAACAGATTCTTTGTTTTTTATTTTAGTTGTTTCCAATAAAACATGAAATCACAAATAATGAGTTAACTTTTGTTGAAACTAACTAATTTATTTATACCAATTAATGGCAAATTTGCCTGAAAATGGTTTTGCATTTGCAGATCTCATTTTAGATAAAGTACGTCTTATACTGAACAAAAAAAAAGTTACAAAAATATAACATTCTTCCAGTGAGTTTTACAGCTCCGGCTCACTCTCAATTCTCACGGGAATGCTCTGGATCATTGAGAGACTTGAGAAGCAGATGTCATGAAATTTTCGTGAAATGTGATAGCAGATGTCGCCGCCGTTTTTCATTTAACTCATACGGCGAAAGGTTAAGCAGCGACATCTATTTTTGCAACATTAGGTTTATTAAAGGCAGCGTTTCCAAACTAAAAAGAAGTAATTAACAAATTATCTGGCTCTCAAATTGAACCAGACTTCTATCTGGATTTATCTGGCTCAAATCCTTGTTGTTGCATTTACATAGGTCAGGATTTTGCCACCGGATGATGACATTTGCTTTTTATGCTAATTACGAAACAAAAAAACATCCCAAAAACGTTTTTGATTTTAGGTCAAACCGGCAGCCGGCATCATAGCGGCCGTATTGCATAGGCAGTATATTACCTATATATTAATACGCTAACAAAATTTCCATGCAATCAATTGACAGGCATTTTCGCATACTTAGCATACGTATAATCATATAAAAGTTGTATGAATCGATTCTTATTGATCAGCCGCAGTGCATAGGCCTATTTTCGTTAACAAGTATTACTCTATTTGTTTATAATTCACAGAAAAGTTTTTTGTAAATTCGAACAATTCATACAAATATCATAATTCATTTTCGTGCACAAGCGCGCCATCTTTGGGAACAATTATCTAAGTGTTCTAATGCGAATTTCAAAGACCTAAACCTTTATGCACAAGCGCGCCGTCTTTGGGAACAGCTATCTCAGTGTTGTAATGTGAATTTCAAATTTTATGTATCCCCGCTAAATTCGAAAGCTCAAACGTTTCACCTACATACAAATATGGTTTCCCATTGTTGCCACTTACCTATAATAGCCTCTAACAAAATCCTAAAAAATTGTTCCAAAATAATTTGTAGCGTACCAAAAAATCTTAAATAGAATTAATTTTTGACTGGCCCATTTTTTGTGGCAAATTTCACTTACACGTAAATACATAAGTCTTTATTTAACATATTCTTTGTTTTTTATTTTAGTTGTTTTCAAAAAAAACATGAAATCACAAATAATGAGTTCACTTTTGTTGGAACTAACTAATTTATTTATAAAAATTAATGGCAAATTTGCCCGAAAATTTTTTTGCATTTGCAGATTTAATCCTCATTTTAGATAAAGTACGTCTTATACTGAACAAAAAAAAAGTTACAAAAATATAACATTACATTTTTTATATTGCCTTTTATGCTAATTACAAAACAAAAAAACGTCCCAAAAACGTTTTTGATTTTAGGTCAAGGCGGTAACCGGCATCATAGCGGCCGTCTTATCTATATATTAATACGTTAACAAAATTTCCATACAATCAATTGACAGGCTGTTCGCATACTTAGCATACGTAAAATCATATAAAAGTTATATGAATCGATTCGTATTGGTCAGCCGCAGTGCATAGGCTTATTTTTGTTAACAAATATTACTCTATTTCTTTAAAATTAATAGAAAAAGTTTTTTGTAAATTCGCACAATTCATACAAATATCGTAATTCATTTTCGTGCACAAGCGCGCCATCTTTGGCAACAATTATTTAAGTGTTCTAACGCGAATTTCAAAGACCTAAACCTTTGTGCACATACGCGCCGTCTTTGGGAACAATTATCTAAGTGTTCTAATGTGTATTTCAAATTTTATGTATCCCCGCTAAATTCGAAAGCACAAATGTTTCACGTACATACATATATGGTTTCCCATTGCTGCCACTTACCTATAATAGCCTCTACCAAAATCCTAAAAAATTGTTCCAAAATAATTTGTAGCGTACCAAAAAACTTAAATAGAATTAATTTTTGAACGGCCCATTTTTTGTGGCAAATTTCACTTACACTTAAATACATAAGTCTTTATTTAACATATTCTTTGTTTTTTTATTTTAGTTGTTTTCAAAAAAACAGGAAATCACAAATAATGAGTTCACTTTTGTTGAAACTAACTAATTTATTTATAACAATTAATGGCAAATTTGCCCGAAAATGTTTTTACATTTGCAGATTTAATCCTCATTTTAGATAAAGTACGTCTTATACTGAGCAAAAAAAAAATTAACAAAAATATAGCATTATGTTTTTTATATTGCCTTTTATGCTAATTACGTTTTGACCGGCCCATTTTTGTTGCAAATTTCACTTACACGTAAATACATAAGTCTTTATTTAACAGATTCTTTGTTTTTTATTTTAGCTGTTTTCAAAAAAACATGAAATCACAAATAACGAGTTAACTTTGGTTGAAGCTAATTTATTCATAACAATTAATGGCAAATTTGCCCGAAAATGTGTTTGCATTTGCAGATTTAATCCTTATTTTAGATAAAGTACGTCTTATACTGAACAAAAAAAAAAGTTACAAAAATATAACATTACATTTTTTATATTACATTTTATGCTAATTACGAAACAAAAAAACGTCCCAAAAACATTTTTTTTTTAGGTAAAGCGGCAACCGGATTCATAGCGGCCGTATAGCATAGGCAGTATATTACCCACTGGCACTTACCTACCACTTACCTACCCCATTTTTTGTGGCAAATTTCACTTACACGTAAATACATGTCTTTATTTAACAGATTCTTTGTTTTTTATTTTAGTTGTTTTCAAAAAAACATGAAATCACAAATAATGAGTTCACTTTTGTTGAAACTAACTAATTTATTTATAACAATTAATGGCAAATTTGCAAGAAAATGTTTTTGGATTTGCAGATTTAATCCTCATTTTAGATAAAGTACGTCTTATACTGAACAAAAAAAGTTACAAAATTATAACATTAAATTTTTTATATTGCCTTTTATGCTAATTACGAAACAAAAAAACGTCCCAAAACGTTTTTGATTTTAGGTCAAAGCGGCAACCGGCATCATAGCGGCCGTATTTCATAGGCAGTATATTACCCACTGGAGGGTGGGGCCGTGTGTAGAAGTCCACGAAAGTGGGGAAAGCTTCTGACCGCCATTCACCTGGGAATGGCCAGAGCGATTCTTTTGCATGCCGTTCTAGCAGCTCACTACTGCCGGTCGCTTGCGGCCAATATCCTCTGAGCTAATGTGAGAAGGCGACAACCTGGCTAGGCAGCGTCTGTACATCTCTAGGTGCGGCTGCAATCGGTCGTCTGTCTTGGAGCAAGCGGATCGCTATATAAACGTGGCAAGTAATATTTTCACCCCCGCTGAGCGGCTGACGTAAAACCATACTCCAATGAAATATAACAACAAGCCTCGGATAAATACACTCTCTATTGATGACGACCATGGCAAACGTTTGAAGGACAATGAACTGAGGGCATGCACCTGGAACGTCCGCTCCCTGAATGGGATTGGTGCAGATGCCGGCTGGTTGATGTCCTCGTCAAAGCAAATTCTGACATCACCGCCATCCAAGAAATGCGTTGGACGAAGCAAGGAAGAAAGAAGATCAAAAATTGTGACATATATTGGAGTGGCCATACGAATAAGCGCAGTTTCGGCGTCGGATTCGTGGTGGGAGAGACTTTGTCGCCAAGTTCTGGCATTCACGCCTGTGGACGAGCGTCTCGCCGCTATCCGAATAAAAGCAAAATTTTTTAATATATCATTCATCTGCACCCATGCGCCGGCAGAGGAGAAAGGTGATGAGGTGAAAGACACTTTTTATGAACAATTAGAACGCACATACGAGCGCTGCCCCCGTTATGATATAAAAGTCGTCCTTGCCGACTTTAACGCCAGGGTGCGCAAAGAAGGTGTTTTTGGCCCTACAGTCGGAAAGATCAGCCTACACAATGAAATTTCTCCTAACGGACTGAGGCTGATTGACTTTGACGGTGCTCAAAACATGGTCATATCCAGCACGAGGTTCATGCATAAAAAGATACATCAAGCTAAATGGCTGTCTCCTGATCGAAATACTCGCAATCAGATCGATCACGTTATGATAGACGGACGGCATGCCTCCAGTGTTTTAGATGTGCGCACGATCCGAGGACCTAACATCGACTCGGACCATTATCTCGTTGCAGCCAAAATACGCACCCGCCTCAACGCGGCTAAAACCAGGGAACAAAAAAAAAAGAAGGAAAGCTAGACGTCGAAAAGCTTCAATCACAACAGACTGTCAATGATTTCGCAACTCAACTCTCACACCTGCTATCTGAGAGCACAACTCATTCTGAAGGAATACAGGAGCAGTGGGAGCATATCTCCAAAGCACTTCGTACTGCCGCCGAGGAAAAAAATTGGTTACCGGCGGCCACGAAAAAACAACTGGCACGATGAAGAATGCCGCGTTGCAACCGAAAGAAAAGACGTTGCCTACAGGGCTGCGTTAAAAGCGATCGCGACAAGAGGAGTGTGTGAACGCTATCGTGAGTTAAAAAGGGAAGCTAGATGCCTTTTCAGGAAGAAAAAAGCAGAAGCAGAAAGGCGTGAGTGCGAGGAGCTTGAGCTGCTAGCCACCAGGAATAACGCCCGAAAATTCTACCAAAAAATACGGCGACAGACGGAACGTTTTAAGACCGGGGCAAACTCCTGTAGGAATGAAAACTGCGACCTTGTAACTGATGTCCAGAGAGTGCTTAGATTATGGGGGGAATACTTCTCTGCTCTCCTAAATGGAGGCAGCAATTCACCGCGCAGAGATAAAGAACCCGATTCCGCAATCGATGATGATTGAATATATGTCCCCCCGCCCGATTATGACGAACTTAGAATAGCAATAACCAGATTGAAAAACAGCAAGGCCGTGGGCACTGATGGATTGCCTGCGGAGCTATTCAAGTACGGCGGCGAGGAGTTGGTTAGGGCGCATGCAGCAGCTTCTTAGCAAAATATGGGCGGACGAAAGCATGCCCGACGGTTGGAATCTAAGTGTTCTTTGCCCAGTCCACAAGAAGGGGGATACTGCAAAATGCACCAACTATCGTGGAATCAGCCTTCTTAATATCGCATATAAGGTCCTTTCAAGTGTATTGTGCGAAAGATTGAAGCCCACCGTGAACCGGCTGATTGGACGTTATCAGTGCGGCTTCACACCTGGTAAATCTACCATCGACCAGATTTTCACAATGCGCCAAATCTTGGAAAAAACCCGTGAAAAGAGAATCGACACACATCACCTCTTCGTCGACTTTAAAGCCGCCTTCGACAGCATGAAAAGGAGCTGCCTATATGCCGCTATGTCTGAATTTGGTTTCCCCGCAAAACTTATACGGCTGTGCAAAATGACCTTGAGCAACACCATCAGCTCAGTCAGAATTGGGAAGGACCTCTCCGAGCCGTTCGAAACTAAACGAGGTTTCAGACAGGGTGAACCCCTATCGTGCGATTTAATTTGATGCTGGAGAAAATTATACTAGCTGCAGAACTTAACCGCACTGGAACAATATACTATAAAAGCGTGCAATTACTGGCATATGCTGATGACATTGATATCATCGGCCTAATACCCGCGCTGTTAGTTCTGCTTACTCTAAACTGGAAAAAGAAGCGGTAAAGATGGGTTTGATGGTGAATGAGGACAAAACGAAGTACCTGCTGTCATCGAGCAAAGAGTCAGCGCATATGCGCCTTGGCAACCACGCTACTTTTGGCTGCCATAATTTCGAAATAGTAGAAGACTTCGTTTATTTGGGAACCAGCATCAACACTAGCAGCAACATCAGCACTGAAATCCAGCGAAGAATCAATCTTGCCAATAAATTCTACTTTGGACTAGGTAGGCAACTGAAAAGTAAAGTCCTCTCTCGGCGAATGAAAATCATACTCTACAAGTCACTTATCGTACCCGTCCTGCTTTGGGAGTGTTCGAGAGAAAAGTTCTTCGAAAGATTTATGGACCTCTACGCGTTGGCGATGACGAGTACTGAAGAAGATTTAATGATGAGCTGTACGAGCTATACGCAGACATCAACATAGTCCAGCGAATTAAAACGCAGCGGCTGCGCTGGCTAGGCCATGTTATGCGAATGAAAGATGATGCTCCGGCCAAGAAAGTGTTTCTATCGGAACCCGCCTATGGAAGCAGAGTAGAGGGCGGTCCCACTCCGTTGGAAGGACCAGGTGGAAAACGATTTAAACTCCCTTGGTGTGACCAATTGGCGCCGGTTGGCGGAGCGAAGGAGCGACTGGCGCGCCTTGTTGGACGGCCATAACCGTTTAGACGGTTAAGCGCCAATTAAGTAAGTAAGTAATATTACCCACTATCTATATATTAATATGCTAACAAGATTTCCATACAATTAATTGACAGGCTGTTTCGCATACTTAGCATACATAAAATCATATAAAAGTTATATGAATCGATTCGTATTGATCAGCCGCAGTGCATAGGTCTATTTTTGTTAACAAATATTACTCTATTGGTTTATAATTAATAGAAAAAGTTTTTTGTAAATTCGAACAATTCATGCAAATATCGTAATTCATTTTCGTGCACAAGCGCGCCATCTTTGGGAACAATTATCTAAGTGTTCTAATGCGAATTTCAAAGACCTAAACCTTTATGCACAATCGCACCGTCTTTGGGAACAATTATCTAAGGGTTAAAATGTTTCACCTACATACAAATATGGTTCCCCATTGTTGCCACTTACCTATAATAGCCTCTACCAAAATCGTAAAAAATTGTTCCAAAATAATTTGTAGCGTACCAAAAAATCTTAAATAGAATTAATTTTTGACCGGCCCAAATTTCACTTACACGTAAACACATAAGTCTTTATTTAACAGATTCTTTGTTTTTTATTTTAGTTGTTTTCAAAAAAACATGAAATCGCAAATAATGAGTTAACCGAAAATGTTTTTACATTTGCAGATTTAATACTCATACTCAAAAATATAACATTACATTTTTTATATTGCCTTTTATGTTAATTACGAAACAAAAAAACGTCCCAAAAACGTTTTTGATTTTAGGTAAAGCGGCAACCGGCTTCATAGCGGCCGTATAGCATAGGCAGTATATTACCCACTATCTATATATTACGTGTTTTTTTACTCGCATGTATGTTTCGTTTGCGCGTGAAAAAAACGCCTATCCTTGCTTAGATATTGCTTATGAGACCCATCTAGCGGCAGAGGTTAAACAACTAGCTACAGTTACAGGCTGTACCGAAAAGCGGAGACACAACCCTCCGTTGTATTTCTGTGTATAATATATAGCTTAATCAGTTGTGATAGATAGTGGACGCGCATAGAATACATGGAATTAGTAAAGAGAGTGAAACATGGACACATATTTCAGTTACATCTGAGTATAATGCGTATTGAAATTTATTAGTACTAATTTTATGCGTAGCAATTTCAGAGGTGTATTTAAAGTTTGTCGCTTAGCAGTCCATATAAAGTTTAAGCGTAAACATATATCGACGTGAAAAAAATACAGCTATTAATACGCTAACAAAATTTCCATACAATCAATTGACAGGCTGTTTCGCCTACTTAGCATACGTAAAATCATATAAAAGTTATACGAATCGATTGGTATTGATCAGCCGCAGTGCATAGGCCTATTTTTGTTAACAAATATTACTCTATTTGTTTATAATTAATAGAAACAGTTTTTTGTAAATTCGAACAATTCATACAAATATCGTAATTCATTTTCGTGCACAAGCGCGCCATTTTTATCTAAGTGTTCTAATGCGAATTTCAAAGACCTAAACCTTTATGCACAATCGCACCGTCTTTGGGAACAATTATCTAAGGGTTAAAATGTTTCACCTACATACAAATATGGTTCCCCATTGTTGCCACTTACCTATAATAGCCTCTACCAAAATCGTAAAAAATTGTTCCAAAATAATTTTTAGCGTACCAAAAAATCTTAAATAGAATTAATTTTTGACCGGCCCAAATTTCACTTACACGTAAACACATAAGTCTTTATTTAACAGATTCTTTGTTTTTTATTTTAGTTGTTTTCAAAAAAACATGAAATCGCAAATAATGAGTTAACCGAAAATGTTTTTACATTTGCAGATTTAATACTCATACTCAAAAATATAACATTACATTTTTTATATTGCCTTTTATGCTAATTACGAAACAAAAAAAACTTCCCAAAAACGTTTTTGATTTTAGGTAAAGCGGCAACCGGCTTCATAGCGGCCGTATAGCATAGGCAGTATATTACCCACTATCTATATATTACGTGTTTTTTTTACTCGCGTGTACGTTTCGTTTGCGCGTGAAAAAAAACGCCTATCCTTGCTTAGATATTGCTTATGAGACCCATCTAGCGGCAGTGGTTAAACAACTAGCTACAGTTACAGGCTGTACCGAAAAGCGGAGACACAACCCTCTGTTGTATTTCTGTGTATAATATATAGCTTAATCAGTTGTGATAGATAGTGGACGCGCATAGAATACATGGAATTAGTAAAGAGAGTGAAACATGGACACATATTTCAGTTACATCTGAGTATAATGCGTATTGAAATTTATTAGTACTAATTTTATGCATAGCAATTTCAGAGGTGTATTTAAAGTTTGTCGCTTAGCAGTCCATATAAAGTTTAAGCGTAAACATATATAGACGTGAAAAAAATACAGCTATTAATACGCTAACAAAATTTCCATACAATCAATTGATGGGCTCTTTCCCCTACTTAGCATACGTAAAATCATATAAAAGTTATACGAATCGATTGGTATTTATCAGCCGCAGTGCCTAGGCCTATTTTTGTTAACAAATATTACTCTATTTGTTTATAATTAATAGAAAAAGTTTTTTGTAAATTCGAACAATTCATACAAATATCGTAATTCATTTTCGTGCACAAGCGCGCCGTCTTTGGGAACAATTATCTAAGTGTTCTAATGTGAATTTCAAATTGTATGTATCCCCGCTAAATTCGAAAGCACAAATGTTTCACCTACATACAATTATGGTTTCCCATTGTTGCCACTTACCTATAATAGCATCTACCAAAATCCTAAAAAATTGTTCCAAAATAATTTGTAGCGTACCAAAAAATCTTAAATAGAATTAATTTTTGACCGGCCCATTTTTTGTGGCAAATTCACTTACACGTAAATACATGTATTTATTTAACAGATTCTTTGTTTTTTATTTTAGTTGTTTTCAAAGAAACATGAAATCACAAATAATGAGTTAACTTTTGTTGAAACTAACTAATTTATTTATAACAATTAATGGCAAATTTGCCCGAAAATGTTTTTGCATTTGCAGATTAAATCCTTATTTGAGATAAAGTACGTCTTATACTGCACAAAAAAAAAAAAGTTACAAAAATATAACATTACATTTTTTATATTGCGTTTTATGCTAATTACGAAACAAAAAAACGTCCCAAAAACGTTTTTGATTTTAGGTCAAAGCGGCCACCGGCATCATAGCGGCCGTATTGCATAGGCAGTATATTACCCACTGTCTATATATTAATACGCTAAAAAATTTCCATACAATCAATTGACAGGCATACTTAGCATACGTAAAATGATATAAAAGTTATATGAACCGATTCGTATTGATCAGCCGCAGTGCATAGGCCTATTTTTGTTAACAAATATTACTCTATTTGTTTATAATTAATAGAAAAAGTTTTCGTAAATTCGAAAAATTCATACAAATATCGTAATTCATTTTCGTGCACAAGCGCGCCATCTTTGGGAACAATTATCTAAGTGTTCTAATGCGAATTTCAAAGACCTAAACCTTTATGCACAAGCGCGCCGTCTTTGGGAACAATTATCTAAGTGTTCTAATGTGAACTTCAAATTTTATGTATGCCCGCTAAATTCGAAAGCACAAATGTTTCACCTACATACAAATATGGTTTCCCATTGTTGCCACTTACCTATAATAGCCTCTACCAAAATCCTAAAAAATTGTTCCAAAATAATTTGTAGCGTACCAAAAAATCTTAAATAGAACTAATTTTTGACCGGCCCATTTTTTGTGACCTAAACCTTTGTGCACATGCGCGCCGTCTTTGGGAACAATTATCTAAGTATTCTAATGTGAATTTCAAATTTTATGTATCCCCGCTAAATTCGAAAGCACAAATGTTTCACCTACATACAAATATGGTTTCCCATTGTTGCCACTTACCTATAATAGCCTCTACCACAATCCTAAAAAATTATTCCAATATAATTTGTAGCGTACCAAAAAAACTTAAATATAATTAATTTTTGACCGGCCCATTTTTTGTGGCAAATTTCACTTACACGTAAATACATGTCTTTAAATAACAGATTCTTTGTTTTTTATTATAGTTGTTTTCAAAAAAACATGAAATCACAAATAATGAGTTCACCGAAAATGTTTTTACATTTGCAGATTTAATCCTCATTTTAGATAAAGTACGTCTTATACTGAACAAAAAACAAAAAGTTACAAAAATATAACATTACATTTTTTATATTGCCTTTTATGCTAATTACGAAACAAAAAAACGTCCCAAAAACGTTTTTGATTTTAAAGCGGCAACCGGCTTCATAGCGGCCGTATAGCATAAGCAGTATATTACCCACTATCTATATCTTACGTGTTTTTTTTTTTACTCGCGTATACGTATCGTTTGCGCGTGAAAAAAACGCCTATCCTCGCTTAGATATTGCTTATGAGACCCATCTAGCGGCAGTGGTTAAACAACTAGCTACAGTTACAAGCTGTACCGAAAAGCGGAGACACAACCCTCTGTTGTATTTCTGTGTATAACATATAGCTTACTCAGTTTTGATAGATAGTGGACGCGCATCGAATACATGGAATTAGTAAAGAGAGTGAAACATGGACACATATTTCAGTTACATCTGAGTATAATGCGTATTGAAATTTAGTAGTACTAAAATTAGTAGCAATTTCAGAGGTGTATTTAAAGTTTGTAGCTTAGCAGTCCATATATAGAGTTTAAGCGTAAACATATATAGACGTGAAAAAAATACAGCTATTAATACGCTAAAAAACTTTCCATACAATCAATTGACAGACTGTTTCGCATACTTAGCATACGTAAAATCAAATAAAAGTTATATGAATCGATTCGTATGATCAGCCGCAGTGCGTAGGCCTATTTTTGTTAACAAATATTACTCTATTTGTTTATAATTAATAGAAAAAGTTTTTTGTAAATTCGAACAATTCATACAAATATCGTAATTCATTTTCGTGCACAAGCGCGCTATTTTTGGGAACAATTATCTAAGTGTTCTTTGGGAACAATTATCTAAGTGTTCTAATGTGAATTTCAAATTGTATGTATCCCCGCTAAATTCGAAAGCAGAAATGTTTCACCTACATACAAATATGGTTTCCCATTGTTGCCACTTACCTATAATAGCCTCTACCAAAATCCTAAAAAATTGTTCCAAAATAATTTGTAGCGTACCAAAAAATCTTAAATAGAATTAATTTTTGACCGGCCCATTTTTTGTGGCAAATTTCACTTACACGTAAATACATGTCTTTATTCTTTGTTTTTTATTTTAGTTGTTTTCAAAAAAACATCACATCACAAATAATGAGTTCAGTTTTGTTGAAACTAACTAATTTATTTATAAAAATTAATGGCAAATTTGCACGAAAATGTTTTTGCATTTGCAGATTTAATCCTCGTTTTAGATAAAGTACGTCTTATATTGAACAAAAAAAAAAGTTACAAAATTATAACATTAAATTTTTTATATTGACTTTTATGCTAATTACGAAACAAAAAAACGCCCCAAAAACGTTTTTGATTTTAGGTCAAAGCGGCAACCGGCATCATAGCGGCCGTATTGCATAGGCAGCATATTACCCACTCTTTTTATTATTAGGCTAACTTTGTTGGATTATTTATCCATTAATCGTATGCTTAGATCCCATAACCCTAATTTTTTGTGTCGCTTAAAGTTATGAAATCAATTTTATTTTAGTAAATATGTTTGCGTAAATAATTTCAATGTTTTTGTTTGTTTTTCTTTTCTTCCTAATTTATTCTGCTTTGTTATATCTTAGTATTATATTGTTCACAGACGATATTTTATGGTAGATATTGTCATATATATTAATGAAATGGAGTGTTTACAAATTTAATACAAATTAATTACGTACATAGATCTCAATTGGAAACCCAATTAAATATCCGAACATTAGAATCTTCATATTTCCACAATGATCACATTAAAACCAGGAAAAAAGCTTAAGTGCACTTATTGCGCTTTTATATGGAGCTGTTTGTTCACTTCACTTAATTTTTTCGCAATTTAAGTACTTTATTTTTTTTTTTTTTTTAATTAGACATTTTTTTAGTAAACTCTACCTTCCTTCTCATTACATAATTTTTTTATATTTTTATTTTATTTTTTATGAAGGTATCCTCTATTCTACTCTAAATATTTGTTTTGTGTCACGCTTACAGATATGTATTTATACTAAATTAAACGGGTGGCGTGAAATAGGCTAAATTCCTTTAGAAAATTTCTTCGTTTTTAACTAAAATTTCATGTTTTTTGAATTATGAGACTATTGAAATAAATGGGCGATATATGTATATGGATGATATAGGCCTACTGGGGAACCGATCTCCCAAAACTAACTTCAGTAGCGCGCCAACGGGGACCTTCCGGGTGTGGAAGACCTATTTGCCAATTCAATTTCAAGTAATTTCACCATAATTCTATGTCAATTTCTTTTGATTTTACATAATTTTTATATTTTTGTTTAAGGAGCTCCATACCAAAACGTTATAATTACATGTGAAAAGTTTGTCGGAAATTTAAGAAAATACAATCAAAAAGTATAAAGTCTTAGATCAAATTCAAAATTTTAAAGAAAAGTTAAGTAAGTTGGACCAGTTTGCTATATTTCCAACACTTGATGCATAGACTGAGTTGAAAAAAATACACGTTGGTCGAATTTCGACCACAGGAGATACTAGTCTAGAATTAAAACCTTGTACTGAAAATACGTAATTTTTATCCTTTTTTTGTCAATTTTAGCTGGCTCTGGCGTCGTCACTGTTTCAAGCAGTCACTCAAATTTTTGCAGAAATTAAGGGTACATATCCTAGAAGAAAATAACTCATTCCCCGGCCAAAAAAACCCACTCCTTATAGATCAATTATTATCTCGAAATTTGAAAGTTTTCAAAACTCGTGTTTTTCAGGCTCTAAAATGAACGTTTTTCTCAAGAGATAAAAATACGAATTTCTCATGGACTCCACTCCCGACCTTTAGCTTTTAATACCTCGTTTCGGTTGTTTTGTTATTTTCATACTAAGGGCCCCCGCTGATGGATTTTTTGAGGCATAATCTTACAGTTTGTTTTTGTTTTGTTTTTAACTAATTTATACGAACTATGTTTGAAAACTCATTTTATATAAAGTTCTATTAAATAAAGAGACACTAATTTTCGGTTGTGGTTATGTTGTGAATCAGTTTTGTCATTTGGAATCACAGGTTAATATTTCGATTGGTCTAATTTTTTAAGTCGACTTAGGATGTTTTGACATGTGACCACTTATTTATGTATGCACATTAGGGTAATTGTAAATAAATAAGGATTAAAAAAGTGCTTGTATCAAGCAACTTCTCAACTTGTATACTTTGTTTTAACTAAACACTGTGAAATTAAAAAAAATTACAAACATAGCGGTTTTGAATAATTCGCGTATTTTTCGTTCATTTCTGTGGTTTTCAGAATCTTGTTTTCTGCTATATACAATATGGAGTGCGGTTTATTGCTGCAAGAAAATTGCCATAAACTAAAACTTTTCAGTACTAAGTTTTTAATTATATATACTCGTCATATGATTTATTATTTATTTCTGAACAAACTACTATCTTTTACTTTTATAACGCCATATCGAATGTAAGGATATCTCTAACAGAAACATTTTTACAGCTATAATAGGGTAAGCCTAAAAATGACGTTTTTCAAACTTTGAAATTCGACCAGTCCGAAACCAGTGATTATAAAAATTAAATGTGTGTCAATTTGTTCCTTTAGGACGTGTCCCTCAAAGTTCGAGCGAAATCCGAGACTAGTCAGCAACGATTTTTGCTAATATTTGACGTTTTCATATGGATTGACTCATATTTAACACTTACACTACTGGTGTACCTCAATTTCTACAACTATTTTTAATAACTCTATACGAAAAACAGAACAAAACAAAATGGGCTTTAATATTTTTTTCATACCGATTACGCTACGTCTTCACACCTCTGATAATTTCACAATACTCGCGTTTTTGATATTAAAAAAGGCAATCAAAGAATTGCAACAGACATTTTTGTCAAAGCCAACTATGATGCCTGTTTTGTACAGTAGCACAGCGACAGGTTGGTACTTAGTTTAAATTACTGTTTATGAAATATTTTGAAAATAATAGGTGTATTACATGTAGTACACTCGGCATATCTGGGTTAATTTCATTCTTTGCAACAAAATTTTTCCTTTTAAATAATATTTCTTTTTAATTAATATTTTTCTGAATTTATGTATTTTTTTTATAAATTTCCATTTTCGTGTTTCCTTAATTATGTTTTTTTTTTCTCGGACGTTGTGGCAGCGCACTGCCCTCAAGTGGCCCGATGAAACCAGGCTAATCCTGTTTTTTTTTTTTTTTAATTCATACATAATATTTTTTTTTATCCTAATTCTTATTTATGTGTTATTTATAATTTTTTTGTTACCGAGTCTTTGAGAGGCAGTGGCTTCTTAAGCGCCGAGATCTAAAACCGCTCAGCTACAGAGAAACTCATCAGCTGAGAAATATAGATTCACAAAATACAATAGACTAAAAGTATAAATATAATTTTTTAATTATTAAGAGAAGATAGAACCGTCTTTTTTATGGCAAAGAGCGAGTCCGAAACATCAATTATTCTCGAGTGAGAGTTATAATCTTCACACAAACATAGAAAAGGTTCGTGTAGTTGGAAATTGCTTCTGCATTGTTTAAGAATTATAGGTTTATAATGCCTTGAAACTCGGCATGGAACATTCAAGTTTACTTCGTTCAAAAGAAATGGGCTTGAAATCGATCCATTTAAAAGTCTAGCCATAAATAGTACACCTAGTGTTCCTCTACGACTTGCAAGTGTAGGAAGATTTATTAGTTTTAACCGATTAGTGTAAGGAGGAAGATTATACGGAGAGTCCCATTGAAGATTTCTCAAGGCGAAAAGTAAAAACTGTTTTTGAATTGATTCTAGTCTATCCACATGAACTTGATAACGCGGATTCCAAACTATCGATCCATATTCTAATATCGGCCTCACCAATGATGTAAAAAGGGTTTTTGTAACGTAAGGATCATTAAACTCTTTTGCCCATCTTTTCACAAATGCTAAAACTCCTCTCGCTTTATTGACTGTGGCATTAATATGAGGGTTGAAACTAAGTTTGCAATTCATTGTAACTCCCAAGTCGACAAAAACATCAACGCTTTCCAGAGTTTGGCCATTAATTGTGTAGGAAGCTGGCTGTATGTTCCCACGTGAAAAACACATGGATTTACATTTTTCTATGTTGAGAGGCATAAAATTCGCATTACACCAAGTAACTAAACGATTTAAATCCGCCTGGAGTACAGAGCGTTCTTCAACCGACGCGTATGACTTAAAAAGTTTTACGTCGTCGGCATACATTAAAATATTAGAATTTTTTATAATTGTGGAAACATCGTTTATAAAGATCAATTAATTTTCGATTTTCTTCTCAACAAATTTCTGTTTTCCTTTTTTATTTTAATATTTATTTTTCATACTTTTTTTTTTTTTTTTGTATTTATTTCCTTTTTTTATTTTGGGATACCACTTTTTGTTTTCCATTATGTTTGCTTCTGTACTGGGGTATGTGCATTAATTTGAAATATTTGAAATTCTTGCTCTAAAAATTGTGAAAAGTTAAGAAAACTGAGAATTGCCTGATATTTGTAAGAAAATTCTAGAATAGATTATATGTAAATGTATAGTAAAAACAAGTTAAAATGTTGTATATTTTTGAAACTTATTTTTGATCACACCAATTTCAAATAATAGAGTGATTGATGTATTCCTTTTATAATTTGAAAGACATTACATATGGAAATATTATTGTTTATTTTTTAACTAACATTTCTGTTATAAACTCTTATTTAATAATCAGCTTTTTTTTAGTTATAAGCTACGTAACAAATTACACTTAATGACTATAATGTATATATATAAAAACAAATCCCAACCTAAAACTCAATTAAGAAAAATAAAAGCAAATGAGCACAAATAACTTAAAAAAAAATGTTTATTAATAACAAAAAGTCCTCAACTATGTTATGTTTGGTTTTACTGGTTTGTAAATTAATTAGTTAATGTTATATAAATTTATTGCATTTTTTATTTCTTTTGTAAAATGTATATTTTACAAGTTATTTTATATTAAATTAGTAGGCCTAGAAAATAAGTAAATTACAAAAATCCACACATTGAAGGCTTGGCGTTTAGCTCGCAAAGCCATCAATGCTCTTTGCAAGTTTCTATTTATAACTAGTTTTCTACTTTTTGCTGTTCTTTATTCTTTTACCACCTTTCTCAACTCAGAAAAATTTAAAAAAAATTAAAAATCAATTTTTTTCTTATTTTATTTCCTGTGTCTTAGCAGTCATATTATCAAAGCCACGCACCAACCAATTGTAAAACCACCCAACTTCCAACCGTTTTGGAGTTCCACATAGCAAGTAGCCACACATGGGGTCATATTTATTAATATTTGGATTCTAAAGCATCAACTCTTCGAAATTAACATTTTAAATGCTAGTAATATTTGCGGCAATAATTCCAAGGTTTTATCCGAAAGCGATTTTTTTAACAAAAAAATATATATTAAAAATTTTTTAGCTAAAACCAATTTTTCATTTTCTGTTTTCAGTTCGGCCAATGTTTGTTCAGTGTGGAATGATAAGCAAAACAAAAAATTAAAAATTGTTTGCTAAAGTTGAAGCAAATTCTTACAACTTCATGTAGCGGATGGATAAGGATGCTAGTGCCAAGAAGTGTGTGAACCATTAAAGAGCGAAAACATCGCCAGCACCAAAAATTAAATCAACACTATGTATTGCAGCGACCCATACATATTCGTTTATTTAAAAAAAAAAACTTATAAAAAAACAGTTTCAACAGTAAATATTGATACAATCAAATAAAAAATACAAAAATAAAAATAAAAAAATTTGAAAATTTCTTGCAAAAAATGCTTTGATGCATTTAAAATCAATTGGTTTCGCAACAACAACTTACTATCATGGTTAGTTATTGTTGTTCCTAGCCAATAAAATTGCAAGTTAACAAAACATATTTACAAGAGTTTCAAATGTACAAATTAAATTGAGTCTAAAATTAAATTTATTCTGAATTTTTTATTTTATTTTTTTTATATTGTTAATATTTTTTAATTTTAATTTTAAATTTTTTTATTTAACTATCTTATTTAGCTGGCTCGAGGTCTGTGTTGTAAAATAAGACACCGTTGATGATTTTTTCTTTTTTCTCAACTAATATATTTCGACTGCTCTGCGGCAATCGTCTTCAGGGTTAAAAACTAATAAAAACAAAAATAATAATAAATAAACAATTAACAAATTATCACAAAAAATGTTTATCATTTTACATCTGCACATACGTTTCTAGCACGTCTGCCCTGTGTGACGTGGAGTATGGTACTGTCTTCCTCTAAGCAAGTGTTTGTATATATGCGCGGAATTGTCCACGTCGCTCTTAAAGTTGAGTCGTATGTTAGTCGGTACGTTGATAATGTGTAACATTTCAAGAGTGAATCGTTTACAGTAGTGTTGTTCCTGTTGCAGTATTTTGGTCTCGTCAAAGTTAGGTATGTGCCCACTAGCTGCACAGTGTGCCATGAGTGCTGTTTTCTGGTTACTTTGTTGATGGCATTGTTTTAGATCGGATTTATGTTGTGATAGCCTTGTTTTTAGTTTGGACTTATTTGTACCGACATAAATACTATTGCAAGCTTCCTCAACCTTGCCTTTACAGGGAATTTTATACACAACGTTGCTTTTGTCCATATTTGGTATAGTTGACTTCGTTTTATTGAAAAATTGTTTTAAAGTATTAGACGGCTTATGTGCTATTTTTGTGTTATCCTTGTTGTAACAATCAGATTTAGCCAAACGTTCTGATAATTGAGGTACATAGGCCAGCGACTTAAAATTTAATGGTTTTCCGGGTTTTTGTGTGTTATTTGGCAATTTAGCTTTTTTGATTAACCTTCTTATTGTGTGTTTAGAAAAATCATTATTTCTTAACAATATGACTATTTCTTTCTTTATTTCCTTGTTGTACACTTCGTCTGAGGTAAGTAGCATTTTCCGTATACAGCCCAATGCTGTATTTACAATCATGGATTTGGGATGCTTAGAATTAAAATTTATAATTCGTCCTGAAGCTATTTCTTTCTTATACCACTTAAGTTTTAGTCGATTGCCTCGTCTGTTTATTTCAGAGTCTAAATAAGCTAATTTTCCGTTATTTTCTACTTCTACAGTAAATTTTATATTCTTGTCAAAATTGTTGAGGGTGTCAAGTGTATTTTGTATCTCATTTTCACGTACTATGGCAAAGAGGTCATCGACGTATTTCGTAAGTATCCTAGGTTTATACCGCAATTTTTCCATACTACTATCCAAAAGTTTCTCCATTATTATATCCGCTATGATTGGGGATGTGGGCGCTCCCATCGGCATTCCTTTCAAATGCGTGTATATGGTATTATTAAACTTAAAATATCTGCTCTCTTTTATACAGAACGTTGTTATCTCCATAAACAGCTGTTTGGGTATCTTTGTGAACTCTTTAATCATTACCCACTTTTCTTGTATTGTATCGAGTACCAGCTGTATTGATATACTCGGAAAAAATGATAACACGTCGAACGAAATAAGTTTTTCGTCGTCAAATATATAAGTGTTATTTACCCTTTCTTTAAACTCGATCGTGTTTTTGATGTTATATGTAGAATTTTACGTTATGTTTTTTAATATTTCAGCAATATATTTGCACAAACCATATGAGGGTGATCCAATCGCTGAATAAATTGGCCTTAATGGAGTGCCTTCCTTATGGATCTTAGGGAGGCCACAGATTCTGGGTGGAAGCGCAGTTGTTGTTGTAAGTCTATTTCTCTACTAGGCAGTTGTTCTTATTCTGCAATCGTGATGTTGGGTCCTGTCTTTGAACCCTATATGTAGTTAAATCCATTAAAATTTCTTCCATTTTCTTATTGTAATCGTCGACTTCCATTGCTACCGTTTTATTACCTTTGTCTGAAGTTAAAATTCGTATGTTACACTATTTTGTTTAAGAAATTTCTTTGTTTGCTCCACTGTATCTGCAATTGCACTGTCTATTGCACTTGTCTTGTTTGTTGTTGTGTGACTTTTTATCATCAGCGAGAGTTTTGTGCGTGCCTCCTCTTGCTGATCCTTATTCTTTATAGTTTGTAACAAATCCTCTCCATCCGCTATGTATTGAAACAGCGGGAAGCTGTTATTATCGACCGGTAGTCCGAACTTCGGCCCCTTCGCCTACAACGCTTTTATATCTTGTGGAAATTCTAATTTCGTTTTATTTATAAACCACTCTTCATGTTTTTTGTTATTAGTAAGTATTTCGTTTCGTCTTGCTCGCATTTTGTTAAATTTTAACTCTTGGCGCTTTTTTAGTGTTGTTGTTGTTTTGTTCGCGACATTACTCTCCCTTTCCATTAGCTCAATAAATTCTTTCTCACCCAATTGTTCTCTAAGTTTTTGTGTTACTTGATCTATTCGCTGGTTTAATCGTTGTAATATATTGTGTTTTTGTTTTATCAGCAGGCTTAAAATTTTCATTAGGTAAAACTGCGTATGTCTGTGTACTAATTTTTCTATGTCCGTGTTTTTGTCCGAGTCAGATACAAATAACTGCTTACATTTAGTTGAATTACTTAAAAACTTAGGGATAATTTTTGACTTTCTACATTTGATAAGGAACTTTAAACTTGATTTAACTTTTGCCAATTTCTTTGACATTAGCTGCAATTTGTTGATTGTTGATTTAGCGTTTTCATTGTAGTTTTTTATATTAGCATATCCCATGTTTGCTGATTTATGCTCACGGCGTGCCTTCCGTCTATGTAAATTGTATTTTTTGGCGACCTTATTCTTCAAATAACTATCTTATTTAGCTGGCTCGAGGTCTGTGTTGTAAAATAAATTTAATTTTTATTAGTGTTTAACCCTGATGACGATTGCCGCAGAGCAGTCGAAATATATTGGTTGAGAAAAAAGAAAAAATCATCAACGGTGTTTTATTTTACAACACAGACGTTATTTGAAGAATAAGGTCGCCAAAAAATAAATTTTTTTTTATTTATTTTTTTATTTTATTAAATTTTTTTTAATTTTTCTTAAAAAATATTATTTATTTTTCAGATTTAATTAAATAAAATTGTCAACAACAAAAAAGGTGAAAGATTAAAGAGTAAGAAATATATGGTGCTATACATCGCAAACACTTCATCAGTCGCTCACGAAAAACATTAATCTATTTAATAAGAGGGTCAATAAATAGTCCATTTTTGCTTGGCGAAATTAAGTTTAACGTTCCTATTAGGTCATCTAGACATTTTCAATCAATTTTTGTAGCTACATGCAGGTCGAATTATGAAATGCACCAACCACTTCACTGTTTATGTCGTGATTTTAATAAACACTGTAAAAATTTAGACGTCAGCGACTCGTTTCTTGGTATTAAAAAATACCTTTTAACTACATTAAATTTGTAATTCGAAATGAAGCAAAGAACGCTAAACCGTGATATACTGTTCAACCCTCTGTTTCAAATTTGAAGTACCAGTTACTTGAAACTTGTTTGCAAAATTGCGTAGTGATCATTATTTTTATATATAATGAAATTCTGTATAAATTCTATTCTGTATATATTTTATCTAATATTAATTTGCTTTATTGTCAATTTCATTAATTATTATTTAATAGCTCCTTCATGAGTACATTTAAACACATTTACAATATTTTATCTTTTGCTTACTTCTAAGTCTTTAATTGAAATTGTCAAGCGTTTGGTTCAATACTGTTTAAATATTACTTCAAAATTGATGAATGCTTATGTTGTTTATATCATGTATTACATCTGAGATTTAAGTGCCGGTATATTTGGTCTGTGTAATTGTTTAATTTGTAGACTGATAAATAAATAAATAAATAAATAAATCTTCACTACCTATTTTACATAAGAAAATTTAGAAAC
The DNA here is from genome assembly GCF_040869045.1 of Eurosta solidaginis. Lineage (NCBI taxonomy): Eukaryota > Metazoa > Arthropoda > Insecta > Diptera > Tephritidae > Eurosta > Eurosta solidaginis. Next base: position 212,198,728 of record NC_090324.1, on the reverse strand, counting down.
AAAAAAAACTTTATAAATTATTTAACTCTAAAGCTAAATTTCCAGGAATCCGTTATGTCGACGGTCTCGACGATTTCGGCGTCTGAGTATGGACCCATGTTACAGCTACTTCTTCACCCGCGTAATGATTTTTTTCCGATTTTTTTTTCTTATTTTTTGTTGACATTTCTAAATTTAGTTGGGCACATTGGCCTCTTTAAACATTTTCAAGGTTTTTAGTGTTTTACGACGTTTTTGTAATTTTTTTTTTTTTTTTGCTTTCAAACAACATAAATAGTTCCTAGTATTTTAATGCCTGATTATATAGTTACATAGTTTTTATTTATTTATTTATTTATTTTTCTTTTCTTTTGCTTAAATTTTTATTTGTTAAATGTTTGGAATATACATATGTATGTAAAGAATTTTTTTTCGTAATTGTTGTACAGTACATATGTATGCATGTTAATAGTATGTATGTATATTGTATTTTTGTAGAATTTCACTGTTTTCTTCTTAGTTGCGTAAATTATTGGTAAATGCAAAATACGTTGTTTTATTTATAAAATTACTAGCAGACCCGGCAGATGTTGTTCTACCATAAATTTGGTCTATCTGCAACATTTTAATAAGCTTTTTCCGTCTAACTCTGCCCTCGCCCCTCTGAACTTTTCCATAATCTTTGTATTTACTCCTCCCTCCGTATTTCCACTTCATATATCTCCATATTCGTCTCATTCTATCTCTTTCTCGGTCTCCTTCTCTCTTTTCTCTTCTCTCATGTTTTTCTCATTCTTCCTCATATCTTATTGCCAGTCTCAAAGGATGGTATGTATTTTGTTCCAGTCCCATTCCGAGTCTCAGTCCCAGTCACACTCCGAGTCTCGGTCTCAGTCTCAGTGCCAGTCCTAGTCCCAGTCGCAGTCCGTCTCTGGTCTACTTCCCGGAAAAACGCATCGTAAATGCTAATATAGGCAAATTTATTAACCAAATTTCAGGCAAATCGAATAGGGCGTATGTAAATAGGTATGTGGGTATTATTAATTCATGTCTTTATTTCGGCTTCGCATGCATATTTATCAGTTTTGCCAGGTTGATGCGACTAAATCGAATATCACAATGAAAATTACTTTAAAGCCCTCAGCAACAGCTTTCATTTGATATCCATAATACACACACATTCTAGGGGTATCCGGGTCCAGGTTTTGGCATATATATCGAAACCCTAGTCACCCAGCGGTGTAAAACTTACTCTGTACTAAATAAAGCACACATCAACAGCTTCAATTTGATACCCATAATGTAAAAACACATTCTAGGTGTATCCGGGTACATGTTTTGGCCTATATCTAGACACCCTAGTCACCCACCGCCCTGTGATGTTCGCATATTACGTCGAGAGGCTAATATCATTGTGATGCTCGTCATAAATTCCCCCCAAACTTACTCTGTACTAAAGCATACAGCAACAGCTTCAATTTGATACCCATAATGTAAAAACACATTCTTAGTGTAGAGACCCTAGTCACCCAGCGGCATAAAATTTACTCTGTACTAAAGCATACATCAACAGCTGTGATATCGATAATGTAAAAACACATCCTAGTGTTACCCTAATCCACGACCTATATCTCGAGACCTTAGTCGCCAATAGGTATGAAAATTACCTACTAAATCACTCATCAACAGCTTCAGTTTGATGCCCATAATGTAAAAACACTATCTAGGAGTTCACGGGCACACGTTTTGGCATATATCTGGAGACCCTAGTCACCCAGGGGTATGAAAATTTCCCTCTACTAAAGCACTCATCAACAGCTTTCATTTGTTATCCATAGTCTATAAACACATTCCAGGGGTACCCGGGTGCACGTTTTGGCCTGGTCTTTTGGTTTGGTCGAGACCCTAGTCACCCAGGGGTATGAAAATTACCTTCTACTAAAGCACTCATCAACAGCTTTCATTTGATATCCATATTCTATAAACACATTCTAGGGATACCCGGGTCCACGTTTTGGCCTATATCTCGAGACCCTGTGCGTCGATCCTGAATTTTCTTTGCTATACACCTCATGGAGCCCGAGACCTTTCCAATGAATGCAAAACCGTGGAAATCTGTTCGTGCGTTCTTGAGTTATAGCGTCAGGAAGGAAAACCCGACTTATTTTTATATTATAGATAAAGCTCAAGTTTTTTTCTTTTTTTTTAATTAAATATTATAAAACAAAGTAGTGGCGTAATCGTAGACACAATTGAACAGAAATTAAATTATTTTGGAAAACCACGTTTGTATGAGAGAAAAGTTAAAATTTTAAATATCCTATAAGTACGTAGTCAGTTCAATATTCTTTTCAATAATTATTGCGTGTGGCGTGTAACAAAAAAAAATAAAACAGGAATATACCAGCATAAATTCGTACTAGTCCAAAAAAAATTATTGAAAATTTGGTCAACCATAAATAAATCATCTAAGTAACTGTCGATCGTTGAATAGCAAACAACCAAAGCTAAAATTTTATATTTCCCCATATCCTCCTCTTAGGGTTCGAACTTTGTACTTTTTCCATCTTCGCCATCTTGCCCTGGCGTAGCTAGACCTTTAAAGAAGGACGGAGATTGTGCTTGGTAATCCGACCCGGTTTGGGATTGTTTTTATATGATCGAAATCTACTATACCTCGAATACAGCAAAAAAATCTACCAGTTTCTTGTAAAAAAAGAAAGAAAGAAAAAAGGCACAGATGAAGACTAGTTTGGCATAGCATACGTACTGGGTGTGCGATAGTTTGCATCATGGGATTTTCTGCATGGTACGTATGTACGATTTGTGTCACATCATCTAGTAGCTCACTGTGCCACTAGTTGAGTGCCACCTTCGTTATACGCATGTGCGGGTTTCCTAAGTATTAGTGCATTCTCACTAATTCCAATCCACATATATGTACCTATATGTGTACCTACAATTGTACAATATCAAGTGAGTGTGTGGTGATTACCCTTCCTGGGCTTTTAAGTTACGCGCGCCCGCTCACAAGCATATAACTTTGTTGGTTCGTCAGAGCACATCAAAGCTAAGTATATTTTTATGTTGTTGCACTGGGCATTGGTCGTGTTGAACTGTTCGAACCAATGTTCGATACAATACAACAAACATGTTGATCTACAACACTCAATTATTATTGATGTTGTGATAATGATATCGCCCTGAGATGTTCGCATATTACGTCGAGAGGCTAATAACATTGTGCTGCTCCTCATAAATTCCCCCCAACCAGACAGAAGCTAACCGATGCTAGTCGGTACCTAGCGGCTGCAATTTTCATAATTTTGTTATTGTTGATCTCTTTGCCACTCGGTTAAGTATTCCTATTAATTATGAAAGAGAATCAGTTATTTGTTGCTGATGTTGTGACTTGTCATGACCAGATGTCCTTAGTGTGGTACGTTCCTTTATGATTGTTCCCTATGTCTTCTCACAAGTAATAAGCGTTTCCAACCTTTTTTATCACTTTGGCTTTAACACCTTGTGGGGCAAGTTTAGAATTGAAATGTTTTCCTAAATTACTTTACACAAAATTTCTACGTATCACGATTTGTCCTGGGGTAAACTCCCGCATACGCGCGCGTAGGTTGTATGTGCGTGTGTTTTTCTCATACGCAAGTTTCATTTTGGAATTAACTGATTCGCGAATGATGGAGAATTGATCCTCCCTACTAAGTCGAGGACTACCCTCCGATATCAATCCTAGATTCTTCAAAATAGAGTAGTCTTTCCCGTGTGTTACCATGTTTTGTCCGAAAACAATGAAATATGGCGACTGACCTATTGTGCTGTGTAAACCATTTCGTAAAGAACAGTTAATACTGCTTACGTACGCATCCCAGTTCCGATGATCCTTGCGTACAAAGGATCTCAAAGCCTCGTTAATTGAGTGATATACGCGTTCCAAGGCGTTGGCTTGAGGTGAATATACCGCTGTCCGAACATGGCTAATTCCATATTTTTCAAGGAAATTATGGAACTCCTTGCTGACAAATTGGCTTCCATTATCGGATACTATTGTCTGAGGTACACCAAAGCAATCAAAAATTTGTAGTTTAAAGATAATCTATTATTAAGTTGGTTGTGAACTTTCTTAATGGTTGCAAAAAAGTGAATTTCGAAAAATGGTCGAGGACAATAAAAATACCCATGTTTCCCCTTTTTGATCTCGGAAAAGGTTCAATGAAATCGATGTACGATCGTTGGAAAGGTCGCTTTGACGGGCGAAGCGAATACGACGGCGTCTTCGAGGTTTTGCAAAGGTCACAGGATAGCACATAATTTTTTATATCTTTTACCATACCGGGTCAATATAGATGTCTTTTTATCAGCTCAATTGTTTTGGCTATACCACCGTGTGCTGAACCAGGCGAATTATGAGCCGAGCACAAACAGTTTCCACACGTCTTATTCAAGGGGCGTGTTGGTCTCAAAATTATTCCTATAGTAAATGACTTTGTCTATTACTTTGTATTCTGGCATATCACTGTTGGAACATTTTTTTCGTAATTCTCGGTATTCATCGGATTCGAAGTGCGACGATTCTAAATCTATTTCTGGCAAAATCTCTAACTCTATCTCCTCCACATTTCCGGTTTCGTCAATAGCGCGAGACAACGCGTCAGCGACTTTATTATCGCTTCTTTTCTGTGCTCGATGGAAAAGATATAACCTTATAGTTTTAGGGCCCACCGCGCTAGCCTTCCGCTTAAGTCTTTTTGGCGCATTAGCTATTTCAGACTCGCGTGGTCGGTTACGACTTTAAAGTCATGCCCTTCGATATATGGCCTGAACTTCTTTATTGCCGTAACTACTGCGAGACATTCCAGTTCAGTGACGGTATAATTTCTCTGCGCTCTGTTCAGTTTGTGAGACATAAAGGCAATAGGCCTTTCATCGCCATTTTCATCAGCTTGAGCTAACAGACCACCAACACCGTACTGGCATGCATCACATTGGACAATGAACTGTTTCGAATAATCACGGTGAATCAATAAGGGGGCCGTTGTAAGTTTATTTTTAAGCTGCTGAAAGGCATCCTCAGCTGCTGTATTCCAAGCAAACTTCTTTTTCTTAGAGAGCAGCTCGGTTAGTGGAAACGTGAGGCTAGCATAGTCGGCAATAAAGCGCCTATACCACCCTGCCATTCCCAAAAATTGGCGTACTTAACGAATGGTTTTCGGACAAGGATAGTCAGAAATAGCCTTCACTTTATCTTCGTCTACCGCTAGTGTCCCATTCCCTACTGCAAATCCTAAATATTTAACTTTATTTAGACCAAAGCTACTCTTCTTAATGTTGATAGTTAGACCAGCTATTTTTAGATGTGCTGCCACTTCCAGCAGATGCGATATGTGGTCTTCAAACGTTTGAGAGACAACTAAAAAATCGTCTAGGTAAAAGAAAACATGAGTCTTGAGATTGTACGGGACACATTGTTTGTGGTGAATTACAAAGACCAAATGGCATGCGTGTAAATTGGTACAATGGTCGATTGGGTATTGTGAATGCGGTTTTCGTACGAGACTCCTTAGACAAAGTTATTTGCCAGAAGGCATCCTTCAGGTAAATTTTCGATATGCAATATACAAACGGTAGTCGGGCTATCAGTCCATCTAAATTCAGAATAGGATACGCGTCTTTCACAGTTACTTCATTAAGCTTTCTCGAGTCTAAACAAAATCTCACCTTTCCATGTTTTACTATAAGCACTCCTGGGGAGGACCATGCGGAGCTCTCAGCCTTTTCTATTACTCCTAACTCAATCATACGATCTATCCCTTCACACAATAGCTTTTCCATTGCAGGCGAGATTGGATAATAACGCTGCTTTATTGGGGGTAGCCGTGCCAGTGTCTATGACGTGCTCAATTAACTTTGTAGTTCCAAGGCCTTCTTTCTCGTAAGCAGGGAATGGAGAAATAGCTATCTCAAGTTGGCGTTTCTGTAATGATGCCAACGGAATCACATCGGGGTCTACTCCTTCGTCCGTAAGTTGATCTATGCATGGTTCAGCTTGAACTTGCAGACCAAATTTCTGCCAAAAGTCCATTCCGCATATAACGTTGCTGGCAACAGACGGTACTAAAAGAAACTCAATCGTTTCTCTACAATTGTTGAAATCTATCGTAAGCTCTATGACTCCAGTCACGCTCTGCTTTTTCCAATCTGCTGTTTATACGGAACATAAAAGCTTCTGGTAATCTCTCTTGGGACTTTCCATAATTAGTTTTGCTAATTCAGATCCTATGCAGCTCTTATTTGCTCCACTATCTAATAAAGCTAAATATGGTTTATCTAATATCTTTATATTTGCGTATGGTCGAATGTCAGAATTATTGTAAACTATAGAGGAAATAACAGAATTAAACAATGCTTTCTTACGCTTCCAATAGGCTGATATGCGCCTACTGGAACGGGTTGGAGTACGGTTGTTCTCTATGTCCGAGAATATTCTTTTCCTCGCACTATTGTACTCCGTCAAACTAACGTGATAGGGTTTTCTAGATAACGTCTTACTCAAATCTATAGAAATTTTTAAAGTTGTATTATTCATCGGGTTATTATTAGCTTTTGTACTATCTGGTGAAAGTATCTGAATGTTTTCGGTATTGTCGTCATTTGAATCGTTTGTTTCACAATAACCGTGTTTGGTGTTTAATTCCGAGGGCGATAGGATGGATGCTCGTCTGGGATTCGAAGGACATCCTTCTTCGAATTTTCCGATGCAACGGTGCATTTAGGACATGTGGGTTTATACATGTTTTCAACGCCACAGCCGTAGCAGAAGATTTTCCTGGGCTTGAGACAGTAATGATATCTATGTCCCGTCTCTTGAAAATTCCAACCTTTTAGCTTACTTGCCTCAACAGCTTCTATATTGCCGAGTTCTTCGTCTTGGTTAGTGTTGGAAATATCCGAATTAAATAGTTCATTGATTTGGTGACGTCCAGTGGTTTGCCGGGATGAGCCAATGTGAATATCGTTAAAGAACTTTTCATGTTTTCGCGCTGCTTTACCCAATCTAGCCATATCCGTTATTTCGAGGTGTAAAATTTCGTGTCGCAAGTCGGACTTCAAATTGCGTATCAAACTCTCGACTGAACCATTGCAAATCTTTGCCTTCAATCCATGAGTGTAGATGTTGGCAAAGTACTGTAAAACTTCCGTTCAGGTGTAGGGCAGTTAACGTGTTTACTCGATAAATAAATTGGTCTACAGATATGCCATCTTTCGACCCGCTAAAACGAACCTGCCAATTTCGAACTAGATTTGACAGTTTTTCGTTTGCCACAGACAATCGGCTAACGCCTAATGACTCTGGTCGTCTTTCATACCGAACTTGTCATTAATAAGTCGCTCCGGGTACGGTGCGTCGCGTGGCCATTCCACCTGCTCTTCTCGCCGAGAAACAGTTGGAGATGGTCTAGTATTCCTATCCATATTTAAGTTTTGTAACATATTATTTTTTTAAAAATTCAAGACTACAAAGTCTTGGGTGTTTAAAATCAAGTACATTCGCTACAACAGGAAATTTAAAGCGGTAAGTAAGAGGCTGCGTATTAATTTCACCCGAAGCTTCGAATCTTGTATCAAAGATAACCCTAAAGCTTTTTGGAATTATGTAAAATCCAAGAAAGCTACCTCGAGTATTCCCTCGTCAGTTTTTTATAGTGGGTTTCATACCTCTTCACCAGTGGAGTCGGCTAACCTTTTTGCAGACTTTTTTCACTCCAATTTTGTTACTCAGCCAGTTAGTGTTCCTGAGTCCTCCTCAATGGTAGACTCTCCCATCAACTTTGGGGCTCTTACTCTTTCTCTAGATGACATTGCTGATGGAATCCGGAACCTCAAGTCGTCTTCCCAGACAGATATTGACGGCTTATCGTCTTATATCTTTAAAAATTGTTTGATTCTAGCCACCCCACTTCTTTTAATCTTCAACAAATCTCTCGAGTGTGGTGAGTTCACTGATGCTTGGAAGATAATCTTCATATCCCCCATTTTTAAAAGTGGTAATAAAAACAATGCATAGACCAATTGCGAAATTATATACTATCTCTAAAATTTTTGAGTATGTTGTAAAACAAAAAATTAGTTTTGCTGTCAAGCAATTAATTAGTGATAGCCAACATGGCTTCATGCCACGGTTACAAACTTAGCGATTTTTTCTGAATTTTGCCTTGCAGCCTTCAACAACCGTCTTCAAGTCGACACGGTTTATACGGATTTCTCCAAAGCGTTTGATAAAGTCAGTCATCAAATCTTGATATCCAAACTAGCCAGACTGGGCTTTCACTCTATATTTTTGTCTTGGATTAAGTCCTACCTTCACTCACGCAAATGTGTAGTTGTTGTTGACAATATTCAGGCCAAGCCTTTTATTGCATCCTCAGGAGTACCCCAAGGCAGCATCTTGGGGCCACTGCTTTTTGTAATTTTTATTAATGACATTTCAGCCTGCTTTCAGCATTCCCATTTTTTGCTGTACGCTGATGATCTGAAGGTGTTTACAACTGTTTCTACTCCTTCTGATGCAGAAAATATTCAATCTGATCTGAACAACGTTGCTGATTGGTGCCGTAATAATAATCTGCCTTTAAATATTGGTAAGTGCTTCCACGTAACCTTCTCTAAGTCTCGTGGCACAATTCCCACTTCATATTATATTGACGGCTCTCGTCTGTCCACACGTACTGAGATTTCTGACTTAGGCGTACTTTTCGACTCGCAGTTTTCGTTTACCACTTACGTAACCTCGATAATTGCTAAATCCTACTCGGCTTTTATTCGGCGATTTAGCTCTGACTTAACAGATCCTTATACTCTTAAGTTGCTGTTTACGTCTCTCGTACGCTCTAAGTTGGAATATGCTTGCTTTATCTGGAGGCCTTATCATGACTGCCATATCAAAAGGCTCGAGCGAGTCCAAAAAGTCTTTTTATGGTTTTGCCTGCGGTCTCTGAACTTTTCTGAGCCGATTCCCTCTTATAATGCCATATGTGCACTCATTAGCCTTCAATCACTTCAAAGTAGGAGGACCATTCTTACTCTTACTTTTGTCTATTATTAATGCTGTGATTGATTCACCACGTTTACTCGAGAGTATTTGTCTCCATATACCCCCTAGATCACTTCGAAATTGGGATATGTTTTATATTGATTGCGCCCGGACCCTCTATGCCTCTAACGCTCCCATTTTGAGAGCACTGAGGGAGTTCAATACTATCTCAAATTCTTTGGCCATTGACTTTTCTTTGCCAAAGACCACCTTCAAATCTTTGTTGAGTGTTATAATTTTTTGATTGTATTGCTAAGGTCTGTATTTTTAAGTACAAACTCAAGTAGTCTGTAAGAATATTAGACTATTTTTGAAATTAAATTAAATAAATAAATAAATATTCTGAATATCCATGGTCATTACTTCACGAAAGTTTTGCATTGATTCAGCAACCAATTGCTGCACTCTCTGTTCAGTAATTCCACTTTGGTTTGGATTAGTCGCGCGTCGGTATCGTGGACTATTCGTTTGACCGTGTCGACGGTCAGATGCCGTATAAGTTTGGAATTGAGGATTAGTTTGCGCGTAAAGCCGCCTATTCGGTCGTTCACGAGGAATAGTACCGTTTAGCATACTCAGTTTTTCCTTTTCTAAGATTTTTAGGTCTTTTGCGAAACAGGGACCTCTAGAGATTGGACAAGTGTCATTACTATCTAACCAGGTATGGATGCAAGTTAAGTGGAAACAATGATGGCACACCGTTTCTCCCCTATCTTGACTATTTAACAAGGTTTCAGTGCATATGGCACAGGACTGGTTGTTCAACTGAGCACCATCAGTGCCACCAGAGGCATTATCAGGACTAAGTGTCACTGGCATCATATCACTCACTAATAAAAAAAGGTTTACGTGTGTTAATGTTTAGGTCTCTAACGGAAATTCGTTAGGAATGAAAACAATCAATCGATCGCGATTTTAAATCAACTAATTAATAAAATATAATATGATGACTACTCTGTAGGGCAGGCTAATAATTTGCGGTTGCTTAACTCCTTAATGTGTATATGTATGCTGGGTAAAAATGAGGTTAGTGGCTAAGTTTATACTTTGGTAAATCGCTGCAACTCTGCAACAGATCAAAATCCAAAAGTAAATGCTTGACCGTTAGGTTGAAATATGGAACGTATTTGATTTTGGGGTTGTGGATCAAGGTCAGATGTAAGTATAAGAATGTTTATTTCCTGCAAATCCATTGACTCTAACAGTCCAACAAACGAAAAAAATTTGTATTTGCGAGGACAGAATACAGCGGTGTAAAACTTACTCAGTACTAAATAAAGCACACATCAACAGCTTCAATTTGACACTCATAATGTAAAAACACATTCTAGGTGTATCCGGGTACATGTTTTGGCCTATATCTAGACACCCTAGTCACCCACCGCCCTGTGATGTTGGCATATTACGTCGAGAGGCTAATATCATTGTGAAGCTCGTCATAAATTCCCACCAAACTTACTCTGTACTAAAGCATACAGCAACAGCTTCAATTTGATAATGTAAAAACACATTCTTAGTGTATCCGGGTCCACGTTTTGGCCTATATCTCGAGACCCTAGTCACCCAGCGGCATAAAACTTACTCTGTACTAAAGCACACATCAACAGCTTCAATGTGATATCGATAATGTAAAAACACATCGTAGTGTTACCCTAATCCACGGCCTATATCTCGAGACCCTAGTCACCAATAGGTATGAAAATTACCCTCTACTAAATCACTCATCAACAGCTTCAATTTGATGCCCATAATGTAAAAACACTATTTAGGCGTTCACGGGCAAACGTTTTGGCCTATATCTGGAGACCCTAGTCCCCCAGGGGTAGGAAAATTACCCTCTACTAAAGCACTCATCAACAGCCTTCATTTGTTATCCATAGTCTATAAACACATTCCAGGGGTACCCGGGTGCACGTTTTGGCCATTATCTCGAGACCCTAGTAACCCAGGGGTATGAAAATTACCCTCTACTAAAGCACTCATCAACAGCTTTCATTTGATATCCATATTCTATAAACACATTCTAGGGATACCCGGGTCCACGTTTTGGCCTATATCTCGAGACCCTGTGCGTTGATCCTGAATTTTATTTGCCATAAACCTCACGGAGCCCGAGACCTTTCCAACGAATGCAAAACCGTGGAAATCTGTTCGTTCGTTCTTGAGTTATAGCGTCAGGAAAGAAAACCCGACTTATTTTTATATTATAGATAAACCTCAAGTTTTTTCTTTTTTTTTATTAAATATTATAAAACACAGTAGTGGCGTAATCGTAGACACAATTGAGCAGAAATTAAATTATTTTGGAAAACCACGTTTGTATGAGAGAAAAGTTAAAATTTTAAATATTCTATAAGTACGTAGTCAGTTCAATATTCTTTTCAATAATTATTGCGTGTAGCGTGTAACAAAGAAAAAAAAAAACAGGAATATGCCAGCATAAATTCGTACTAGACCAAAAAAAAATTATTGAAAATTGGGTCAACCATAAATAAATCATCTAAGTAACTGTCGATCGTTGAATAGCAAACAACCAAAGCTAAAATTTTATATTTCCCCATATCCTCCTCTTAGGTTTCGAACTTTGTACTTTTTCCATCTTCGCCATCTTGCCCTGGCGTAGCTAGGCCATTTCACTTTAAAGAAGGACGGAGATTGTGCTTGGTAATCCGATCCGGTTTGGGATTGTTTTTATATGATCGAAATCTGCTATACCTCGAATACAGCAAAAAAAAATCTACCAGTTTCTTGTAAAAAAAGAAAGAAAGAAAAAAGGCACAGATAAAGACTATTTTGGCATAGCATTCGTACTGGGTGTGCGATAGTTTGCATCATGGGATTTTCTGCATGGTACGTATGTACGATTTGTGTCACATCATCTAGTAGCTCACTGTGCCACTAGTTGAGTGCCACCTTCGTTATACGCATGTGCGGGTTTCCTAAGTATTAGTGCATTCTCACTAATTCCAATCCACATATATGTACCTATATGTGTACCTACAATTGTACAATATCAAGTGAGTGTGTGGTGATTACCCTTCCTGGGCTTTTAAGTTACGCGCGCCCGCTCACAAGCATATAACTTTGTTGGTTCGTCAGAGCACATCAAAGCTAAGTATATTTTTATGTTGTTGCACTGGGCATTGGTCGTGTTGAACTGTTCGAACCAATGTTCGATACAATACAACAAACATGTTGATCTGCAACACTCAATTATTATTGATGTTGTGATAATGATATCGCCCTGAGATGTTCGCATATTACGTCGAGAGGCTAATAACATTGTGCTGCTCCTCATAAATTCCCCCCAACCAGACAGAAGCTAACCGATGCTAGTCGGTACCTAGCGGCTGCAATTTTCATAATTTTGTTATTGTTGATCTCTTTGCCACTCGGTTAAGTATTCCTATTAATTATGAAAGAGAATCAATTATTTGTTGCTGATGTTGTGACTTTTCATGACCAGATGTCCTTAGTGTGGTACGTTCCCTATGTCTTCTAACAAGTAATAAGCGTTTCCAACCTTTTTTATCACTTTGGCTTTAACACCTTGTGGGGCAAGTTTAGCGTTGAAATGTTTTCCTAAATTACTTTACACAAAATTTCTACGTATCACGATTTGTCCTGGGGTAAACTCCCGCATACGCGCGCGTAGGTTGTATGTGCGTGTGTTTTTCTCATACGCAAGTTTCATTTTGGAATTAACTGATTCGCGAATGATGGAGAATTGATCCTCCCTACTAAGTCGAACACTACCCTCCGATATCAATCCTAGATTCTTAAAAATACCGTAGTCTTTCCCGTGTGTTACCATGTTTTGTCCGAAAACAATGAAATATGGCGACTGACCTATTGTGCTGTGTAAACCATTTCGTAAAGGACAGTTAATACTGCTTACGTAAGCATCCCAGTTCCGATGATCCTTGCCTACAAAGGATCTCAAAGCCTCGTTAACTGAGCGATATACGCGTTCCGAGGCGTTGGCTTGAGGTGAATATACCGCTGTCCGAACATGGCTAATTCCATGTTTTTCAATGAAATTATGGAACTCCTTGCTGACAAATTGGCTTCCATTATCGGATACTATTGTCTGAGGTACACCAAAGCAATCAAAAATTTGTAGTTTAAAGAAAATCTATTATTATGTTGGTTGTGAACTTTCTTAATGGTTGCAAAAAAGTGAATTTCGAAAAATGGTCGAGGACAATAAAAATACCTATGTTTCCCCTTTTTGATCTCGGAAAAGGTTCAATGAAATCGATGTACGATCGTTGGAAAGGTCGCTTTGACGGGCGAAGCGAATACGACGGCGTCTTCGAGGTTTTGCTAAGGTCACAGGATAGCACATAATTTTTTATATCTTTTACTATACCGGGCCAATATAAATGTCTTTTTATCAGCTCAATTGTTTTGGCTATACCACCGTGTGCTGAACTAGGCGAATTATGAGCCGAGCACAAACAGTTTCCACACGTCTTCTTCAAGGGGCGTGTTGGTCTCAAAATTATTCCTATAGTAAATGAATTTGTCTATCAATTTGTATTCTGGCATATCACTGTTGGAAACTTTTTTTCGTAATTCTCGGTATTCATCGGATTCGAAGTGCGACGCTTCTAAATCTATTTCTGGAAAAATCTCTTTCTCCTCCACATTTCCGGTTTCGTCAATAGCGCGAGACAACGCGTCAGCGACTTTATTATCGCTTCTTTTCTGTGCTCGATGGAAAAGATATAACCTTGTAGTTTTAGGGCCCACCGCGCTAGCCTTCCGCTTAAGTATTTTTGGCGCATTAGCCATTTCAGACTCGCGTGGTCGGTTACGACTTTAAAGTCGTGCCCTTCGATATATGGCCTGAACTTCTTTATTGCCGTAACTACTGCGGGACATTCCAGTTCAGTGACGGCATAATTTCTCTGCCCTCTGTTCAGTTTGTGAGACATAAAGGCAATAGGCCTTTCGTCGCCATTTTCATCAGCTTGAGCTAACAGACCACCAACACTGTACTGGCATGCATCACATTGGACAATGAACGTTTCGAATAATCACGGTGAATCAATAAGGGGGCCGTTGTAAGTTTATTTTTGAGCTACTGAAAGGCATCCTCAGCTGCTGTATTCCAAGCAAACTTCTTTTTCTTAGAGAGCAGCTCGGTTATTGGAAACGTGAGGCTAGCATAGTCGGCAATAAAGCGCCTATACCACCCTGCCATTCCCAAAAATTGGCGTACTTGACGAATGGTTTTCGGACAAGGACAGTCAGAAATAGCCTTCACTTTATCTTCGTCTACCGCTAGTGTCCCATTCCTTACTACAAATCCTAAATATTTAACTTTATTTATACCAAAGCTACTCTTCTTATTGTTGATAGTTAGACCAGCTTTTTTTAGATGTGCTGCCACTTCCAGCAGATGCGATATGTGGTCTTCAAACGTTTGAGAGACAACTAAAAAATCGTCTAGGTAAACGAAAACATGAGTCTTGAGATTGTACGGGACACATTGTTTGTGGTGAATTACAAAGACCAAATGGCATGCGTGTAAATTGGTACCATGGTCGATTGGGTATTGTGAATGCGGTTTTGGTACGAGACTCCTTAGACAAACTTATTTGCCAGAAGGCATCCTTCAGGTCAATTTTCGATATGCAATATACAAACGGTAGTCGGGCTATCAGTCCATCTAAATTCAGAATAGGATACGCGTCTTTCACAGTTACTTCATTAAGCTTTCTCGAGTCTAAACAAAATCTCACCTTTCCATGTTTTACTATAAGCACTCCTGGAGAGGACCATGCGGAGCTCTCAGCCTTTTCTATTACTCCTAACTCAATCATACGATCTATCCCTTCACACAACAGCTTTTCCATTGCAAGCGAGATTGGATAATAACGCTGCTTTATTGGGGGTAGCCGTGCCAGTGCCTATGACGTGCTCAATTAACTTTGTAGTTCCAAGGCCTTCTTTCTCTTAAGCAGGGAATGCAGAAATAGCTATCTCAAGTTGGCGTTTCTGTAATGATGTCAACGGAATCACATCGGGGTCTAATCCTTCGTCCGTAAGTTGATCTATGCATGGTTCAGTTTGAACTTGCAGACCAAATTTCTGCCAAAAGTCCATTCCGCATATAACGTTGCTGCAACAGACGGTACTAAAAGAAACTCAATCGTTCCTCTACAATTGTTGAAATCTATCGTAAGCTCTATGACTCCAGTCACGCTCTGCTTTTTCCAATCTGCTGTTTTTACGGAACATAAAAGCTTCTGGTAATCTCTCTTGGGACTTTCCATAATTAGTTTTGCTAATTCAGATCCTATGCAGCTCTTATTTGCTCCACTATCTAATAAAGCTAAATATGGTTTATCTAATATCTTTATATTTGCGTATGGTCGAATGTCAGAATTATTGTAAACTATAGAGGAAATAACAGAATTAAACAATGCTTTCTTACGCTTCCAATAGGCTGATATGCGCCTGCTGGAACGGGTTGGAGTACGGTTGTTCTCTATGTCCGAGAATATTCTTTTCCTCGCACTATTGTACCTCGTCAAACTAACGTGATAGGGTTTTCTAGATAACGTCTTACTCAAATCTATAGAAATTTTTAAAGTTGTATTATTCATCGGGTTATTATTAGCTTTTGTACTATCTGGTGAAAGTATCTGAATGTTTTCGGTGTTGTCTTCATTTGAATGGTTTGTTTCACCATAACCGTGTTTGGTGTTTAATTCCGAGGGATGCTCGTCTGGGATTCGACGGACATCCTTCTTCGAATTTTCCGATGCAACGGTGCATTTAGGACATGTGGGTTTATACATGTTTTCAGCGCCACAGCCGTAGCAGAAAATTTTCCTGGGCTTGAGACACTAATGATATCTATATCCCGTCTCTTGCCGACTTCTTCGTCTTGGTTAGTGTTGGTAATATCTGAATTAAATAGTTCATTGATTTGGGGAAGTCCAGTGGTTTGCCGGGATCAGCCAATGTGAATATCGTTAAAGAACTTTTCATGTTTTCGCGCTACTTTCCCCAAACTAGCAATATCCGTTATTTCGAGGTGTAAAATTTCGTGTCGCAAGTCGGACTTCAAATTGCGTATCAAAATCTCGACTAGCTCTGTCTCATTCATTTGGGTTCTCAACTTGTCGGACATTTGCATTACAACTTCAAGGAAATCATCAAAGGGCTCAGCAAATTTTTGTTTTCTTCTTCGAATGTCATCGTGTATTTCGGGGTCTGTCAAAAAATCCTTAAATTGGAGTCGCATTGCCTAGCAACGATCAAACCAATCCAGATCATTCGTGCGTTGCCGGTAACGCCAGAACCATTGCCAAGCTTTGCCTTCAAACCATGAGTGTAGATGTTAGCAAAGTACTGTAAAACTTCCGTTCAGGTGTAGGGCAGTTAACGTGTTTACTTGATAAATAAATTGGTCTACAGATATGCCATCTTTCGACCCGCTAAAACGAACCTGCAATTTCGAACTAGATTTGACAGTTTTTCGTTTGCCACAGACAATCGGCTAACGCCTAATGACTCTGGCCGTCTCTCATACCGAACTTGTCATTAATAAGTCGCTCCGGGTACGCTGCGTCGCGTGGCCATTCCACCTGCTCTTCTCGCCGAGAAACAGTTGGAGATGGTCTAGTATTCCTATCCATATTTAAGTTTTGTAACATATTCTGAATATCCATGGTCATTACTTCACGAAAGTTTTGCATTGATTCAGCAACCAATTGCTGCACTCTCTGTTCAGTAATTCCACTTTGGTTTGGATTAGTCGCGCGTCGGTATCGTGGACTATTCGTTTGACCATGTCGACGGTCAGTTGCCGTATAAGTTTGGAATTGGGATTAGTTTGCGCGTAAAGCCGCCTATTCGGTCGTTCACGAGGAATAGTACCGGTTGGCATACTCAGTTTTTCCTTTTCTAAGATTTTTAGGTCTTTTGCGAAACAGGGACCTCTAGAGATTGGACAAGTGTCATTACTATCTAACCAGGTCTAGATGCAAGTTAAGAGGAAACAATGATGGCACACCGTTTCTCCCCTATCTTGACTATTTAACAAGGTTTATGTGCATATGGCACAGGACTGGTTGTTCAACTGAGCACCATCAGTGCCACCAGAGGCATTATCAGGACTAAGTGTAACTGGCATCATATGACTCACTAATAAAAAAAAATGTACTGGCGACATGTTAGAATGCCTATTTTGGCATCACTAGTAAATCGAATGGTTTTAATTCTACAAAAAAAATGTACTAACGACTTAGGAGGGCGAGCCCATTTTCGGTATTACCTACGAGATCAACTCCTAAAGTTTTATATCGAAAATGCGAGTTTGTGAACTTTGTCGGAATTCCAAACTATATATATATCTAAACAGAATTAAGAAAAACTTAAATCGACGAGATCATTAACTTATCTCCATGTTTTATGATACACAAATTTTCTTTTTAAATTATCTTAATGAAACTATCACTGAGTGATCTTAAGAATGACCAATAAACTAGTTACATCCCTAATTAATTTATAAAAATCTTTATAAATTATTTAACTATAAAGCTAAATTTCCATTATGTCGACCGTCTCGACGTTTATTGGGAAATTTCGGCGTCTGAGTATGGACTAAGGTTACAGCTACTCCTTCACCCGCGTGATGATTTCTTTTCGGATTTTCTTTCTTTTTAGTTGGGCACATTGACCTCTTTAAAATTTTCACTTGATGAATCACGGTGTTAACGGCCGTCATTTTCATCATTCTTACACACTTTTCTTCTCTGTTTATGCAAGTAGATTCTATACAAGTTTGTTGGATAATTTATTACAATTTTTGTTCACCATTTCGTGTGGCAAAGTTTGTTGTTTTTTTTTTTTTTTTGCTTTGAACAATTTAAACTCCGAGGTTTGCATATAAGAGTACTACAATTACCAATCAGGATCGTACCCAAACAAAATCTATATTTTTTTTGACTTTTTTGTGAAGTTAGGGAATACTTTAAGACCCAAACGAATATTCAAGGAATGTTTTGTGAGGATGAGTCTCCACACCACGCCCAACTGAATATACTAAATAATGTAGACGTCTACACACGTGGGCATTGCTTTGCGAACAATTTTATGTATGCGCAGATGTATATATTGCATTCGTAACTCCAGTCTTAGCCGGTATTTTAATTGTTTTAATTTTTGCATGGGTTCACACGAATTTACATAACTTTGAAGAAGATTGTTCTATTCAAGATGGCTCGACTTCTCGATGCTCCAAATGTTCACATCACTTTAAACAAAAAGAGTTTCCTTTGGTTTTAAACTACTTTTGGCCCTATTCAAAAAGTTTTCACGATATATTATTATCTGCACTAATGACTGCAGTAATAATTACACATATTTGATTTATATTTAATCTTTAAAAACACTTTGAAAACTTTTCACTATTGCCCCGACTTGGGCTTTCATGATTTTACACCCGGGGATTTTAGTCACAACGCACGCGGGTTTGGGTCCGAAGAGCTAATTTTTGCCAGCTGTGCTGGTATTTTCGATGTCTCCTCATAAACTGATTTTGTTAATCTTTGGCCTACGCCTTCAAAGCCTTTGCTTCTACCGGGTGTTTTCCAGTCTTCCATATCTTCTCTCCTTAGGTATAGGTCAAACGGCATAATCGCCTGATCTTCCCGTTAGACATTGTTTTTTCTTTTCTCCTTGATATCTTTGTACAGTCAGATCAGACAATGACTTCTTTATTCGTATCGAGAGATGAGAAATAACGTTATAGATCACGCCATCCAAATTTGCTTAACAGAAAAAACAGGAATATACCAGCCTAAATTGTACTTGTCCAAAAAAAAAAAAATTTTCGAAAATTGCGTCAAGCATAAATAAGTCATCTAAGTAACTGTCGGTCGTTGAATAGCAAACAACCAAAGCTAAAATTTTATATTTCCCCATATCCTCCTCTTAGGGTTCGAACTTGGTACTTTTTCTGTCGGGTGCTTCGCCCTTTTTCCTGGCGTAGCTAGGCTGTTTCACCTTAAATAAGGACAGAGATTGTTCTTGGTAATCCGATCCGGTTTGGGACTGTTTTTATACGATCGAAATCTGCCCTACCTCGACTACAGCAAAAAAAAATGTACCAGTTTCTTGTAAAAAAAGAACAAAGAAAAAAAGGCACAGATTAAGACTAGTTTGGCATAGCATTCATGCGATAGTTTGCATCATTGGATTTTCTGCACGGTATGTATGTATAAATTAATCAATTTTTAATATAAATAAGATACGCATACATTTGCACCTGCATTAGTGGTTACATGCATATGTACATATGTATGCAAGTTACTTAACCAAAATGGAAAAAGTGCGGCAAGTGTAAAAGTTCGATACGTGGAGAAGTGGCCAATATACGATGTGAAGGGGTGTGTGGTAAATATTACCACCTGACCAAATGTTCTGGGTTGGACCAATACAGCATTAATAAACTGCAAGAATATGAAATGCTAAGATGTATGTGTACTGACTGTGTACAGTATGTACATAATGTAGATGACATATTAAAAGACATGCAAATGGTAGTGAAGCAAAATGGACAACAACTACAAGAATATCGAAGTGAATTTGACAATGCACTTAGAAAGAATGAAAAAGAAATAAAGCATCTTCTACAAGCGGTGGAAACAGCTTTCAGTGAAAGAATTAGAGCTATGCAAAAGAATCGTGTGAAAAAGGTGTAAAAGAGGTTAATAAAATAAGGGAAATAGCAGAAGGCTTTAAGCGAATCAGCGAACAGATATGTGTCGAATTAATAACTAACAAAGGTGACAATAAGAAAATGATTGAAGCAATAAGCAGCGAAAACAAAAAATGTGCAATGAATTGAAGCAGAATGTCAATAATGTTGGAGCAAAAATATCATATGCGAATATAACAAAAAGTTGTAAACAAAAAAAGAAGCGTTGCTAGAGATAAAAAAAAAATCATACACTAATAGTGAAACCGAGCAAAAAAACAAGATGCGCAAAGGACAAAAAATGACCTGGATTCAAATGTATACCCTTAAGAGCTGCAAATAACGAATATAGTAACTAGGCAAAGCGGGGTAGTGATAGTTGAAAGTAAAAATGATCAATAACGAGATAAAATTAAAAATGCCTTCGAGACTAATCTTGAAAATACCTATGAGGTCAAGATCCCTAAGAAAGTGAAACCGACAGTTGTTGTATCGGGTATAAATTTTAAATATGATAGTGAAGAACTGGCGGAGAGAATTAAACGACAAAATGCGTGTCTTTCTGAAACGGATATTAAAATTATAATACAGTATGAAAAGAAAAAGGGCTCGAATGTGTATTACAGTGCAGTACTGGAAGTGGACGTAGAAGCTTTCACGAATATACTAGCTGGAGAAAGGATAAATGTAGGCTGGGAACGGTGCAGAGTGTATGATACAGTCCAAGTACTTTGTTGTTTTAAATGCAAAGGCTTTCATGATAAGGCCAGTGACTGTAAAGAAATAGAAGTGTGCACAAAATGTCTGGGTGAACACAAACATACGCAATGCGATAAGGAACCAGTCAGGAAATGTATCAACTGTATGAGGGCAAATAAGGAACTGAATCTCGGGCTTGATGATAACCATGATACTATGGATAAAGCATGTCCTGTATATCAGCAAAAATTATCCGAAAGGAAAAAACAGATTGTTTATTAGCAACCCAAGCATAAAAAGTACAAAAATCGAAGTAGTGGGGTGCATAGCTTAGAATGTATATATCTCAATATTTGTAGTATAACAGCAAACAAAAGTGAACTGGAGAGGCTTGTCGAAATAAGAAAACCAAACATTGTACTATGCACAGAAACATGCACAACTGATCTTATAATGGATACCGAATTAAACATTCCGACATACAAATGTATTCGTTGCGATTTCCATAGTAGACATATGGGTGGTGTTTTGATGTATGTTCATGAAAATTTAGAGTTTAGAATAGTCTGTAATATAGCCATTAACATGGATATATGGTGCATTATTATAAAAATCAAAAAACGTGCGTTAAAATGGCAAATTGGTGTACTTTATCACTCACCAAATAGCAGTGACGCCGACTTTATTACGTTTTTAGATGAAATCCTAACTGATAACATCAAGGAATCAGACAATAATATCATAATTGGAGATTTTAACATCAATATGAATGTATCGTCAACATACTCGAAACACCTATTAAGTTTATTCGCACAAAGGGCAATGATTCAAAGAATTAATTTCAATACGAGAACAACAGAGAACTCGTCTACCAAAATTGACTTGATCTTTAGTAATAATGATCAAGTTAGGTCGGAAAATATAGTTGAATATAGAATTTCGGATCAGGAAATAATTAATTTGAAAGTGCCAACAACAAAGTTTTGCCAAATGAGAAGCTACTCTACTTTTACCTCATGGGAATACTATAGTTCCGAAAACCTTTTAAATAAGCTAAGAACATGCGTAATGCGGGAGTAGAAAATAAAATTACAGCCCTGAACAATATTCTTACTGAAGTAATGCAAGCACTGACATATGTGAAGAGAACAAAAATACAACTGAGAAATAAGTGGTATGACTGTGAGCTTACAGCTCTCCCTAAAAGAAAACTTGAACTATATAATATTGCCACAGAAACAGGATACTGGGATAAATACAATGTATTAAAGAAAATATACAAAAGTACTATTATATATCAGAAAAAGATGTATATGGAAGGCAGAGTTCACAGCAATAACGGAAACATGAAGCGGATGTGGAAGTGTCTGAAAGACGTCGCAGAGCTTACAGATAACAAAAAACATATCACTAAGATAGTAATACATGGCGAATGCCTCGATAATGAGTATCATATAGCTAATGCCCTAAACAATTTTTTTGTACAGAGCATAGTCGAAATTAGTGATAGTATCGAAGAAATGCCCACTGCATCCGAACTAAACGTTGATCGCTCGATCGCAGTAGAACCATTTCTTTTCACTGACTTTGAGTTAGATGATATAATGCATATCACAAAAGCTTTTAAAAATAAGTATGGCGGAGAAAAGCTTTTATCTGAGGGTGTCTTCAAGGATTCCATGATGTACATTGGTAACTTTTACAAAGACATAATAAATGAGTCCCTAAATAATGGCATTGTTCCAAACTGCTGGAAAGTTTCAACAATAGTACCTGTGGAAAAAGTAAAAAATACAGCGAAACCGGAGGAGCTACGGCCAATCAATACGTTACCCTCAGATGAGAAAATTATGGAAATGGTGGTGAATAATCAATTGGTGGCATACCTATAAAAGTACAAAGTTATTATACCAGAACAGTCTGGATTCAGGAAGAGCCATTCTTGTGAAACAGCATTTAACATGGTTATTGCAGAATGGAAAGAAGATATATCAGATAAAAAATGTGTGGTGTCTGTCTTCTTAGACTTGAAACGGGCCTTTGAAACAGTTGATAGACGGGAATTGTTGAATGTTTTGTTCAAAACTGGTGTCAGAGGTACGACTTTGGAATGGTTCCGAAGTTATCTCAGTGACAGAAAGCAAAGGATAAGACTAAGTTCATGGTATTTTGCAAAAACCAGAACATCATACGTAATAACGATTTAAACAATATAACCCTGAAGATAAAAAACAACTTAATTCAAAGAGTAAATGAAATGAAGTACTTAGGAGTTTTAATTGATGAAAACCAGAATTTTGGAGAACATATAAATTATCTTGAAAGAAAAATTGCGCAGAAAATAGGATTCATGTACAGAACATGTAAACATATTAGTCAACGTCATAAAATAATGGTGTATCGTTCAATTATTGAGCCGCACTTTATATGCTGCCTACAATTCTGCTGATAGCGAGTGATATGCAAATTAAAAGACTACAAATACAACAAAACAAGGCAATGAGATTTATATTAAAATGTCCCCAAGAACATCAAAAACTATAATGCTGAATCGGTTAAACTGGCTTAGTATAAAACAGTCAATAAGTTACTTCACTTTGAAATTTATACATCATGTACGATTAGGAATGCTACCGAGTTACCTGAGCAATAAAATAGTATATAATCACGAGATATATAGTTATGGAACTAGATACTGCAATAATATAAGACTGCCTAGAGTAAGAACAGAGTTCGCAAAGAAGACTTTAGAATACACAGGGTACAAAATGTACAATGAACAACCTACTGAGATAAAAGATTGTGAAAATATTAATAAGTTTAAAGTAAAATTATTTTTATATTGTAAAACACTTAATATTTAATGAAACAAATGTTACTTAACATCAACTAGGTCTTAGACACCGTAATAAATAAATATAATAATAATAATAATTTGTATCTTAACATCATCTAGTAGTTTCTTTGTGCTACTAGTAGAGCGCCACCTTCGTTATGCGCATGTGCGGGGTTTTCCAAGTATTAGTGCATGCTCACTAATTCCAATCTACATATATATACCTATATGTGTACCTACAATTATACAATATCAAGAGGGTGTGTTGGTGATTGCCTTACCTGGGATTTTAAGTTACGCTCGCCCGCTCACAAGCATATAACTCTGTTGGTTCGTCAGAGCACATCGACGCTAAGTATATTTGTATGCTGTTGCACTGGGCATTAGTCTTGTCGAAATGTTCGAGCCAATGTTCGATCAATACAACAAACATGTTGATCTGCAACACTCAATTATTATTGATGTTGTGATAATGATATCGCCCTGAGATGTTCGCATATTACGTCGAGAGGCTAATATCATTGTGATGCTCGTCATAGTATCAGCAAGGTAGAAGGGTTATATTTATGTGAATATTGCATATATGCTCTTCCAGAAAAGGGTAAACCACCAGACCAGATTTTCGCAATGCGCCAATCTTGGAAAAAACCGAGAAAAAAGAATCGACACACATCACCTCTTCGTCGATTTTAAAGCCGCCTTTGACATCACGAAAAGGAGCTGACTATATGTCGCTATGTCTGAATATGCTTTCCCCGCAAAACTTATACGGCTGTGTAAAATGCCGTTGAGCAACACCATCAGCTCAATCAGAAGTAGGAAGGACCTCTCTGAGCAGCTCGAAACTAAACGAGGTTTCAGACAGGCTGACCCCCTATCGTGCGATTTCTTAAATTTAATGCTGGAGAAAATTAAATTAGCTGTAGGACTTAACCGCTACGAACAAATATTCTATAAAAGCGTGCAATTATTGGCATATGCTGATGATATTGATATCATCGGCCTAAACACCCGCGCCGTTAGTTCTGCTTACTCCCAACTGGAAAAAGAAGCGGTAAAGATGGGTTTGATGGTGAATGAGGACAAAACGAAGTACCTGCTGTCATCGAGCAAAGAGTCAGCGCATATGTGCCTTGGCAACCACGCTACTATTGGCAGCCATAATTTCGAAATAATAAAAGACTCCTTTTATTTGCGAACCAGCATCAACACTAACACCATCATCTCTGAAATCCAGAGAAAAATCGCTCTTCCCAATAAATGCTACTTTGAACTAGGTAGGCAAATGAAAATAAAGTCTTCTCTCGGTAAACGAAAAGCATAATCTACAAGTCACTTATTGTACCCGTCCTGCTATATGGTGCAGAAGAATGGACCATGACAACATCAGATGAAGCAACTCTGGGAGTGTTCGAGAGAAAAGTTCTTCGAAAGATTTATGGACTTCTACGCGTAGGCGATGGGGAGTACAGAAGAAGATTTAACGATGAGCTGCACGAGCTGTACGCAGACATCAACATAGTCCAGCGAATTCAAATGCAGCGGCGACACTGGCTAGGCCATGTTACGCGAAGGAAAGACGACGATCCGGCTAAGAAAGTGTTTCTATCGGAATCTGCCTATGGAAGCAGAGGAAGAGGGCGGCCCCCTCCACTGGAAGGACCAGAGGGAAAATGATTTAAACTCTCTTGGTGTGACCAATTTGCGCCAATTGGCAGAAAGAAGAAGCGACTAACTGAGTTTTTAGTGAGAAGATCTACTTGGCAAAAATATAATCAGTGTGCTTGCCAAGGGAAAAGACTTTTTTCTAGTTGAAATTTTTGTAAATTTTTGGAGATCGAAACCAGAATTGTCGGTGTGGTAGGCGGAGCACGCCACCATCAAAACACTATGCTTCCACTGTTCATTTTATCATAACTATTATAATGTGTATTTAATAAGGGGGACAGGCTCATATTACTTTATGCAGTTGGTTTTGTTATTGTTATTCTTTTCTTCATAAGCTAGCTTCGCGGAAGCTGAGTAATGAACTCGATGTCTCCAAGATTCATATTTTATATGGTGTTAAGGCCTCTATCCACTCAGCCATATGAATACGTCGCTGTGCTGGTTGTTAGTTGTATCTGATACCTATATGCCACTAATTTATTTTCTTGTATTTTCTCTGTATATTTTCTTAAATTTTTTTTTCGCCCTCCTTCTTTATACGGTGTAAGTGTGTAAACTAGTGACGTGCATTATTACACTACAAAGTATTGTACAATGTAGTATAATTGATAAATACCTTGTATATGTTGTGCAAACGAAGAAGTTGTAAAGTAAATGTTGTGCTGTTGTCAAACAGATGGTTGTAGATGTTGTGTCGTTCTGGTTTGATCACTCTACACACAACATCGCATGTTCGTTCTACTATGTTGTATTGGGAACTACACAACATGCATTAATTTCTCTCTCTCATATACGCAAATACTTATTGTACTTATAGTGTGCTTGATCGTTGCAACGCGTGGCAAATTGTTTTGTGGAAAAGTAAAGTGTTTGTGGTAAAATTTCTGTGAAATTTTATATTATATTTGTGAAAAATGAATATCAATGACATTAAAGCTAAAATCCTGTCAGGTGTTTATAAAATAAATATAAAGCGAGGAAGAAGCAAAGTTTGGGATTATTTTCGCCATATTATTGACGATGGAGATAATGAAATCCCAAACTTCATTGCATGCAAAATATGCAATAGCGTTTACAAATACTCAAAGTATGCGCTGTCAAATATGTCGAAGCACAAGTGCTTCGTTGGAACACAAAATGAAGAAGGAGTAATACAAGTTGATGTGAATGGAGATACCATGAAAAGATGCACAGAAGTTTTGGCAGAATGGGTGACGGGTGACATTCGTCCTTATGCGCTGGCTCAGGATCGTGGCCTTAAAGAATTTACCAAATTCATACTCGAGGTTGGACATAAACATGGATCTAATGTAAATGTGGAAAACCTCTTGCCGCACCCCACTACAATTTATAGAAATGTTGAGCAAAGGTTTAAAATACATTTTTCAATTTTAAAAACCGATGTAACAGCGGTAGCTGAGACTGGATATGCGCTAACAAGCGATATATGGACGGACAATTTCCTAAAAATGTCTTTCCTCGCCGTAACAATCCATTATAAAGGACAGTTCATCGCAAAATAAGTTGCTTGGTATAAAATCCATGAAAGGCCTCGCTAATACAAGTAAGGTACTATATATTTAAGAATGCAAATGATAATAGAGCAAGTGTAGATATTTTATGAAAATTCATGTTTTTCGGGATATCATTAAAATATTTTTAAAAATATATTACACTGTGGAACATTTTTGATGTCATGAGTACAAACTCCTTCTCGTGAGGAATTTGTTGAAGTTCTTATCGAAAGTAAACAAAACTCTATTTGGGTTTTTGCTATTTTATTTAAGAATATATTTCTTTATGTTTAAATACGCACCTCACCCCCCATATTTTTCATTAAAAACTAGCTCTATTAAAGACGAATACATAATAATTGAAAATATCATACAACTTACTCATTTACTATTATTAAATAGGTGCTAATATTAAAGAAAAGGTGGTTAGTTTGCTTTCCGAATTCAATTGTTCCTTAAACAGTAAGTTCGTAGACGTGACTGACAGAGGAAGTAATATGATTGCTGCATTCAAAGAATATAATAATATTCACTGCATTAGCCACTTGATTCACAACACTGTGGAAAAATGTATAAAGAAGACGACGCAAATTGATGAACTCATTTCTTTATGTGCAAAGCTGGTAAAATATTTTAAAAAATCAGGCTTGAACGCAGAATTAGAAACATCTTTAAAAAGCTTTTGTACAACCCGATGGAATTCGGTATACTATACTATTTGCTCGATTGCTAAAAATTTTGCAGCCATTCAAGATAAATTATTAGAAAAGGATCTAGTAGAAAAATATAGTATATAAAATTATACAATTTAGAGAATTTAATGAAAATTTTAAAGGTTTTCAAGGATGCCTCAGATGATCTTGAAGGTTCGCTATATCCAACTATACATTTAGTTTATGCGAATATAGAGCATTTGAAAACATCTCTTTCCATAGAAGACGATGATCCATCCCTAATAAAGGAATTTATAATAAATTTACAGGAAACGATAACGTCCTTAATAGATCCAAATATGACAATGTACCACAAATTAGGATTATTTCTTTTCCCTCCTGCAAATAAATTAACCCAGTTCAGTTTAGATGAATCTGAGGAAATTATTAATTATTGTAAATCCCTTTTGACACCTTATGCAGACAATATTACTTTACCTGTAAATTCTACTGCAACAAATTCCTCCAGAATGTTTTCTTTATTTGGAAAGCACAAAAGTCCTTCAGAAACAACTGCCAACTCAAGTGTTTCAGCAATTCATAGCGAAATATTAAAGTACAAAAACACTAATGTAACATTATATGATGACTTTAATATATTGCAGTGGTGGAATGAGCATAAAAATGAATTTCCTCTTTTGTTTACATTAAGTTCTCGCATTCTAGCTATCCCTGCAAGTAGTGCACCCTCTGAAAGAGTATTTTCAATTGCTCGAACAATACTAACCGATAAAAGATCTCAAATGACAGCGAATTCAAAGTCATTTAATAAAATAATGTTTGTCAATATAAACTCAAAAGACTGATTAGACTATCATTTTTTTACGAATTTTATTTTAAGTTATTGACTAATTAATTAATATGAAAAAACAAATGTGTTACTTTTTTATATACAAAATATGTATCAAACTAATGTGAATCTTAGCGATTTATGAAATCAAGTTATATGTGTTATTTTTTGTTTGTTTATATGTACATTCAATGTACTACAATGTACTACATTGTACAATGCACATACGTTTTTATATATTTTTATTAAAATGAAATACTTTTATTATATTATTTTATTATTACAGTTATTTATTAATTAATAACAAAATGTGATTTATGTTCCTTTTTTAATATTCGAAACATGTACCAATCTAATGTGAATCAAAGCAATTTATGAAATCGAGTTATGTAAAATTTTTATTTATGTTATGTTAAAATGAATACATTTGAAAAATTAGTATTTTTTACTATTCACCTTTTCTGGTATAAATACAAAATTTTTCCATCTCAAAAACAAATAAATTTGTCTTTTTATTCTATTTTACTGCAGTCAGACAAAAATAGTATTCCACAAATACTCACTACATCTGTTTGAAATGAAATACTACTTTGTATTGTGCAACTTGTATGTAGTATTGTAAGTTGATACAACTCAACTACACACAACCTACGAGAGTAGAGCACAACATCTACAAATACAACATAAATGAAAACACGCACTCAAACTTACTCAAAAACGAAATCATGACCAACTTGCACGATGTTGTGTACCAATGCACGTGTATAGTGTAAACTATATATACCAAAAAACTAACGAAAAATACAACCTAGTTCAATTTGTTTTTTAATAGATTTTTTTACAATCGGCCGTTTTTACTGACAAATGAAAATTATATTTCAACTTTATAAATTTTGTGGACGAATTTGCATCTAAATGAATGCACTTCTAATATAATTATGTTTACCAAAAGAACGTGCAATAATTTGTCCGCTGTATTTTCATTGTTTTATTGTGGAAAAATTTGTTGAAATAAAATCAACAATAATCGGTCAAAATTATTCCTTTTGTAGCAATATTAATCCTCCTTGCTCTCGTTGGAACTTGTTTTTGTAATTTGAGTTTCCGATAAAGTTTTGTCAGTATTTCGAGCTTGGAATGCTATCAAAAATAAAGTAGTGTTATAAAGGTATAAGCATTGCCTTTTTGTTGCTATTCCTTTCATACAGAATTTTGTTAGCTATGATACTATATGTTGAGTAATTCAAAATGAGGAAATTTTTTACAGGCGTGATTTAAGAGCTTAGTAAAATTGGATTTTTAGCAGTGCCTTATATGCAATATTGATTATGCATTTAATTAGCGAGACAGGCTCATATTGATTTATACTACTGTTTTTGTTATTGATATTAGAAAAAAATTTCAAAACTTGCATACGGTGATGGTTACTAGTACCAGTTTCAGAATTTAACTTTTTCACCAGCTTCTCGGGAGATGAATATTGAACTCGAAATCTCCAACTTTCATACTTTGTTCTAGTGTTAAGTCACAAGTCTCGATCTATTCAGCCATATGATTGCACGGCTACACGCTTTGTAAATTCTCTCTGAGTACTTCCATGTTTTGTTACTTTTCCTTTTATACACAAATTTAGTTCATATGTATATGTTTTTCAAGAACTTAGTAACTTTGGATCTTTGGCAGTGCTTTATACGCAATTCTTTCGCTGTTCACTATAACAAAAAACTAGCTGACGAAGATGTAAAATGCGGAAGCATAGCAAATTTTGTAATTTTTCTCTAATATCGATAACAAAAATAGTTATTTTTTTGGCTAAAATAGTTATTTGAAAAAATAAACTTATCATAGTCAAAAACTTCGTTTGTCGTTGTCAAAAAAAGTTTTAATGTTTAAAACGTTTGTTTGAGGTAATTTTCCAATTTTATTTTTATTTATTTAGATGGATTTTGAAAACTATTTAAAGCGTTATATGTCAAATTTGTTGCCTAAAACAAAATACATTATATTTTATGATCATATGTATTTAATTAGCGAGCTTTGCTCATATTGCATTATACAATGGTTTTGTTATTGATATTAGAGAAAAATTGTAAGTTTACAAACGGCGATGGTTACTAGGACATGTTTCTGAATTTCACTTCTTCATCAGCTAGCTTTTCGTGACTCGCTACTTAGCCCTATGAATGTCCCGTTGCTCGCTATACAATTGGTCTCTAAGAATTGCCTTTCTGTTTCTATTCTGATATTTCTATATTTTATGGCCAACAAAAAAAAAAAAAACTACAATAAAAATAAAATTAATTGAATTTGCTTCATTGTTAGTTATAACATTTAAAAATAGAACGGGGTTTTGGGGATAAATAAAAAAGTGACCTAATCAAATATCCAAATTCTTATTTCCGATAAGCCAGTGATTCAAGAAATATCAATATATCTATCATGTTTAACGTCATATACATAATTTCACCCTTTTGTTTCAGATAATATTTCTTAATCAGCGTTTCATTTTAAACATACCGAACAAATGCAATTAGTAAAATGCTAAACGTCATATAATTCTAGTTAAGAATGTTAGTTAACTTTCATACTTCACTTATTTAGACCTATTATGCTGGATAAGAATTTAATAGCAAAGTTATGTATATTTGTTACATATCTTATTTTTTTTTCCTGCTTTCAACAATCTAAACTCCGAGGATCGCATATAAGAGTACTACGATTACCAATCAGGATCGTATCAGCTCAATCAGAAGTGTGAAGGACCTCTCTGAGCAGTTCGAAACTAAACGAGGTTTCAGACAGGCTGACCCCCTATCGTGCGATTTCTTAAATTGAATGCTGGAGAAAATTAAACTAGCTGTAGAACTTAACCGCTATAAAAGCGTGCAATTATTGGCATATGCTGATGAGATTGATATCATCGGCCTAAACACCCGCGCCGTTAGTTCTGCTTACTCCCAACTGGAAAAAGAAGCAGTAAAGATGGGTTTGATGGTGAATGAGGACAAAACGAAGTACCTGCTGTCATCGAGCAAAGAGTCAGCGCATATGAGCCTTGGCAACCACGCTACTGTTGGCAGCCATAATTTCGAAATAATAAAAGACTCCCTTTATTTGTCAACCAGCATCAACACTAACACCATCATCTCTGAAATCCAGAGAAGAATCACTCTTCCCAATATATGCTACTTTGAACTAGGTAGGCAAATGAAAATAAAGTCTTCTCTCGGCAAAGGAAAAGCATAATCTACAAGTCACTTATTGTACCCGTCCTGCTATATGGTGCAGAAGAATGGAGCATGACAACATCAGATGAAGCAGCTCTGGGAGTGTTCGATCGAAAGATTTATGGAATTCTACGCGTTGGCGATGGGGAGTACCGAAGAAGATTTAACGATGAGCTGCACGCTTTACGCAGACATCAACATGTATGTATGTATGTATGTATTTATTTGAAAATTTGCTCCTAGCACAACAATTTTGACAAATTATTTAACAGTGCTAGTCATGAATAGCATGAGCTATAAAAATTGAACATTCAATCAAATTAAATTAAATATAACGGACAATAGTGAAATATTTATGTATGTAAATGTAAATCTTAAAACTAAAGAAAGTAGTTAATAAATATCAAAAGACAGCAGTAGTGATGACAACCTTTGGCTGGTTATAGATTGAATAGTATTTAACAAATAAAGAAAGAAGACACAGAGAAAGGAAAAGGACTTAGAAATGAACATTTTAACAACAACAATTTGAGATCCAGTTTAAGAGTCGTTAAAAAATGATGTTAGCTCTTTTCTGAAGTGCAGAGCACTAGTTAAGAGTCCAAGACTAGTAGGTAGCGAGTTCCAAAGACGTATTGCAGTAACAAAGAATTGGCGCTCAGAGGTTAGCGAGCGGTATCTGATGTGCTTAAGAAGAAGCACCGATCTTGATGATTGCAGAAAAATAAGCTTACGATATAGATAGTCAGGTTCCTTCGTGTGTATCAATTTATAGAGGAAGGACAGTGTTTTGACTTTCAAGTCAAGCGAATTGAATTGCAGCGGCGACACTGGCAAGGCCATATCACGCGAAGGAAAGACGACGATCCGGCTAAGAAAGTGTTTCTATCGGAATCTGCCTACAGAAGCAGAGGAAGAGGGCGGCCCCCTCCGCTGGAAGGACCAGAGGGAAAATGACTTAAACTCTCTTGGTGTGACCAATTTGCGCCAGTTGGCAGAAAGAAGAAGCGACTGACTGAGTTTTTAGTGAGAAGCTCTACTTGGCAGAAATATAATCGGTGTGCTCAAGGGAAAAGACTTTTTTCTAGTTGAAATTTTTGTAAATTTTTGGGGATCGAAACCGGGATTGTCGGTTTGGTAGGCGCAGCACGCCACCATCAAAACACTATTCTTCCACTGTTCATTTTATCATAACTATTATAATGTGTGGCGGCCACCGTGGTGTGATGGTAGCGTGCTCCACCTACCACACCGTATGCCCTGGGTTCGCACCCCGGGCAAAGCAACATCAAAATTTTAGAAATAAGGTTTTTAAATTAGAAGACAATTTTTCTAAGCGGGGTCGCCCCTCGGCAGTGTTTGGCAAGCGCTCCGGGTGTATTTCTGCCATGAAAAGCTCTCAGTGAAAACTCGTCTGCCTTGCAGATGCCGTTCGGAGTCGGCATAAAACATGTAGGTCCCGTCCGGTCAATTTGTAGGGAAAATCAAGAGGAGCACGACGCAAATTGGAAGAGAAGCTCGGCCTTAGACCTCTTCGGAGGTTATCGCGCCTTACATTTATTTATTTTTATTATAATGTGTATTTAATAAGGGGGAAAAGCTCATATTACTTTATGCAGTTGGTTTTGTTATTGTTATTCTCTTCTTCATGAGCTAGCTTCTCGGAAGCTGAGTAATGAACTCGATATCTCCAAGATTCATATTTTATATGGTGTTAAGGCCTCTATCCACTCAGCCATATGAATGCCCCACTATGCGAGTTGTTAATTGTATCTGATACCTATATGCCACTACGTTATTTTCTTGTATTTTCTCTATATATTTTCTTAATTTTTTTTTTTCGGCCTCCTTATGCGGTGTAAGTGTGAAAACTATATATACCAAAAAACTAACGAAAATTACAACCTAGTTCAATTTGTTTTTTAATAGATTTTTTAACAATCGGCCGTTTTTACTGACAAATTATATTTCAACTTTATAAATTTTTTGGACGAATTTGCATCTAAATGAATGCGCTTCTAATATAAATATGTATACCAAAAGAACGCGCAATAATTTTTCCGCTGTATTTTCATTGTCTTATTGTGGAAAAATTTATTGAAATAAAATCAACAATAATCTGTAAAAATTATTCCTTTTGTAGCAATATTAATCCATTTTTTTAGAATGGACACGACTAATACGAATCCGCCAAGGATGGGATGCGGAAGAAGAGCGGTTTTGATGGAAATCTGTCAAATCAATCTTCAGCACTCTAAGGCGGCTTCCGCAAATTTGTTGCTTTGCCTTGAAAAAGGCGGAGTGGATATAGTCCTTGTCCTGGAGCGGTGGCTGAGTAGTAACGGCAGTAAGATTTCTGGATTAAGGACTGGAAAATTCAACACCTTGGTGCATGGGGAGGCAAGTAGGCCTAGATCCTGTGTGCTTGTTAAAAAAGAGATGAAAGCTTTTATTCTCTTTAATTTCAGCAATGCTGACGTAACCACGGTCTGCCTCGAGCGAGGAAGTAATGAAATGTGGGTGGTCTCAGCGTACATGCCCCACGGGGCGTAGCGGGACCACCACCTGCGATACTGGGCGAAATCACCGCTGAAGCAAGGCGCAGAGGTGTTGACGTGATCATCGGTGCCGATGCTAATGCCCATCATATCATCTGGGGAAGCTCGGATACCAACACTAGAGGTGAGTCTTTATTTACTTTTATTGCTGATGAGGGACTTTGTATATGTAATAGGGGAATAACCCGACTTTTATTACTGCGGTAAGGGAGGAGGTCCTGGACTTCACCCTGGTTAGTAGAGAACTGGAAGGTCGGATATCTGGCTGGAGGGTTCTCAACGAGCACTCCTTCTCTGATCACCGATATATTCAGTTCTCGGTGAACGAAGAACGTCCCGGTAAAATATCTTTTAGGAACACTAAAAGTACTAACTGGGACTTGTATTGTACTAAGCTGGGAGAGCTATTGCCTGCGGCGCCTACCGTTAGTTCGGACCTGTCCGAATCTGAGTTAGATGTTCTGGTGTAAAACTTCACCTCGGCAGGCAATAGCGCCTTTCAGCTGTCCTGCCCATTGAAAATTTACAGGGGGAAGGGCAAGCCGCCCTGGTGGTCGGATTCCCTTGACGACCTAAGAGCGTCCAGTCGGTGGCTCCTCAACGGACGTAGAAGGCTGCAATGAATCCGCGAGGCTTAGAAAAATACTCTCTAGGAATCCCGCTCCTCTGGGGTATCTGCGAGATGATGGTGGGGACTGGTCGATGAGTAGCGAGGAGTCCCTAAAGCTTTTACTGGATAATCATGCAGAACTGACTGCCATTCCAATACGGGAAAGTCAAATAACCTGGGCTATAGGGTCGTTCAAGTCCCATAAGTCTCCGGGCCCGGATGGAATCATTCCGGCGCAACTTCAAAAGCCTTTGGGGATTTCCTGCCGCTGGTTGGCCATCATCTATACTAACTGCCCCAGGCTTAACTATATCCCGAAGTATTGGCACACGGTTAGGGTTATTTTCATTCCGAAGGCCGGCAGAAGCTCTCATGTATCACCTAAGGATTTCAGGCCAATCAGCCTCTCGTCGTTTCTTCTTAAGACATTTGAGCGGTCGATTGAACTGTACCTACGGGAAAGGATACCTCGGGGGGTTACTGTCGGCTTCACAGCATGCGTACTGCAAAGGCAGATCGACGGAAACGGCTCTCCATTCGATTGTAAAGCAAATAGAGGGGTCCCTAGAACACAAAGAATATGCTCTGTGTGCCTTTCTAGACATCGAGGGGGCTTTTAACAATGTCTTACCGGGGGCAATCGAAAGAGCTCTGGTGAGTTTAGGAGTCGAGGCGGCTCTGGTTGAATTTATTAGCAAACTTCTATGCGGCAGAATTGTCGCAGCGGAGTGGGGAGGGGCCATAACTAAGAGGAAGGTGTGCAGGGGTACGCCACAGGGGGTGTCCTATCTCCTCTCCTCTGGGTTGTGATAGTCAACGAGCTTCTTGTGGAGCTGGAAGCCAATGGTTGTCGGGTGGTTGCCTATACAGATGACCTCGCTATCTTCGTCAGAGGCAAATTTCTGAGCACTGTGCGCCATGTTCTGCAGGGCTACCTGGATACTGTGGCTAGGTGGGCTGAATCATGTGGATTGGCGTTCAACCCGGGAAAAACGGGATTGGTTCTTTTCACAAGGAGATATAAGTTGCCCGATTTCAGAACTCCCTCGATTGGAGGGGTACCGTTGGTACTTTCTGATAGGGTTAAATATTTGGGGAAAGAAACTGTCCTGGAGACCCAATGTGGAAGATCGGGCCAGGAAGGCCGCCATTGCTTGGTACTGCTGCAGAGGGGCTATCGGAAAGAGATGGGGACTCTCGCCAAGAGTAGTACACTGGTTTATGAGATGGTGGTCAAACCGATTATGCTATATGGGGTGCTGGTCTGGTGGAAAGCACTGGACACGGCGAGCACCTCCAAAAAGAGCTAAATTTAAGCCGCAAGTTTAAGTTGGCTGATCACTGCAATGTATTCCAAGCGCAAGTTGCTACGATTAAGGATGCGGTGGATGGAATGCTATCCAGTGCTACTACGGTTAGGGAATTTAACATCTACTCTGATAGCCAAGCGGCTATCAAGGCCTTGAGCTCAACTACAGCGCGATCGAGGGTGGTCTGAGAGTGCCTGACCTCGCTTGCGATTGCATCAAATTATTTTATAATTAAGATTATCTGGGTCCCGGGCCATAGTGATATCCCGGGTAACTGTCAAGCGGATCTCTTAGCACGCATCGGTACAACTGAACCGGATGAAGATAGCTGTAGGGATTTCGGGATCCCGCTGGCCACCTGTGGATTGCTCCCCCATAGCTGGGCCTCGAGTCAGCTCAGCAAACGTTGGGCGGACACCACGTCTTGCAGTGTAGCAAGATCTTTCTGGCCGGTAGTGGATGGCAGGAGGTCTGCTGAAATAATTGGGTTCACTAAGGCTCACCTATCAATGGTCATTGGGGTTTTGAGAGGGCACTGTCCCATGGGTATCCATGCGGTACGTCTCAATATACTGGAAACTCCATCCTGCTGCAGCTGTATGGAGGATGATGAGGTGGAATCGCCAAATCACTTTATGCTTGATTGCCCAGATTTTGCCAGAACTAGACGAAAGTACTTCGGTCGCGACTCACTTGGATCTCCCGAGGACTTATCCAAAGTTGAGATCGGTATCATTCGGAGCTTTATCGTTGCTACCCAACGATTCTCTAAGTAGCTAGATCTAAATCACCGTTATTTTTGGTGTATGTGGTATCACAACGGGCCTTCGTGTTGTCCAAGTGAGCTATCCTTATCAGGGCAGCTACCACCTGACCTATCCTAATATTAATCCTCCTTGCTCTCGTTGGAAGTGGTTTTGTAATTTGAGTTTCCGATAAAGTTTTGTCAGTATTTCGAGCTTGGAATGCTATCAAAAATAAAGTAGTGTTATAAAGGTATAAGCATTGCCTTTTTGTTGCTATTTCTTTCATACAGAATTTTGTTAGCTATGATACTATATGTTGAGTAATTCAAAATGAGGTAATTTCTTACAGGCGTAATTTAAGAGCTTCGTAAAATTGGGTTTTTAGCAGTGCCTTATACGCAATCAATATTGTAATATGCATTGAATTAGCGAGACAAGCTCATATTGCTTTATACTACTGTTTTTGTTATTGATATTAGAAAAAAATTACAAAACTTGCATACGGTGATGGTTACTAGTACCAGTTTCAGAATTTAACTTTTTCATCAGCTTCTCGGGAGATGAATATTGAACTCGAAATCTCTAACGTTCATACTTTGTTCTGGTGTTAAGTCACATGTCTCGATCTACTCAGCCATATGATTTCCCGGCTGCACGCTTTGTAAATTGTCTCTGAGTACTTCCGGTTTGTTACTTTTCCTTTTATAAACAAATTTAGTTCATATGTATATGTTTTTCAAGAACTTAGTAACTTTGGATTTTTGGCAGTGCTTTATACGCAATTCTTTCGCTGTTCACTATAACAAAAAACTAGCTGACGAAGATGTAAAATGCAGAAGCAAAGCAAATTTTGTAATTGTTCTCTAATATCGATAACAAAAATAGTTATTATTTTTTGGCTAAAATAGTTTACTGAAAAATAAACTTATCATAGTCAAAAACATCGTTTGTTGTTGTCAAAAAAGGTTTTAATGTTTAAAACGTTTGTTTGAGGTAATTTTCCAATTTTATAATAAATTCAAGAAAACATTTTTTTTATTTATTAAGATGGATTTTCAAAACTATTTAAAGCATTATATGTCAAATTTGTTGCCTAAAACAAAATACATTATATTTTATGATCATACATATTTAATTAGCGAGCTTTGCTCATATTGCATTATACAATGGTTTTGTTATTGATATTAGAGAAAAATTGTAAGTTTACAAACGGCGGTGGTTACTAGGACATGTTTCTGAATTTCACTTCATCAGCTAGCTTTTCGGGACTCGCTACTCAGCCCTATGAATGTCCCGTTGCTCGCTATACAATTGGTCTCTAAGAATTCCCTTTCTGTTTCTATTCTTATATTTCTATATTTTATGGCTAACAAAAAAAAAAACTATAATAAAAATAAAATAATTGAATTTGCTTCATTTTTAGTTATAACATTTAAAAATAGAACTGGTTTTTGGGGATGAATAAAAAAGTGACCTAATCAAATTTCCAAATTCTTATTTGCGATAAGCCAGTGATTCAAGAAATATCAATATATCTATCATGTTTAACGCCATATTCATAATTTCACCCTTTTGTTTCAGATAATATTTCTTAATCAGCGTGTCATTTTAAACATACCGAACAAATGCAATTAGTAAAATGCTAAACGTCATATAATTCTAGTTAAGAATGTTAGTTAACTTTCATACTTCACTTATTTAGACCTATTATGCTGGATAAGAATTTAATAGCAAAGTTATGTATATTTGTTACATATTTTTTTAAGCCGCCGATTCTACAGTACGATGCCCGTTTGCATAATTTTGTGGGTCTTATACAATTCTCCTACAATATGAGGTATTGGGACTCATGCCTAAAAGCCGCGAGGTTAAGCTCGAAATTGTGGTAGCTTAAGCACACATTTTCACAAGGCATAATTTCTTGAGCTCATTTCGATAAAAGATGATAAGTATCCATATGTGCTTTGACAATATTTTCGCAATGAGCTCTGAGATCGAAATTAAAAGATAACTACAAAATGTTTGTGATTTTAAAAGCATAGGTTTTACGAGGAAATTATAAACATTTCAAAGACAAGCTGATGTTTGCGAGTGTACTGGGTACTTGTATCAGCAAGATACAAGTATTACACATATGTAAATAGCGTATATATACACTTTCAGAAAGTGGTAAGCCAAAACGAAAAACTAATAGATATTAGAGAAAAATTGTAAGTTTACAAACGGCGATGGTTACTAGGACATGTTTCTGAATTTCACTTCTTCATCAGCTAGCTTTTCGGGAGCTGAGCGTTGAACTCGAGTCTCCAACATTCATATCAGTGCAAGCCTTTTTAACTGCTACGCCATATGAATGTTCCGTTGTTCGCTGTACAATTGGTCTCTAAGAGTTGCCTTTTTTGTTTATATTCCTTTTGATCACCATGTAGGCACATACACTCTGTATGTAGTTTATTCCTAATGGTGTGGATATGATTTTTAGGCGTGCTTTTGAAAGCTTAGTAACATTTGTTCGGATTTTTACAGTATTTGTTTTTAATACTTCCGCTGTTACTATTATATCAATATGATCATATGTATTTAATTAGCGAGCTTTGCTCATATTGCTTTATACAATGGTTTTTGTAATTGATATTAGAGAAAAATTGTAAGTTTACAAACGGCGATGGTTACTAGGACATGTTTCTGAATTTCACTTCTTCATCAGCTAGCTTTTCGGGAGCTGAGCGTTGAACTCGAGTCTCCAACATTCATATCAGTGCAAGCCTTTTTAACTGCTACGCCATATGAATGTTCCGTTGTTCGCTGTACAATTGGTCTCTAAGAGTTGCCTTTTTTGTTTATATTCCTTTTGATCACCATGTAGGCACATACACTCTGTATGTAGTTTATTCCTAATGGTGTGGATATGATTTTTAGGCGTGCTTTTGAAAGCTTAGTAACATTTGTTCGGATTTTTACAGTATTTGTTTTTAATACTTCCGCTGTTACTATTATATCAATATGATCATATGTATTTAATTAGCGAGCTTTGCTCATATTGCTTTATACAATGGTTTTTGTAATTGATATTAGAGAAAAATTGTAAGTTTACAAACGGCGATGGTTACTAGGACATGTTTCTGAATTTCACTTCTTCATCAGCTAGCTTTTCGGGAGCTGAGCGTTGAACTCGAGTCTCCAACATTCATATCAGTGCAAGCCTTTTTAACTGCTACGCCATATGAATGTTCCGTTGTTCGCTGTACAATTGGTCTCTAAGAGTTGCCTTTTTTGTTTATATTCCTTTTGATCACCATGTAGGCACATACACTCTGTATGTAGTTTATTCCTAATGGTGTGGATATGATTTTTAGGCGTGCTTTTGAAAGCTTAGTAACATTTGTTCGGATTTTTACAGTATTTGTTTTTAATACTTCCGCTGTTACTATTATATCAATATGATCATATGTATTTAATTAGCGAGCTTTGCTCATATTGCTTTATACAATGGTTTTTGTAATTGATATTAGAGAAAAATTGTAAGTTTACAAACGGCGATGGTTACTAGGACATGTTTCTGAATTTCACTTCTTCATCAGCTAGCTTTTCGGGAGCTGAGCGTTGAACTCGAGTCTCCAACATTCATATCAGTGCAAGCCTTTTTAACTGCTACGCCATATGAATGTTCCGTTGTTCGCTGTACAATTGGTCTCTAAGAGTTGCCTTTTTTGTTTATATTCCTTTTGATCACCATGTAGGCACATACACTCTGTATGTAGTTTATTCCTAATGGTGTGGATATGATTTTTAGGCGTGCTTTTGAAAGCTTAGTAACATTTGTTCGGATTTTTACAGTATTTGTTTTTAATACTTCCGCTGTTACTATTATATCAATATGATCATATGTATTTAATTAGCGAGCTTTGCTCATATTGCTTTATACAATGGTTTTTGTAATTGATATTAGAGAAAAATTGTAAGTTTACAAACGGCGATGGTTACTAGGACATGTTTCTGAATTTCACTTCTTCATCAGCTAGCTTTTCGGGAGCTGAGCGTTGAACTCGAGTCTCCAACATTCATATCAGTGCAAGCCTTTTTAACTGCTACGCCATATGAATGTTCCGTTGTTCGCTGTACAATTGGTCTCTAAGAGTTGCCTTTTTTGTTTATATTCCTTTTGATCACCATGTAGGCACATACACTCTGTATGTAGTTTATTCCTAATGGTGTGGATATGATTTTTAGGCGTGCTTTTGAAAGCTTAGTAACATTTGTTCGGATTTTTACAGTATTTGTTTTTAATACTTCCGCTGTTACTATTATATCAATATGATCATATGTATTTAATTAGCGAGCTTTGCTCATATTGCTTTATACAATGGTTTTTGTAATTGATATTAGAGAAAAATTGTAAGTTTACAAACGGCGATGGTTACTAGGACATGTTTCTGAATTTCACTTCTTCATCAGCTAGCTTTTCGGGAGCTGAGCGTTGAACTCGAGTCTCCAACATTCATATCAAACAAATACTGTAAAAATCCGAACAAATGTTACTAAGCTTTCAAAAGCACGCCTAAAAATCATATCCACACCATTAGGAATAAACTACATACAGAGTGTATGTGCCTACATGGTGATCAAAAGGAATATAAACAAAAAAGGCAACTCTTAGAGACCAATTGTACAGCGAACAACGGAACATTCATATGGCGTAGCAGTTAAAAAGGCTTGCACTGATATGAATGTTGGAGACTCGAGTTCAACGCTCAGCTCCCGAAAAGCTAGCTGATGAAGAAGTGAAATTCAGAAACATGTCCTAGTAACCATCGCCGTTTGTAAACTTACAATTTTTCTCTAATATCAATTACAAAAACCATTGTATAAAGCAATATGAGCAAAGCTCGCTAATTAAATACATATGATCATATTGATATAATAGTAACAGCGGAAGTATTAAAAACAAATACTGTAAAAATCCGAACAAATGTTACTAAGCTTTCAAAAGCACGCCTAAAAATCATATCCACACCATTAGGAATAAACTACATACAGAGTGTATGTGCCTACATGGTGATCAAAAGGAATATAAACAAAAAAGGCAACTCTTAGAGACCAATTGTACAGCGAACAACGGAACATT
This sequence comes from Eurosta solidaginis, assembly GCF_040869045.1. Taxonomy (NCBI): domain Eukaryota; kingdom Metazoa; phylum Arthropoda; class Insecta; order Diptera; family Tephritidae; genus Eurosta; species Eurosta solidaginis. Next base: position 212,157,130 of record NC_090324.1, on the reverse strand, counting down.
CATATGGCGTAGCAGTTAAAAAGGCTTGCACTGATATGAATGTTGGAGACTCGAGTTCAACGCTCAGCTCCCGAAAAGCTAGCTGATGAAGAAGTGAAATTCAGAAACATGTCCTAGTAACCATCGCCGTTTGTAAACTTACAATTTTTCTCTAATATCAATTACAAAAACCATTGTATAAAGCAATATGAGCAAAGCTCGCTAATTAAATACATATGATCATATTGATATAATAGTAACAGCGGAAGTATTAAAAACAAATACTGTAAAAATCCGAACAAATGTTACTAAGCTTTCAAAAGCACGCCTAAAAATCATATCCACACCATTAGGAATAAACTACATACAGAGTGTATGTGCCTACATGGTGATCAAAAGGAATATAAACAAAAAAGGCAACTCTTAGAGACCAATTGTACAGCGAACAATGGAACATTCATATGGCGTAGCAGTTAAAAAGGCTTGCACTGATATGAATGTTGGAGACTCGAGTTCAACGCTCAGCTCCCGAAAAGCTAGCTGATGAAGAAGTGAAATTCAGAAACATGTCCTAGTAACCATCGCCGTTTGTAAACTTACAATTTTTCTCTAATATCAATTACAAAAACCATTGTATAAAGCAATATGAGCAAAGCTCGCTAATTAAATACATATGATCATATTGATATAATAGTAACAGCGGAAGTATTAAAAACAAATACTGTAAAAATCCGAACAAATGTTACTAAGCTTTCAAAAGCACGCCTAAAAATCATATCCACACCATTAGGAATAAACTACATACAGAGTGTATGTGCCTACATGGTGATCAAAAGGAATATAAACAAAAAAGGCAACTCTTAGAGACCAATTGTACAGCGAACAACGGAACATTCATATGGCGTAGCAGTTAAAAAGGCTTGCACTGATATGAATGTTGGAGACTCGAGTTCAACGCTCAGCTCCCGAAAAGCTAGCTGATGAAGAAGTGAAATTCAGAAACATGTCCTAGTAACCATCGCCGTTTGTAAACTTACAATTTTTCTCTAATATCAATTACAAAAACCATTGTATAAAGCAATATGAGCAAAGCTCGCTAATTAAATACATACGAAAAACTAATAGTTAATGAACGTAACACCCTTTTAAAATAATTAAGCAAAAAAGGTTAAATCTATGTATATTAATGTTTTTAGAAAACTATTTGTTTTTAAAAGAATCTTTTAAACGAATCTTTTAAAAGAATCTTCCTCTTAATTTAATAAATAAACGTTGCCGATGAAGGGCATTAGTCGTGTCGAACTGTTCGAACCAATGTTCGATACAATACAACAAACATGTTGATCTGCAACACTTAATTATTATTGATGTTGTGATAATGATGTCGCCCTGTGATGTTCGCATATTACGTCGAGAGGCTAATATCATTGTGATGCTCGTCATAGTATCAGCAAGGTAGAAGGGTTATATTTATGTGAATATTGCATATATGCTCTTCTAGAAAAGGGTAAACCACCATCGACCAGATTTTCACAATGCACCAAATCTTGGAAAAAACCGGGGAAAAAGAATAGACACACATCACCTCTTCGTCGATTTTAAAGCCGCCTTTGACATCACGAAAAGGAGCTGCCTATATGTCGCTATGTCTGAATATGCTTTCTCCGCAAAACTTATATGGCTGTGTAAAATGCCGTTGAGCAACACCATCAGCTCAATCAGAAGTGGGAAGGACCTCTCTGAGCAGTTGTAAACTAAACGAGATTTCAGACAGGCTGACCCCCTATCGTGCGATTTCTTAAATTTAATGCTGGAGAAAATTTAACTAGCTGTAGAACTTAACCGCTTGTGAAAAATATTCTATAAAAGCGTGCAATTATTGGCATATGCTGATGAGATTGATATCATCGGCCTAAACACCCGCGCCGTTAGTTCTGCTTACTCCCAACTGGAAAAAGAAGCGGTAAAGATGGGTTTGATGGTGAATGAGGACAAAACGAAGTACCTGCTGTCATCGAGCAAAGAGTCAGCGCATATGCGCCTTGGCAACCACGCTACTGTTGGCAGGCATAATTTCGAAATAATAAAAGACTCCTTTTATTTGGGAACCAGCATCAACACTAACACCATAATCTCTGAAATCCAAAGAAGAATCACTCTTCCCAATAAATGCTACTTTGAACTAAGTAGGTAAATGAAAATAAAGTCTTCTCTCGGCAAAGGAAAAGCATAATCTACAAGTCACTTATTGTACCCGTCCTTCTATATGGTGCAGAAGAATGGACCATGACAACATCAGATGACTCAGCTCTGGGAATGTTCGAGAGAAAAGTTCTTCGAAAAATTTATGGACTTCTACGCGTTGGCAATGGGGAGTACCGAAAAAGATTTAACGATGAGCTGCATGAGCTTTACGCAGACATCAACATAGTCCAGCGAATTGAAATGCAGCGGCGACACTGGCTAGGCCATGTTACGCGAAGGAAAGACGACGATCCGGCTAAGAAAGTGTTTCTATCGGAATCCGCCTATGGAAGCAGAGAAAGAGGGCGGCCCCCTCCGCTGGAAGGACCAGAGGGAAAATGATTTAAACTCTCTTGGTGTCACCAATTTGCGCCACTTGGCAGAAAGAAGAAGCGACTGACTCGAGTTTTTAGTGAGAAGCTCTACTTGGCAGAAATATAATCGGTGTGCTTTCCAAGGGAAAAGACTTTTTTCTAGTTGAAATTTTTGTAAATTTTTGGGGATCGAAACCAGGATTGTCGGTGTGGTATGCTGAGCACGCCACCATCAAAACACTATGCATCCACTGTTCATTTTATCATAACTATTATAATGTGTATTTAAGCCCATATTACTTTATGCAGTTGCTTTTGTTATTGTTATTCTCTTCTTCATGAGCTAGCTTCTCGGAAGCTGGGTAATGAACTCGATATCTCCAAGATTCATATTTTATATGATGTTAAGGCCTCTATCCACTCTCCCATATGAATGCCCCGCTGTGCGAGTTGTTAATTGTATCTGATACCTATATGCCACTAATTTATTTTCTTGTATTTTCTCTGTATATTTTCTTACATTTTTTTTCGCCCTCCTTCCTTATACGGTGTAAGTGTGTAAACTATATATAAAGAGAAAAATATGTGCCAAGTCTAACCCGTCGATATATGTTTCTAATAAAAAAGCAATATGTATGTAATTGACGTATATTTCTACTTACTTTATCTCCATCAACGCGACGGTGAGCTCAGCGACGATGACGGGAATGTTGTAAGTTCGATGTATGATGCCTAGCGACTATGTCTGCTATTGCTAAAATTATTTTTGAAATTACATTGGCAACATGTTAGATTGCATATTTTGGCATCACTAGGAAATCGAATGGTTTGAATTATACAAAAAAAAATGTACTAACGAACTTAAGAGGGCGAGCCCATTTTCGATATGAACAAGAAACTAGTTACATCCCTAATTAATTCATTTATACAACTAATCTTCACTAACTATTTTTCATAAGAAAATTTAGAACAAAAAAATCTTTATAAATTATTTAACTCTAAAGCCAGATTTCCAGGAATCCGTTATGTCGACCGTCTCGACGATTTCTGCGTCTGAGTATGGACCCAGGTTACAGCTACTACTTCACCCGCGTAATGATTTTTTTTTTTCAGATGTTTTTTTTATTATTTTTCTTTGACATTTCTAAATTTAGTTGGGCACATTGGCCTCTTTAAACATTTTCAAGGTTTTTGGTGTTTTACGATCTTTTTGTAATTTTTTTTTTTTGCTTTCAAATATAAATAAAAAAAAAAAAAAATGTAAAGCGCGATAATCTCCGAAGAGATCTAAGGCCGAGCTTCTCTTCCAATTTGCGCCCTGCTCCTCTTGATTTTCCCTACAAATTGGCAAGACGGGACCTACATGTTTTATGCCGACTCCGAACGGCATCTGCGAGGCAGATGAGTTTTCACTGAGAGCTTTTCATGACAGAAATACACCCGGAGCGCTTGCCAAACACTGCCGAGGGGCGACCCCGCTTAGACAAATTTTCTTCTAATTGAAAACCCTTATTTCTAAAATTTTGATGTTGCTTTGCCCGGGGTGCGAACCGAGGGCATATGGTGTGATAGGCGGAGCACGCTACCATCACAACACGGTGGCCGCCAAACAACATAAATATTTCGTAGTATTTGAATGCCTGATTCTATTTACATAGTTTTTATTTATTTATTTATTTTCTTTTTTGGTTTGCTTAAATTTTTATTTGTTAAACGTTTGGAATATACATATGTATGTAAAGAATTTTTTCCTAATTATTGTGTAGTACAAATGTATGCATGTTTATAGTATGTATGTATATTGTATTTTTGTAGAATTTCACCATTTTCTTTTTAGTTACGTAAATTATTGGTAAATGCAAAATACGTTGTTTTATTTATAAAATTATAAAGCTCAAGTTTTTTTTTTTATTAAATATTATAAAACAAAGTAGTGGCGTAATCGTAGACACAATTGAGCAGAAATTAAATTATTGATGAAAGTTTTAATAAAATTAGGTTTTTATTAATAAGCAGAGGGTAAATTTTCTTTTTTTGGAAAACCATGTTTGTATGAGAGAAAAGTTAAAATTTTAAATATCCTATAAGTACGTAGTCACTTCAATATTCTTTCCAATAATTATTGTGTGTAGCGTGTAGTCTCAGCTAGTTTAGATTACACCACATTCTGTAAGCTATTGTAGTTTAAGATTTATACTTCACGTTTAAAACAGAACTTCATAGTGAAATTTTGTGCACATACGCGTGTTCGGGTCCAACTATGTGGTTCTCGCCCACCGTGGTGGTCTTGCCGATGTCTATATCACAACTGACTTTCTTAATTTCTGGCCTACGCATTCAAAACCTCTGCTTCTACCGGGAGTTTTCCAGTTTTCCATATCTTCTCTCCTTCAATATAGGTCAAACGGAATAATCGCCTGATCTTCCAGTAGTCATTTTTCTTTTCTACCTTTGTACAGTCAGATCAGACAATAACTTCTTTACTCGTATCGAGAGATGAGAAATAACGTCACGGATCACGCCATCCAAATTTGCTTAACAAAGAAAAAAAAAACAGGAATATACCAGCATAAATTCTACTAGTCCCAAAAAAATGATTGAAAATGCGTCAACCATAAATAAATCATCTAAGTAACTGTCGATCGTTTAATAGCAAACAACCAAAGCTAAAATTTTATATTTCCCTATATACTCCTCTTAGGGTTCGAACTTGGTACTTTTTCCATCTTCGCCATCTTGCCCTGACGTAGCTAGGCCATTTCACTTTAAATAAAGACGGATATTGTGCTTGGTAATCCGATCCGGTTTGGGACTGTTTTTAAATGATCGAAATCTACTAAACATCGAATACAGCAAAAAATCTACCAGTTTCTTGTAAAAAAAAAAGAAAGAACAAAGAAAAAAGGGACGGATGAAGACTAGTTTGCCATAGCATTCATACTGGGTGTGTGATAGTTTGCATCATTGGATTTTCTACATGGTAAGTACATATGTATGATTTGTGCCTTAACATCATCTAGTAGTTCTATGTGCCTTCGTTATGCGCATGTGCGGCTTTCCTAAGTATTAGTGCATGCTCTCTAATTACAATCTATATATATATACCTATCTGTGTACCTACAGTTGTACAATATCAAGTGGGTGTGTACGCTAAGTATATTTTTATGTTGTTGCACTAGGCATTGGTCGTGTCGAACTATTCGAACCAATGCTCGATACAACACAACAGACATGTTGATCTGCAACACTCAATTATTATTGATGTTGTGATAATGATATCGCCCTGAGATGTTCGAGTATTACGTCGAGAGGCTAATATCATTGTGATGCTCGTCATATATTCAATCCACGGCTCTCCAACTCCTTCTTCAGTTGCTGGATCTTCAATTCACTTAACTTTGCCATGTCGTTGTTCTCCTCTGGAATTTATTCAACAATTCCTCTTCTGACACCAATTGTAACGAATTTACTGCAATTCCGCTTATTTGCAACCTTCTGCTAACGTTCGAATCACTAAACTGTTGAATAAATAACTCCAATATTGAATAATGCAAAAATGTTCTTTATTACACTACTTGGCAATAACACTGATACTTCGCAACTTATAGCTTGCTTAAATCAAACTGATTGTCGTGCCTCTACTGTTGCTGCTTTGTATACTCTGTTATTTCTCGTTCGCATACTTCTAGGCGCTTCCAGAATTTACTCAGTTACTGATATAAAATTATAACTACAGATGCACGTGTATAGCTTCTCATATGCGCGTGTATATGTGAGTGACACTTCCACAGATAATTGCTTACTTTGGGAGCATCTCAGATAAGATATATGCATGTGTTTGTGCGTCTCTTCTCCGCTGCTCGTATGGACATATGGGTAGACATAATGATTGATTTGTTGATGTGCATACGAGTCACTGCTTAGTATCGGCTTAGCGTAAAAAAAACGAACATTTAAATTCAAAAGTTGTAAACTCAAAAATTTTGTTTGTTCTTTTATTTAATTTCGTTAACTAGTGTACTAGTTTTCTAAAAGTGGGCATGCAAAAGATAATTTGTGATGAACAAACATATAGTCGACTTACGTTTGTTTCATTTGCACACTTGAAGTTGAAACTTTGAAGAATTTTAATTTTTATAAAATTTACAGATCCTAAAAAGTTATGGGGGGTTACAAAGTTGATGAGTTTTAGCTTTGCTGAGTCTAAAGAGAAATCGCTCGAGCCCGAGCAGGGACCAGTAGTGAAAATGGAAAAAACGTTCTAAAGAGACCAAGCAGTCCAAAGTGAAAATTTGTTTTCAATACAAAATGACAAAGTCGTATTTAAACTTTGGAAATACAAAGCACAAAAATAATGAGAACAGTACCAGATGCTGAATTGAAAGCAAAAGCAACAAAACTGATATTACAATGGCATGAGTTTTTGTTAAAGAACTAGGATAACAAATGAAAAAGAATCTCTTGTTACCAAAATTGGAGAATTTCATATTCAGTATTATATTAGTAATAAGATATTTAGATTTGGAAATGTTTCGACAAAAATAATGTAAAGGGCAAAATTATATGGATTTCATTAATGAACCAATCAAAATTTAAAAATAAAGGGGCATATTCATAGTCCTGAGTTATAGTATGCTTCACTTGGTGCGGCACTAAACAGGTAGAGTACATTTGATTTCTAAGTATATCATAGTCAGCTTAGTGGCATGCAGTAACGAGAGCCTACATTAGGAAAAATTCGATTACATAAAAAAACTATTACGAAATGCCAATCGTCTTTGCGTTTGCTTGTTGTTATTTATTTCTTGCGCCTGATTGCTAAAAACGCAAAAAGTAAGTAATTTGTTAATAAAAAATGTATTTTAACTTCGTTAATTAATTAAAACGTGTATTTATTACTATAGAACAATAAAAGAGAACAAAACTGGAGTAACCGCGAGAAAGACTGCTTGCCGGAACTAATAAACTGCAACATAGCAGTTGTAGAAAATAAATGATTTACGAATAAAAAAAAAAAAAAAAAATGCGTGGGAGGCAATGAAAAAGGATATGCAGGCTGGATATGAAAAGCGTATTCTACGAATGAAGCAACAGTGGACGCGGATGAAAATGCATTAAATTTCGTCAAAAACTGGACAGCATCTTTGTCTAGCCTATATCGGCTATAAAACTCTTGTTCCCCTAAAACAAATGGAACAAATCGTTCTTTATATATTTCTGGCATTCTCATTAATCACGAATCGTCAATAATTTCAAAATCTCGTTCGATTTCCTCAAAGTACGACATTTTCACTCTTCTTGAATCAAAAATACCGCTTAAATTACCGAATATACACGTAAATTGAAATTTCATTTCATTTGACAGATTTTAGTAATAGCTTTAGTGACAGCTTTTCTCTAACTTTAGCGATGGCTTTAACTGATGAATCCGGCTTTTTGCGACTATGATAAAGATAAAGTATACTTTTTATTGAAATATGCTCTAACTTTTTCGCGCATACTTTAACTTGACTATGAATATGCCCCAAAGACTGGAACTTTGGCATCTCTTTTTTCACTTTTGTTTGTGTTAGGCCAAGATTCGAGGAAGCCCGAATTGGAGCAACCAAAGTAGTAATGAAGAAAAGTGTAATGTGCCCTTAGAAATAGTTCCGCTTTTACTATATTCAATTGTTCAATACATATTTACACACATGTATACGTCAAACGACACGATATATTAATATGAAATTGCTAAGAATGCACTGACTGCACATATTTGTTTATATCGGTCAATTGGTTACGGTGACTTATATAATTTGGCCATATACACACTTATGTACTCAAGTACCGAAATAAGGTCATTCGAATATGCTGACTTTACATCCATCGAAAAAAAGGTGATAATGTCCGCCCCTAAATTTAAAGATTATGTTGAGGGTTTCGGAAAAAAAAATTTTTTTATCTTTCCAAATACAGCCGAAAAGGTTTTTTCGTTGTAACTCGGTTATTTGACGTGCGATTTTTAAAATTGATATGTCATTATTTTGGCCTTGAGAAGCTTCACTTTTCTTTCTAAGGCGCTTTTAAGTTATGAAGTCGTTTTCACTTGATTAGGTCAGCTAACAAACTTGTACCCCCCCCCCTTCTCCCCCTCCACTTAAGTACCATTTTTGCCTTGCCAAACGAAAGTGCTTAAAAATTCAAGAAAATGTTGCTTTCAAACCATTTTACTAAAATAATTAACAAACAAGTTATATCACTTTCAATATTTATTGCAACTGTTATTTTACCTGATTCTTATTATAATTAGACCTGAAACTGATGATATTTTTGGAGGAAAAATTATTATTAGGGTTTGCATTGAAAAGTTAATAAAGATATGCCAAATATCATAAATACGGAAAGTCAAAGTAAATAAGTGAGTCAAACCTGTTGTTTCGTAATAACACTATGCTGCAAAGGTAAAAAGGATTTTGAATCAAACGCAGCGGATAAAATTATAAAATATTTTGATTATCTCGTCATTGATAAAAATAAAATTTCAGGCGAGGGTAACAAATTTAGAGCACACACCGAAGCAGCAACAAACCCTGGCACTCGTAATAAATGCATTTCATATGATGGTAAACAGGACGTAACACTAAAAAAAAGAAACAAATAGTTCGCGGTCAATTCTGAAAGAGCTTGAGTCGAAATTTATTTGATACGTATCTCCAAAAGAAGGCACTGGGGAAACAATCCAGCAGGCAATAAACGAACTTGTAGCTATAAGCTGTGATGGTACTGCTGTCAATACTGGATATAAAATGGGAATAAATGACAAATGGAACAAAGGCCTTTGCAGTGGAATGAGTGTTTGTTACATTTCAACGAGTTCAACAATATATATTCAATATATTCAATATAGTTTATTAATAAATTTGAACAGGTCAGACTATTGTCTCTTAACGTACATCAACATTCGGATCTTACACAATATTTCGAATTTCTAAATTTATTTTTAATATATATTATGTTAAATAAGTAATTTATTAAAACTAATCGTAGAATTAATATCAATTATTCTATGTGTATATATTTGTATGAATGCACAAAAATAAAACAAAACAAGAAACAAAAATAGAAGAATGACTCTGATTCAGAAAAATTAAAAAAAATAATATTATGCATGTATATTTTGCAAAAATTCTGATAAAGCCAATTTAAAGCGCCTGTTATAGCGTTCATTTTTAATGTCATTTGGTAGTGAGTTCCATAATTTTATAGCACTGACAAAGAATGTTCTGGAAGATGTAAGATACTTATAGCGTGGAACAATAAGGTTGCCAGTTTTGTCGGATTTTGAAAAACATAAATTTCTAAAGAGGTAATTCAGAAAGCTAACGAGACTGCAATTAAGTATCTTGGAGGAAAACTGTGATATATGATCAAATTTCCGCCTAGAAAATATATATCGAGCGCAGCTGTTTAAAGCTAGCTGCAGCTTTTTTAGTGACTCAGTGTCAATCTTTCCGAAAACGATCCCCCCAAAGGATATCAGTGGAACTATAAGAGTTCTCACCAATTTCAGTTTCACATTAATTGGAATTAGATCTGCTGAATGCCACAACTTTCTTAGGACGTAGTATATTTTGCTTAAGGTATAGTTTACATGGTCCTTGCATCCAAGGTATGAGTTCGACTTAAATCCAAGGCTCGTAACCACAGACTCATAATTAATATCAAAGCATTGCAAAGATAAAGTAGGCAATGTCGTAACGAGCTGCCGGGAATACGCCAAACACATATCCTTGGTCTTAGAAGCATTTAGATTTAATTTATTGTCATTTGCCCATGAAGATATGTGCTGAAGGTCTACATTCATTCTGCACACCAGATCATCAGATAGGCCAATCGGACGAGAAAGATATACCTGAGCATCATCAGCATACAGATGTATCGATACGCTCTTGGTAATATAGGTCATATCATTAATAAAAATAGAAAATAGTATTGGACCGAGAATGGATCTCTGTGGCACCCCTGAATCAAGGTGTTTCATCTCCGAGCAGCTAGTTCCAACCACTACTTTCTGCAAGCGACCTCCAAGATAACTTTCAAGGAATCTTACGGAACTATCAGAGAATCCGTAGTATTTGCTTAATTTTAGTAAAAGAATAGAGTGATCCACTGTGTCGAAAGCTTTGGAAAAATCCAAAAGCGCCAGCACAGTTAATTCACCTCTGTCATAGGCAGGGCGGATATCTTCGATAATTTTGAGCATGGCGGTATTACAACGAGTTGCCTCTAAAAAAGTAGTAAACGCATTATATTGGCAAGCAGAAAGGACGTGGAGTCTGGCCAGGGGTGTTGGGGTCTGAAGTTATGACTTACACCAAATACCCGGTAGGTTTTCCACGCTATAATAGGTAATCTTATATACAAAAACATATATTTTCCTTATCAGTTTGTAAGTGGTTTTGAAGCTATTGCTATGGGAATTATGCCTGATAATATTGGCTCTTGGGATTCACGCAATGATCAGATGATGGAAGTAGACACGTTTATAAGTATATTTGCTGGATACGCGAACCATCAACTGCTGGTCAAGCCATTATACGTTGAACGATAGAATATAATGCATATTATTTTCACCCAGAAAATATATTATTTGAATGATACCTGACGCTGATCAAGAGACACGAACATTGTACATTGTACAGTGCGTCGGTAGATTCCATTCTAAAAGCTCTTATCGAACGTTGGAATGACATACAAACATGTACCAATATGTCACAAAGCGAGTTTATAGAAATGATATCCATCTGTACAAATAACGCCTACTTCCAATTCGACGGGAAATTTTATTCCCAAAAGCATGGTTGTCCAATGGGCTCACCCATAAGCTGTATGTTAGTAAAAATTCTAATGGATAACGTGTTTCAAGGAGCCATTAAAAAAGTAAATGAACAACTAGCCTGTAACATAACCATTATAAAAAAATACGTAGGCGACTTATACTTGGTAATACTAGAAGGCATCCTCCCGTCGGTATTTGGAATTTTTAACGCTACAGAGAAGGGAATCGAGTTCACATATGAACAGGAACATGATAACATACTACCGTTCCTGGATATGACCATTTATAGGAATACTGAAGACGGACTGGTATCGGAAACCAGTATCTTCGAATCGCATATTAAATTATATACCTATCCACCCACTGTCACAAAAAATTAGCACCGCCAAAGGGTTAATAAACAGAGTATATAACATCAGCGATCCAAAATATCACTGCAAAAACAAAAAGATAATTGTAGATATTCTAAAAGGTAATGATTACCCAAAGAAATTGATATACAGGCTACTCAACAGGTATAAAGCACCGAACAACAATACGTCAAATACCCAAATCAATACCAACAACCAACAAAAACAAACAGACATAAAAACCTTTTCAATATCATATTACCAAAACATAACCCAGAAGAACCTCACAGCGTACACAAACAACATACGGTTTGCCTTCAAGAACAGAAACAGCGTAGGGAAGCTATACAAAACAATAAAAGATAACATCCCAACAAAAAACAAAAGAACATTGTATACAAAATTGACTGCGTTGACTGCGTTGACTGCCAACGTAAGAAAAGCTATATAGGCACTACATCACAACAACTATACAAACGACTGTGACAACATAGCAAAGATTTTGAAAACAAGCGCACAGAAAAAAGTGCTCTTGCTCACCATGCCATTACTTTTGGGCACAAATTTGATTTTGATAATGCCAAAGTAAAGTAATAGCAAGAGAAATAAACTGGCAAAACAGAATGCTTCTGAAAGAAATACACATAAAGGCAGACAAACAATGTGTAAACAAAAGAAGTATAGAAGCAAAAAATATTAGCGGCATCTATGCGTGTATACTAAAATGAAACTGCAATAACCCATCAAGCATGAATTCAAACAAACGTCAAATATGTATACATATGTACTTACATACAAATTAGAGTTTGAAATATAAATTGTGGGTTGAAAATAGTAATTTTAAATTGTAAAATAATTTCCGTTTCCTTAATTGAGCATTAAAGTGACTATATTTTATTTCAAAACACATATATATAAAGAAAACCCTAACGAAGAAGAACGCAGAGATTTTTAAGTAAGAAATGTTTGTCAATTGAATGTCCATATATATATATATATATATATATATATATATATATATTAGGCCGGGTCGATTTGTGGGGAGGCAAAAAAAATCGCCCATTGCTCTTCGAATTCGTTTTAGAGGTATGGTTCTTTCGGCAAAGTTTCTTATTTTGATCCCTAGAATAAGATTTTCACAGAGCAATGAGCGATTTTTAAATCGACCCACCCTAATATATATATATATATATGTAACTTTAATTCTATAGAACTGCGAAACTAAATTGAGTTATTTTAATTTCTTTAAAATTGTAACTAGGCCCTGAAGAAGACCACAATAAACGGTCGAAATGTCGGCAATAAAATATTAAAGGCGTTTTTCCAATTATTTTGGATGGAAACCCGATTATAGAAAATTATACACTGTACATTCTAGTTCGTAAGAATAATTTGTATAAAATGTAAAGTATAAATATGTAAAGTCAATTGTATAAATATGTAAAGTCAATTCGGATTCACTTTGGTTGATAACTAGTAAATCCTAAAAAGGATTTAAATTATTTTTTCAAAAAAAAAAAACAAATTTAATCAATTAAAAAGTTCCCGTGCAATTGAAAAAAATGCACATTCAATCATCACAATATCTATGATGCTCAAAAATTACAAATATAGGCAATTAAAAACCATTCAAGATCGTATATAAGAGTTCCATTTAAACACAAAATAAATAGCATCTTCAGTACTCTATTAGATAAAGATTTTTTTTTTTTTTTTTTACCCTAATATTTAACACACAATCTGATCTTGAGGAAGAGCAACCGAAAATAAACCTTTGAACAACAACCCTTAAACTGTCTCAATCGACAGCAGCAGCTTCATTAGCCCCATCTAAGTCCAATAGCAAATCCAAAATTTGCATAATTCCTTTGAATGGTCCAGATATCTTTAAATACGTCAAAGATAGTCATGAAGCAATAACAAAATTCATATTAAATACAACAGTAGTTCCTATGGAAGTTATCGAAGAAACATCCTTGAAGGCTGTCAAAGTAGTAGATTTAGACCACAGCCCCGATAAAACAACAATTTTCTGTAGGTGGAAATATGCAAACACTTAAAAGTTACCACAAAATACTAAAATACTAATAACAACAAAAATGAAGAAAGTCACAGATAACTTATATACATATAAAGCGCTATATAAATTTACAATAATAAGACATGTCGCGCACGTTTTCAACCCAAAGGGATAGAAAATGGTAGCATAAAAATACAAGCAACCTGAAAAATGCCGACAATCTAGGACTTGAAAATTAAGTAAAAAACAGTTGTCCTCAGGGACAAAATGGTGAAGAATAATAGAATAATACTCGAGTAGGCAAATTTAAAAAGATAATAGGTACCCAAGTTCTCAATGATCGAACAATTGCACTAACCCTAGAGGTTGTGAATGTGACAAATCCCGGTAAAAATTAAAGTAATTCTTCATAAAAATCATGACGATTCTGTTTTGGTGGCCGCCGCAGAAATCGCATCACATATAAAGAAAAAAATATTTGCTGGAATATATGAAAAAGCTAAAAAGTACATCTAAAAATAAAAATCTTCACCCACTGCAACGTTTTCGATCCATTGGTTCAACTACTATTACTATAAATCATCTTGCTCTTCCATAACCTACAGCTTCTCAAGTTTCTGTATTAATTACAGATTTCCTATTTTATATTTTTAAGAACCCAAATGGAAGGAAATAACAATGAAACAAATTTTTTTTATAGAAATAATAAAGAAAACAAAAGGAAAAATAAATCATTTGTCTGTATTAAGTAGTTGTTAGAAATATCACAATATTAGTTTGACCGGTGTCGTTTAGGAAAACCTTTAAAAACATTTAATCCCGATAGAATGGAAAATATCAATAGAAATAGTATTTTTACCTTAATCCCCTTAGGAAAAAATTTTTGATAAGAAAAATAATTTTACTTTAACCCACATTGAATAAAAAATATTGATAAAAATAAAAATTTACATTAATAACACATAGAATAGAAGGTAGCGATAGGACCAGTAGGGATAAAGAAATAATAATCCATAAGTATAGGCCTAAAGCAATATAAAACCTCTAGTAATAAGTTAACAAAAGAAAAAAAACAACAATCTCATTATAAGCATTCCACTTTACTCGTCAAGCACTAGAAAAAAAAAAAAAACAAATGCCAACACAATATGTTCAAATGTAAAGTGTTTAGGCCACCAGCCTAAATATTTCGGGCCACCCTAACGCGTGGACTAGTTATCTTATTATTACCGGTAACGGATAACACCTGCAGAGCGCTAACTTCGAAGGAGAAAAACTCGACGAACGTTAGCTATCGGCAGGTGGCGCGGACTTTTACGCTGTTGGACTGCTTCTTCTCTTTTTGAACGTTCGAGCGCCAGCAGCTATTCCCAGGTGAGTAATCCTACCACGTACCTTTTACATTTTGAATTATAATTAATTTTTCCAATTGCACAATTGTACGTTACATCTGAATTTGCCATTTGTATTGTGAATTAATCAATCTCTATCTCACACAGGAATTGTTAGTGTTTAAAGTAAGCAATAAACATTGTAACGCACACGCCCGGTTTACCGGGACTACATTGCCCCCGCAACATTTGGTCCTTCGAGCCGGATGATAAAAAATAAACAATAAATAATTTCTGTGTTGTGTGCAACTGGGGGAAAATTATTGTTTCAATAAGCTTACTAAAATATTTAAGATGAGTCCTCGTTCGCGTAGTCGTAGCATTTCACGTCGCAGCTATACAAAATCTCCATTTCGGCCCACTAATGGACGGCGTCGACACTCGAGAGATAAAGCATACAGATCTCGTAGCCGTTCAGTTTCACGTCACGCGTTCACCCCCACCACTGCCATCAGGACGGGCAGCCAGTAAAAGTTTATCAACATCACTCTCACCACGAAATGGACGTCGCGCTTCACGTTCGCGTACAAGCAGTCCGTATGACAACCGCGGAGGCAAAAGCCTTTACCAAATCGATGCATTGAAATTATTGGGCTAAGTGTATATACAACACAACAAAAAATACGAGAAATATTTGCCAGATTTGGACCAATCGAACGAATACAAGAGGTTATTGACGCACAGACTGGGAGATCACGTGGATTTTGTTTCATATATTATGAAGATATAAATGATGCTAAAGCAGCCAAGGACGCTTGCTCCGGCATGGAATTCGATGATGGTCGTATACGTGTTGATTTCTCGACAACACAACGGCCACATACACCTACACCTGGCGTTTATATGGGACGTTATAATAGGCGTGGTGAACGTGATGATCGAATTGTTCACAATGATCGTTATCGCGATGATTATCGTGGTCGGCGTCGTTCAGTTTCACCCTACAACAATAGCAATAATTATCACAACGACCGCAGACGTCGCTATGATCGCAGTCGAAGTGGTTCCTAATCACCGCGGCGTAACCGCTATTAAATGACAACAAAAAAAAACACTCGAAGAATAAAAATAAAATTATATATGTATACACGCAAAATAACCCACACCTTAGCATGTACTAAAAATAAATAATATTAGCAGGATCATTAAGAAATGCGTATACAGTTTGATGAAATAATAATATGTATGCAAATATTACATAACATAATAAACATACATATTTGAATTACATTATTTAGCGTTGGGAGAGGGAAATTCATCAATGTTTTCAAATCATCGAATATTTTTGACAAATGATCCTACACCTAATTGGTTAATATTTTTTGCACAAAGCGTATACATTTATTTAAAACATTTTTTAAATTTGCGTGCTCAGCTCATCTAATGCATAACAACTATAAATATATATATATATATATATATATATATATATATATATATATATATATATATATATATATATATATATATATATATATGTATGTATGTATATATGTATTGAATTAATATACACATTAGGGTGTCTCGTCAAAAAAATGTGTGGGTTTTCAAACTGAATAATGTCCTTATGTGTTTCGACTCATGAAAATTTTGTTATTTTAGAGCTGGAATGATATAAAAACGTATCAAAATTTTAGTTTTCGTTAATAACGAGTATTACATCAAATGAAAGATGTCGAAGTACTTGTAAAACTTTATGTAAATACAAAGTACTTGTACATTTCATTATTTTTTGGGAAAAGTACATTAAAAAGCTTTAAATTCATAGAAATTTATTTGCTGGAGGTATTGCTAAGTTGGTCCAGCTCGCATGAATGTCGCATAATATTCGAAAAATAAGTTTTTCTTGAGTACATGGAGGAGGCAGCCTAATGTACAGATACAAATATTCGACCGTATTGAAAAACCATCGACAACAAAAAAAATAGTTCTTTAATTAATTTGTTTCTCATAAAATTACTTCATTAAGAAATTTCATACACAATTCTTACTTTTTCAATCATTTTAACAACGTTCTTTGTATGCCAGTAGTTTTATTAGCAATTAACCATATTTTATTTATATACTTTCAAATGTTATTACATCATCTCTCACTTCTGTTTAATGTAAATGCAGTTTTATTTCAGTCAAGAAATAAAAGAAAGTAAAAATTAATTATTTGATGGAAAAATATTTGCATTAAACAATTTTTTAATTACTATTTATATGTATGTACGTTTGCACATTCGACTTAATTACGGATCAATCTTAGCTGTGGTGGAGACGTTTCGCAACTATTAAATTTCTTTTTTATACATATTATAGAAAAAAAACCCGAAACTTCCTTTAGTTTACTTCTATTTTTAATTAGTTTTGAATGCTTACTGATTCAAATTGAATAAAAAGAAAGACAAATTCACCGTATCCTGCCGATAATGCCAGAAAAATCACGGCATACGATTATGCCCGATTTACAGGATTGCAGCAGCCTTACCCATCGCCCCAACTCCCAGCGGGGAAGCACGATCCTTCCGACCACTACTTCAACACGAAGAGCGGGCAGCAGTCCCGGACTGGACACGCGAACAGGTGCAAAAGAAACACGGGGATGGCGCGAAGCCGCGTCCGTTCCGCTCAACCCGACGCTCCACTGACATAGCGGCCCCGTATCCACCACGCAAGGAAGATACTACCACTACAATAGTCCCACGACAGGTGATCCCTACTGGCTTTAGGACAGGATGATTTCAGGAAAGCCACGTAGCGATGACTATAACCCGATCCTTCATAGCTATCGCTCCCGCAGCTATTGTACGAATAGAGGCCGGGGGTTGTCTCCATTTGGTGCGCGCACTCCTCGTTCCCTGTGCGCCGAAGTCCGCGATAGACGCACACTTGTCCAACGACCTCCAACTCGAACGACTCAACACGTGTCAGTGACACAACGGTCGATGGGCCTCTCATGCACCCCACTGTCTTCGGACTGGTAATATCCGGAGCATTCCAGCAATAATGTTCTGGCATCGCTCTCATTTACAATTACCTTTAATTTTCATACCAATTTCAAAATTACGTCTAATTAACCAGGTGCATTAAAAACCAAACAATATATCATACTTTCAGCATTTAGTATCTCGTGCCTGGGGACGGTTGCTAGCGCAACCAACGGGGTCTTACCACCAGCCACCCTAACGAGCGCATTAGTTGTCTTATTATTACCGGTAACGCTTAACACCTGGCGAGCGCTAACTTCGAAGGGGAAAAACTCGCGAAAGTTAGCTTTCGGCAGGTGCCGCGGACTTTTTCGCGGTTGGACTGCTGCTTCTCTTTTTGAACGTTCGAGCACCAGCAGCTATCCCCAGGTGAGTAATCCTACCACGTATCTTTTACATTTTGAATGCTAATTAATTTTTCCAATTGCACAATAAATCTGAATTAGCCATTGGTATTGTGAGTTGATCAATCTTTATCACACACAGGAATTGTTAGTGTTTAAAGTTAGCAATAAACATTGTAACTCGTTATACTAATTTTGTTTTTTATTTCTTTTCATTACGACGCACACGCCCGATTTACCGGGTCCACATTGCCCCCGCAATATAAAGAAGAAAAAAACGAAAGTCAGCATAATAGGTACACATGTAAAACAAATGTAAACAAATAAAAACAAAAAACCACATAAACAAACAAGCTCATTACTTTTGGCATCAAGTTACCATTATGTCATAAATTACGACCACACAACAATTGAATGCGAAAGACAATTTAAATTTTGTATACCTAAGCAAGATAAACGGGTCATTAAATGTGAAATAACACGGAACGGCACACTTAAAATCTAATTATGTCAAATGCCACTTGAATAGTCATAAATAATTTAGCGCGCAAATTATGTATGACCATTCTCCAAAGGCGGGTGGTGCAATGTGCCCATAGAATTAGTTCCGCTTTTACTATATTCAACTGTTCAATACATATCTACATACATGCAGACCTCTCACGTCACGATATATTAATATCAAATTGCTAAGAATGCACTTATGCACTGACTGCACATATTTGTTTATATCGGTCAATTGGTCACGGTGACTTATATATAATTTGGTCATATACACACATATGTACTCAAGTACCGAAATAAGGTCATTCCAATAAGCTGACTTTACATACAGGAAATATGTACATTCTAGTTCGTAAGTATAAAGACATTTGTATAGACATTCTGTCTTAAAATGGGACTGTACTTTTAATCCAACTATGTAATTTAGTATGAAGCAATCATTGGGCCTTATGGCAATAGGAATAAACCTTGCGATGCAAGTTGAAAAATAATTCCAGGTTCTATGAAAACAAACTTTCATGAATGTATTCAAAATTATTCGAAATGCTCATAAAATCGCCAATGCAATCATGAGTTTACTTGGGGACATTGCATTCATGGGACACAACAAGATCATAAAATAAGGTCACATTTCCATTTCTTTGTTTCTCTACGTAGCTAGATTGGATAAAGAGCAGACTAAACTCATATAGGACGTAACTCCAAATACTGCTTTCCAAGACTAAGTAATGCAAGAAAGCATACTAGAAATTGAATTTTCGGGCTTAGGTGCATTTAGATTTAGGCATTATGCATCAAGTAAATAAATAAAAATAAATGTAAGGCGCGATAACCTCCGAAGAGATCTAAGGCCGAGCTTCTCTTCCAATTTGCGTCGTGCTCCTCTTGATTTTTCCCTACAAATTGGCCGGACGGGACCTACATGTTTTATGCCGACTCCGAACGGCATCTGCAAGGCAGATGAGTTTTCACTGAGAGCTTTTCATGGCAGAAATACAATCGGAGCGCTTGCCAGACACTGCCGAGGGGCGGCCCCGCTTAGAAAAATTTTCTTCTAATTGAAAAATCTTATTTCGAAAATTTTGATGTTGCTTTGCCCGGGAGTTGAACCCAGGGCATACGGTGTGATAGGCGGAGCACGCTACCATCACACCACGGTGGCCGCCGTCAAGTGCATCAAGTGGTGATTATAAAATACGTTGTGGGAAAAACACAAAACAAAAACATTTGAAGAGGCTGTATTCCACGCAACTTGGGAAACTTTGTTAGAATGGATGATTTCAAATTTCAAACTAGAAAAGCAATGGGAGGCCAATTTAAAAGAAAATACCATGCCTGGCGGAAAATGTCAAATTTCAAGGATGCCCACATTTTATGTTAATGTCAGCAGAGAGTTTTATGCCGCAAATTATTACGTATAAACAAAAGAAGACTAACTAAAAATATCCCTTCTTCAAAACAAAAAAATTGGTTCTACTTATTTGCCATAGTGATTTTTTTTTAACTCATTTAAACATATGCTTTTTTCACATATTGTTAATGAGAAATAAAAACTCTATGGCAAAAAAAAAGCATACTCATTTTCTTTGCTTTGAGGAAATTTACTGCGAGTGAAAAAATTTGAGCAGTATGCTTTTGTTCCTCCTATTGGCTTGCTATTTTCTGTAGTTTTTTGGAATTCGTTTATGTTTTAATTTGCCGCTTTACCAGCGAACGTTCGATATAGAATTTTATAAACGAATATAAATCTAAGTAATATGATAGTTCTACAATAACGAAGAGTAAATGTTAAATATTTAAGTTTAAAGAAAATCCAGTTTATTTATTATGGAACTGGAGTAGTAAAAAAAAATTTAAAATTCCTTTTAGCAAATTTAAGTAAAAGAATCATAAGTTTTGTTAACACTGCTGTCACAGCACAAACAAAAAGTATGTTTATTTCAACAATATAGAATGTCACATATTTAAACCAAGGGTGAGATGATAATTAAAATAAAGAAAATATTGCAAATTATAACAAACAACTTAGTAAAAAAATGTCTAGAAAAACGAAACGCAACAAACTTTTACGTGGCGCGCAAGCCATAAACCAACCAGGGTAATATTCTTCTGAAAGTCTGATCATCAAACGAAATAAATTTTCTTATTTCCTACATTTTAGTAAGAATTTCAGTTTAAAAGAGAATTGTAAATAAATAACTTTAAATATTTGAAATTTTAGGTACGATTATTTTGTGTGTATCTAAGGAGTATAGACTATTTAGACATCTATGAAAAATTTGCGACCTTTGCTAGTATAATATTAAAAGTAATCAAGGCCAGTGGTTGGATGAAAATGGTATCCAAGATAAATACAAAGCAACGGTTGGACGATGCCAGCCACCACCTCCGCCGCCAGCCAAACCAACAAAGGTCGCAAGCTCCTCGAAGCGACAATAAGACACCGGCACGTGGCCCACCACCACCACCGGCTATTACTGAATCACCGCCTGCTGATGAGTCTTAGTACCAAGGTAGTATTGCAGCTTATGTCCCCAAGCACACTACCGCTGGTCACAACATTGGATACTCTACTCTTTCAGTTTAGCTCATTTGCTTGCGGTGTAGTGTCATGTAGTGTTAAACTCTCTTACATTACATCTGGCAACACATTAACATGCAGCCATGTAGGTATGCACTTGGCATCACTACCAGAGAAAGAGTCGAATGACGTGGAGAATTCTGATTGGCTGAATCTCCCGTTATTCGACTCCATCACACTATGCATCACGCAATTTAGTTCTTTAATTAATTTGCTTCTCATAAAATTACTTCATTAAGAAATTTCATGCACAATTCTTAATTTTTCAATCATTTTAACAACGTTCTTTGTATTAGCAATTAACCATATTTTATTTATATACTTTCAAATGTTATTACATCGTCTCTCACTTCTGTTTAATGTAAATGCAGTTTTCTTTAAGTCAAGAAATAAAAGAAAGTAAAAATTAATTATTTGATGGAATAATATTTGCATTAAACAATTTTTAATTACTATTTATATGTATGTAAGTTTGCACATTAGACTTAATTACGGATCAATCTTAACTGTGGTGGAGACGTTTCGCAACTATTCAATTTCTTTTTTATACATACTGTAGAAAAAACCCGAAACTTGCTTTAGTTTACTTCTATTATTAATTAGTTTTGAATCCTTACTGATACAAATTGAATAAAAAGAAAGAGAAATTCACCGTCTCCAGGCTATTATACCAGAAAAATCACGGCATACGATTATGCTCTATTTACAGGATTGCAGCAGCCTTAAACATTGCCCCAACTCCCAGCGGGGAAGTACGATCCTTCCGACGACTGCTTCAACACGAAAAGCGGATAGCAGTCCCGGACTGGACACGCGAACAGGTGCAAAACAAACACGGGGATGGCGCGGAGCCGCGTCCGTTCCGCTCGACCCAACGCTCCACTGACAGAACGGCCCCCATCCACCTGTGTAATACATTTGCGGCATTACGCATCATGAACTTCTATGCCAATGCATTTTTGTGAACCGACCACACGCAGTCATAGCATAATCATATTACAATATTATGCGACATAAATTACATTCACCCAACACAGCGGTAAGGCAACATGAATGTAATGCCGAATATGAAACCCTTGTCAGTTAACACCTTACTATTTTTTGCTCAGTCACTCACCACGGTCAATACACTTGCCGATCGTCAATGTTAGTTTGTCACCAAAATATTTACGCACAACTAATTTATATTGTTTACTTTGTTAATGTGAATTACCCAAATATTCACATACAAACATTTTACATGGTTCATATAAATATCAATCTGCTGACTTTGCATACCATTAATACAAATCTACACATATACATACCATTAATACAAAGATTTGCATTAACACAAATCTACATATATACAAATCTATATATTTTTAGTTCGTAAGTATTATAATAATTATGAATGTATATGTTAAGAAAATATGTATAAAAGGGAAAGAATTTCTTTTAATAAAGACAATTACTATCTGACTCCCAAAGTGAGCAAATATTTTATTTTTGAATATTTAAACCTTTTCATGGCGATCCTGCCAAACTAGATTAACTTGGCAAAACTGCTAAATAATCTAGTTGGAGGAAAATCCTGCCAGCTTGATCAGAAATTGGCAAAACTGCTAAAGATCTTGCTGGAGGAAAAGATCCTGACAGATCTGAAAGGTCCTGCCAAGTTTAAAAAATAGAAAATCTACTAAACGTACTTCCACAATATCAAGAAATGTGCTTGAAGGAAAAAACCGCTTGAAAAATATACTACTGGAGAAAAACAAACCCACCTTAAAAGGCAATTATTATTATGTTAATAAAGCTGCGGCAAAAAGTATGATGGCCAAACGAAGGAGTTATTGACGGGAGCTCGAATGAACAAATATCACAATTGAAGGGAATGCCGGCGAGCATAAAGGAGTGTAATATAAATCGGCAACAAGGCAACTAATATTATATGACAGGGCATAATGGGCAAGACGACTGGCAGCGGATATTAAGTATATTTAAATAATTTAAAACTTAGAATAACTTAAGCGGCCCTGTGCCGCTTAACCATTGGCAAAAATTATATTTTTGCCTAGGATTTTTTTTGTACAATAGGAGATATTAAAGAAAAGAATCTTTTTAAACATTGATAAGAATTAATGAAATATATATGTAAAGACTTAAAGAAAAAAAAAAAGAATCTTTTTAAATATTGTTAAAAATTAAAGAATTGTTTGAGTAAATTAGAATGCCAGCTAAATACTAGGAACACCCCATTGCAGGGGAAGATAAAGTAATTATAGATAAAAGAAAGGTAGACTACGAAAAACAACTGAAATGGTTAAAATCATTTTGGAAGACAATAGGAATGACTAGGGAACCTACAATAGAAGATGTTAAAAAAATAGAAGATGTAAAATTGACAGATTCCTGGTCAATCTAACGATTTTTCTGTTAACACAACTGATCTCACTGGTCATTTCAACAGCGATCAACAGTCAATACATGAGCAAATTTCAAAGAGAATTTTACGCTCACTGCGCTCTCTACTTTGTACTTATGACGATGGTGCCACATGTTTAAAAAAAAAATACCAAAATAAGAAAACCACCAAATTGAAAAAACATACAAAACGGGCAAACAACAAAAAACTAGTTTTTCAGTTATCAATACAAAACGAAAAACCCTTTTTTGAATTTACTGTGCGAAAAATTATGAGATACCGGGACACCTATTTATCGGGTACAATGTTGCAACTTCTCCTCCAAGCGAAATCCGAAACTGCGCCCTCTTGTTGTAAAAATTTTATTTGAACGAACAGGATTTTTCGAAAGTTAGTAACATTTTGTTCAAGTTTTTACGAATTTTCACTCACGCGAACGATTTTGATAAGATAATAAAAAACATCCTTTTTAATGTTAATGTTTCCGAAAACATAAAAGTTTGAGTTTTTTTGGAATCGTTTCAACTTAAAGTGTTACTAAAATTAAACTTGCCGAATTACATGTAAAGTTACTCCAGTGGTGAATTTCCTTCTAGCGATTTGATTCTTCACTTTTTTATAACTTTTAAGTTCTCTATTTAAAACGTTATGTCAAACATTTATACAAGTTTTGCGAGAGAAGAAATTGAGAATGAGCTGAGCTGCAGCCGAAAGAATTGAGAATCAGTTTTGTGACTACTATTTTCATTTCTATTTGCAAAGCGAAGTTCAAATAAAACAAAATAATAATAATAGTTTAATAAAACAAAATAATAAAGTGTATAATTAACAGAAATTTCGGTTGAATTGACCCGTATTTCGGTTGATTTTACCAGTATTTTTCTTTCAGTGTACTTTAACTACAAACAAATGAAGTTATATTTGTATTTGAATTTACATACCGTAACTAAATACACCAAATCTCTTATAAAAAAAACCAAAATAATGGGTAAACCAAAGCAATAACCGTATACGAATTATTTAAAAACCATGTAAATTAAAAACATTCAGTTAACGAACGCATCACGTAGATGCAATAATTCCTATTAGTGCCTAAAAGCCTTAAAGGCCCTTAAATACTATTCAGTTCGTATATGGACTGTCGACATATTACAAAGGACATAATAGAATGATCAAACTTATAAGATACAAATTTCTTTATATTTTTTCCAGCGCCCAGCGTGGGGCAACTTAAAAATTTTTTAAAATATAATAAGATCAAATATCAAAACCCTCTATCAAACTATACGTCTGCAAAAAGTGGAATACTTTGAAAAAAAACTTATGTTTACTTTTCCAATTATTTGCAGAGAATGCAATTTATAACGCTGGAAAATTAAAAGAAAAAGGAATGATGGCTTTAATTAACGATATAGCAAGAAACCTGGAACCGTATCGTGTGATATATGATCAATTATAGAAAACCTCCACTTAGACGATTAATATGAAACTGTCCATGTCTGTCTATGTATATTTATACCAATTATAACATATTGTGGATCTAATGTGTATTTTACATCCATTCCTAGCCCAATCTGATTCAGTGCTACTTGGATTTAAAAAATTTATTTCGATCAGGGATCGTAGAACACAATACGGGCCCTGATTTAATTTAAGTCAAAATATCTAAAGTTAAAACTAATACAACAGTTGGTATATTAAAGTTACTAAACTTACATTGCAATCTCCGCGGTTTCGCACATCACAATCCTAATAGGCACATTTTTAAAAAACAGCCACTCATGCGAATTTTTTTTGTTCGCCCGCAATGAAAATTAGTCAAAAACAGGGACAGAAAGCAAAATACACGTAAAATTGTTGTACTGAATTTCACGAACTATTTGGAACAGCCTTTTGTGTTGAACCCTTAAAGTATGCTGGTTGGTATGGCTCCTCAAATTTTCTGGTTGGTACGTTTATCTGTAAGCTATTCATGTTTATAAAACAAACTTGCATATGAAAAAAAATCGCTCTTTAAACACAAATAATTTTTTATATAAAAGTATGCATTACAAAAATTGTTTCAAAATAAATATTTTTATAATTTAAGAAACTTTTTTTACAGCGAAATATAACAAAAAATTGGATTTCTAAAAAAATATATTCTAAAACAGCTTTTCGTGAAATGCAAAATATGGCAAAAAATATAGTTAAGAAAAATACTAAAAAAAAATTTTAAAAATTTACATTGATAAATATAAAAGATTTTCTGAAAAAAACTTTAAAAAATTTTCATTGATAAATAACAATTTTTTTTTGAGAATAGAAAAAAGTGCATCTAAAAAAAACAAAAACAAAAACAAAAAAAATTTCACAAAATAATAAAAAAATTCAATAATATTAACATTACTCATATATGTAATACTCCTATATTGCGAGTACAATATACACGAAATTAGTTTTGAATTCGAAATCAAAAAAAACATTTTTTTTTATTGTCGCAGCCATTGTGGATAAGACAAGTGTGATATCTCGGCATAGACGTCAAAATTACAAATAGAACCGGACACCTGATTTTTAAAGTAACTATCTTGGTCTCATCCTGTATCTCTTCCTATCACCCGCCGAAGACAGCCGGCTGTATCCGTCGTCATATGGAACAACCTGTCAGGCACTTGACGGATAAGATATCACACTTGTTTTGTCCACAATGATAGCAGCATAAGTATGACAAGAAAAAATTTAAATTAAAATTCGATTATTGAAAAAAAAAAACATTTCAACAGCAAAGCAATATATAGACACTCGGATATTTGTGAGTATACACAGCCTGTAATAGACAATAAAGAAGTATTACATATATGGCATTAACATATCATTACCCCGATTTATCATTTTAGACCTAATTTAAACCAGTGTATATTATAAATGCGTTTGTAACATATGTATATCAGTGCTTTTTCCGTAGATTTTAATAATACAATATATCTTGTTCTTATATATAGTCAGTAACACTTTGTAACAGTAATTTTTGTTTTTGGAAATTTGTTAAGTCTTAGTTATTAGCTGCACGATAGATGCATACATAGTACATACATACTTAAGTATTAGGGTGATTCAAAACAAACGTCTAACCTTCACAAGATAACCGTTATGTCTCAGGTTAATTTTTTGGTTAAAAGAGCGTGCGACACGTTCCACAAAATATTGGCGGCATTTTTGCCTAATTCGTCAACTTGGTAGTGTCGTGTCGGCCGACTGTCGCTAAGTGTGAATGGCTCCATAAGAATACATGCAAAGAATATTTTATCGGTACGTCGCGTCGCTTAGTGTGCACGCACTTTAAGTACAAAATTTTACTGCTCATCATGGTTTAAATTGACAAAGTTCTAAGCTTTGCGGTCGCTAGAGGATTAAGCTGTTCTACATAGAACTTATTCATTTTGACTCCCCCAAATTTACAATTAATTTAATTTAATTATATATTGGCGATCGCTAAATAATTAAAATTTTCTAATCAAGATTTTCGAATCACCCTAATGATTTTTTGCTATACGACAGCGTAATTTTTGCTCAGTGTACAATGGATTTGCCTTAAGCGCACTGCAGCAACTTTTTTTATTTTTGTACATTGGTATTATGTATGACTGTATGTACAAATATGAATTTAACAATACAATGTAGCTATGTTACTCTAGCTTTTCATGAATTTTTGCAATTTATTGTGTTAAATTCTCATTATTAAAAATAAATTCACAAACCGTGCTTACCTTTTTCAAAATTCAATGGCAGTTTGCAATACTTTGTGGAATTTCCTTAACTCTGTTTCATGTAAGATTTCTTGTTGTCGTAGAAGCTCGACCCAATCTTGATTTGAATTTGGCAATTCTCTGCGTTTGAACGAAGAAAAAGTAACAATAATTAGTACACGGTGAAGAATACAATAACTGATTTAGTTGATATGTGCTTGAATTTGCCAATCGCAAAATTGAAACAATTAAAACAAAAAGTGAATTCACTGCCGAAACTCTGAGAGGATTCAAAACTGAAATCGGAACTGTTACTGACACTGTACGAAGGGTGACATTGGAATTGAAATTGCAACCGAAACCTAAATTGGAATTGAAACTGGGTTCGGAAGTGAAACTGAAACCGGAATTAAAACCGAAACTGGAACGAAGATCGAAACTCAAACGAAAACAGAAACTGAAACGGTAAGGCAGATAGAAACTTGAATGAAGGCTAGAATTAGAAGAAAAGCCAAAATTGGACCGAAAATCGCAACTGAACTGAAGACCAAAAGTGGAAATGGAATTGGAAATAATATTGATAATATAACATGAAACCAGAACAGAAACTGGAATAAAGAATAAAGCCCGAAAGTGTACCAAATCTCGAAAACGCCAACGAAATTAAAGCCGAAAATAAAACTTTCAACTGGACATGAAATCAATACCGAAAAGGAAAGCGGTATAGGTACTGAAATAGACAGTAACTAAAAACGAGGCTTTGGCCGGAAGTGTAAAAAAAAAAGCTATTAGACACGAAACGGGAACCAGCATTGGATTGGAAGCCAAGCTAGAATCAGAATCTAAAAGTTAGTTGAAAATTCATACAAGTTTCTCAAAAAGCGCCATTTCTTTTTTGAGGTCACCAAAGCCTCGCTCGGAGTCTTATTGAAGAAAAACTAAGAAAACAGATATTTGTTGATCTCAATTAATATATCCTTAAATGTTATAAAGCATTAGGCCATTTGAAAAAACGAAACCGTCTTACAGAAAAAATGTGCCGGGCCACCATAACATAGGTTCAAGCTCTAAGTGAAAACTAACTTCAAAATACTTAAGATCATTTTGCAATATCTCAGCAGCCTAAAATCTTTGGGAAATGCATGAATCGCAAACAAGAAGACCGATTATATAGCTAACCCTCGAACGGTTATGGACGTAGGAGCGGGGTTTTAGAGGCATTAACATTGATCAAATTCTCAATCAATTCGCTGTTGATCATTCAAGTTGTCTATTTTCTAAGAGTCAGGCAGGAATCGCGTGCAACAAAGAAAGTAGGAAATAGACTTTATAAAATCATTTTCTGATTAAACTTCTTTATGCAATTTTATTTATGTGAACAATAATAGATGTTTCCAAAGACAACACAATACGACTAAAAAAAATTATTTTTAATTTGGTAAATGCAAACTATTTAGCCAACTTTCTGAAATCAATTTTAGAATCATCTTCGCATGTAACTAAAATTAATTTCAACTCGATTAATTGACACTCTTGACTCTCTATGTAACGCCAGCCACGATTTCGACCACGTCTTTAGGGGTATTCATCAGTATTGCCAGAAAAAAATTCTTTGGGGCAGAATCTAGAAAAAATGGATAGAAAGAGCTGAATTTCTTCAAGAAAATCCAAAAACCATTGCAACAAGAGCTAAAAGTATATGTACATATATTGGTAAATGCAAACTATTTAGCCAACTTTCTGAAATCAATTTTTGAATCACCTTCGATTTCGACCACGTCTTTAGGGGTATTCACCAAGGTTTGCCAGAAAAAAATTCTTATGTATTTGTACACTAGATAAATTTGTATAAAAGGGAAGACAATTTTCAAATAAAGAACAATTGCTTTTTAACGCTAACCATCAGCGTGTAAACAATACTTTCATTTAGTAAACAGTTATTACTTGGCGATCCTGCCAAACTAGATTGAAATTGGCAAAACTGCCAAATATCTAGTTGGAGGAAGATCCTGCCAGTTCAATCTTTAAAGCAAAAAGTTACTGATCAAGCAACGCTAACAAGATTTTATTGGTAGAGATCCTTCCAGTTTGAAAAAGCATGACATTAAAGAAATCCTGCCAAATTGGCAAAACGAATACTTTGGAAGGAGCAAAGGGTAAATAACGCATATACATACTAATAATTTGGAAGGAGCAAAGGATAAATAACGCATGTGCATACCCAAATGCAACTCAATCGCAAACACAAACCACAGGAATTATGTTCAACCACCAAACAGAATGCATTAATTTCAAACAATCAACATACGAGCAATTTTGACAGGCGATATTTACGTTTTCTACAACGCATAAAAGGGTGGAATAAATCGAGCAATTTAGCAGCAGAACAGGAAACGACTGACAGCATGACTAGCGAGCGGGCATAAATCAAGTGGAATAGGCGATACACCGAAAAATTCAAATTCTGATTGACAACACGAATATGCGGTTTTCATGGCATAATAAAGTGGAATAGGCGAAAAATTCAGATCCTGACTGACAACAGGAATGACAGCGAAATTTAAGTATCATAATTAATTTAAGTTTTAGAATCAATTGAGCGACCATAAGGACGCTGAACTATGAGCAAAAACTTCGTTTGATTTCTTACTTTACGTGCCCTTAGTTTAGTAGAACTGGATAAACAATGAAAATCGTTGTTTAATAAAAATGGTTAATACAAAAATCATTCAGTTAGTAGAAATAATTAAGGTTAGAAATATCATAATGGAGAGATAGATATAAGTATGACCTGTTTCAGTTAGGAAAACCTATTTTTTAGAGATACCACAATTTTAAGGGAAATCTTTTACTTTAGCCACTGGTAGAATAAGAAATACTAATAAGGAAATATATTTTATTCTAAAGCCAAAATAGAATAGAAAATAGTAATAGAAAATATTTTTACTTCAAACCCCCTATAGATTAGAAAATAGTAATAGGAAATATTTTCACTTTAACCTACCTACAAAATAAGGAAATGATAATCCATAAAAAAAGACTTAAACCAATCAGCTAGAAAGTCACATAATTCAAAAATTTTTTTTTTCTACACAAAGCATTCCACTTTTCTCATCAAACAAAAATCAGTACAAAAAATACATAAGCAAAAAAAAAAGCAAATGTTATGTAAGCAAAAAAAATACACAAAAAAAAAAACACATAAACATACAAATTCATTTCGGCATCAAGTTACTTCATAAATATTAAGTAATAAATTTGTAAACACCAGCTGAACAACTGTTGGTCTTTCTTCGCTACACGCTTCACTTTCGTAAATAAAAAATGTATGATTTTTCTTTTAAAAACTTTATAAATGTTTTAATTGTTAGTTTCTTCTTCAAGTATTCACCTTGCACTTTACAAATTAACTTTATAAAAAAGGGACTTTTGATCTTCAAATCTAAATGAAACTTTAACACTTTGTTAGCAAAATAATACAAAATATATATTATATATGTACATATATGGTTATGGCACGTTATAACAGGAGCGCGTCCGTGGTTGCCGATTGTTAGTTCTTGACTAGCGAATGGAATATTGTTCATGCGCGATGGCAGTGGTGGGTGTTCGTTGGCGCCTTTCCATTTGCCGCGCACGGTTGCGCATAGGAATTGCCGCCGTCTAATGGGGATGGAGGAGGCTTAAACATCCTGCCCGCATTGCAGGGAGGTGCTGGTAAGCACCTTCTGTAGTTTTTGTAAGGCGCGGGTGGTGGTATCTCAGGCGCCACTGGCCGTGCTGCGCCGTTTGCACCTTGCGGGGTGCGCGCGATCATGCGCTTGGCCGTTCGTTCGGTTTTAGGGGTTGCCGCTGGTTTCTACTCTTGTTCGATCCGCTGCGCGTGGTAGCAGGGGCAAGGCAGCTGTCGGTCTCTGCCGTGGGAGCCAGATGGGTGTCGTCCTGGAAGTATAAGAGCAGCCAGAGAAACGAGAAGTAGTTGGATACAGCAAATGATAAACGGAAAGTTAATTCTACAAGGAAGGTTAATTATACAAGGAAATGTATATAAGTTAGAGCGCTGTGCGTGAAGACTTCTCCATTGCAAGAAAGCACAGTTTAACTAAGGGGCGCATGACAAGCCCATTTTGGGTGCGAACCTCTACAACCCGAACATGGTTGTCAGGTCCGAGGCGAACGTTCTCGATTCGTCCCAGACCCTACTCTGTGCGTGGGAGCGAATCTTCTTTAATTGCGGCGAGGTCGCCTGGTTGAGGATTTCGCTGTGGCGTTTGCCATTTATAGCGCTTCTGAAGGTCCTTCAGATAATCCTCTTTCCAGCGTCGACTGAATTGGTGATGAAGCGATTTAAGTTTTTCCCATCGATTTATCCAGGAGAGGTCGTCCGCGTTGGCTCAGGAATGGCTAATAGCGGTGCACCTCGAAGAAAATGACCCGAAGTGAGCGCTGTGAAGTCAGCTGGGTCCTTGGATAGTGAGGTTAGAGGCCTCGAATTGAGAACTGCTTCAATACGCACCAACAGCGTCGTGAATTCTTCGAATGTAAACTTGTGGGATGCAGCGGTTTTTTTGAAGTGGATTTTAAAACTTTTTACTGCGGATTCTCACAAGCCGCCCATATGAGGGGAACAGGGTTGAATATACTGCCAGTTTATTCCCTGGGGGGCATATTTCTGCACAATATCCGCGGAGCATTTGTTAAGAAATTTAACGAAGTCGCGTTCGAGTGCGCGTTGAGCGCCAATGAACGCTCTACGATTGTCGCTCATCATTTTTGAGGGATAACCTCGTCTGCCAACGAATCGAGCGAATGCTGCTCGAAAGGCTTCGTTGGTAAGGTCCGAACATAGTTCGAGGTGTACTGCCTTTGCGGAAAAACAGACGAATACAGCCACGTACCCTTTTATGATAGTAGTCGACCTCAGAATCGATGCTTTTATTTGGAATGGACCTGCAAAGTCTCCTCCTGTTGTGGAAAAGGGGATTGAGAAATTGCAGCGCTCAGGTGGTAGAGCTGCCATTATTTGCGTGCGCGTTTTCTGTTTGAAAAGCGTGCACGATTCGCATTGAAAAATGCATTTCTTTATAAGAGGCTTTAGTTTTGGTACGTAGTACTCTTGCCTCACCATTTGGAGCATTAACCGCATTTCTGCATGCAGAAGCAGTGTAGAAGTGTAAAAACTCCAGATACAACTGGCAGAGCCTTGAATCCGGAGGAAGGATTACTGGATGCATTGTAGAATTTTCCAATCTTCCACCGATACGTAGGAGCCCGTATCCATCCAGAAATGGGTCAAGAGCCACAAGGGAACTGTTTTTGCTTTTTGGCATATTTTTTTGTAAGGCGCTCTTTTCCGCCCCGAAATGGAGAGATTGCACCATTGCCACAAGCCGCGTTTTTGTATGTTGCAACTCTTTATGGGTCAGATGGGGATTATGTGTTGTTGCCACCGATTTTGATTTGTTGCAGGCATTGTTCGCAAAGCGAAACACGTATGCAATCACACGGAGAGCACGAGAGTATGAGGAGAATCGTTAAAGAATATCGTCCTCTTCCTCGAGTGCGTGATATGCTTCGACATTGCGTTTCTCGGGTGGAGAAGCGCTACCTGCTTTCGGTTTTGGCCACGCCGAAATGTGGCAAGAAAGCCATTGTGGTCCGTGCCACCAAAGTGAAGAGCATAATAAATCATGCGGCTTACAACCACGAGTGCCAAGATCAGCAGGGCTGTCTTGGCTAGATACATGGCGCCAGGTGCCGCGGGGAAGATATTCTCGAATTTGAGAGGTACGGTTGGCCACATAAGTCTTTCAGGTCGATGGAGATTTTTCTAGCCAGGCTAGTACAATCTCAGAATCTGATCATAAGAATGTGTTGCATGCTTGTATGTCGAGCTGTTTTCGAACAGTTGAAGCCAGTTTTGCGAGTAGGACTGCACCACATAGCTCTAAGCGGGGTAAGCTTACAGTTTTTATGGGGGCAAATTTGCCTTTCGCAACCAAAAAAGAAGATTTTATTTGGTTGCCCACATGTGTGCGGATGTAAATCGCTGTGCAATACGCTTTTTCCGAAGCATCACAGAACCCTTGGATTTGGGTGTCTTGCACTGGAACGACATTAACCCATAGAGGGATTTCGATGTGGCAAATGGCTGGCAGATTTTCTGCGAAATGGTGCCATTTTGATAATGTTGCGGGCTTTGCGCTTTCATCCCAATCGCTGCCATCCAGCCAGATTTCTTGGATCTTGGTTTGGATCATAACTGGCGACAGCCATCCTGCTGGGTCAAAAAGTTGTGTAATAGAGGATACAATTTTGTCGCTTTGTGGCCGCATTTTGGGTGTATTCCGGCAGAATGGTGTAGGAAATTTTATCCGTGAGCGCGTTCCATCGGATGCCAAGAGTTTTGGTATTGGAAGAGCTCTCGAATTTGAGGAAATTGGAGTCTAGAAGATTCTCCTTCGGAAACTGTTCTAATATGGCCGGGTGATTAGCCGTTAATTTCTTTAGTGTGAAACCAGCTAAGCTTTTATCACTTGAACGAGTGATTCAGTGGCGTTATCGATGGTATGACTTCCTGATAGGATGTCGTCGACATACGTTTGCGTCTTGAGAATTGTTGCAGCCAACAGAAATGTCGCTTTCGTGTCATCGGATAGTTGATGCAACGTACGAATAGCGAGATATGGTGCACAATTGACGCCGAATGTAACCGTTTTTAGATTAAAATCGCTAACAATGGAGTTAGTCGATTTACGAAATAGGATTCGCTGAAAAACTTTATCGTCCTCGTGTATGAGGATCTGACGGTACATTTTTTCAATTTCTCCATTGAACACATACTTATGCATACGCCACTTTAGAATTAGTAGCATGAGATCTGGTTGGAGAGCTGGACCAGTGTATAGCACGTCATTCAGGGATTTTCCTGACCTAGATTTTTTAGAGGCGTTGAAAACCACACGAACTTTGGTGGTGACCTTATCTGGTTTGACTACCGCATGATGTGGCAAGTATAATGACAAGACCTTGCCATTCGAAGTTATTTCGCATGGGTCGGCAGATTCCATGTGATCAAGATCGAGATATTCTTGCAACACATTGTTGTACATTGTACCTAACTCCCCCTTTTTCTAAAGCGATCGAT
Source organism: Eurosta solidaginis (assembly GCF_040869045.1). Lineage (NCBI taxonomy): Eukaryota > Metazoa > Arthropoda > Insecta > Diptera > Tephritidae > Eurosta > Eurosta solidaginis. Next base: position 212,122,331 of record NC_090324.1, on the reverse strand, counting down.
CCATGCTGAAAAACTGTTGCAGAGCAGGCGGGCGGAATTTGCCGAGGGAGAGTTTTTCAGGAAACTCTTCCTTGAATGGAGGTCGTACAATGTATCGACCGTTTGGTGTACGTGTCGTGGTTGTTGTATATATCTGCTCACAAGCTTGATCCTCGGGGGATATCTGTGGAGGTTGTGCAATTTCCTCCTCTTCCCAAAATTTTCTCAGTTGAGAACTGAGTGTCTCGTTTGACGTTTCGACTTGTGTCGAGAATGACGCAACATTTTCAGTTCTTTGACCTCTTAGAAACCAATTAAAAATTGTTTGTTGCGCAAGTATGCCACCGCAGACCTCTTTTATACCTTCCAGCAGAATTTGTGAAAGTATGTCGCTGCCAATTACCATGTCAGTCTGACCTGATATGTGGCAACTGGGATCAGCGTGCTCAAGCAGTTTGAACTGCTGCCAGATTTTGCGACTAATGGTGGATGTTGGAAAATTTTTTGTCAGCTGCGGCAACACAATGACATGAGCATTTATCCTTTTCATGGCCTTGTATGCAACCAGTGTCAAAGCACAAAGCTTTGAGGACTTTTGTACGACTTGTCCACCCATGACAGAGATTTCGAACTTTGAATGTTCGAATGGAAGTTTCAACGACTTCATATCTCGAGGTGAGAAAGTCGTTCATTTGTGACCATGAGGGTAAATCTCTTCGAGAAGAGAGAGATTGTTCCCAAAGTGACAGGGTTGTTTCGGGGAGCTTTGATGAACAAATGTACACCAGAATCCCAACTGTCTGTCGTAACTCCTTGGGAGTAAACAGTTGTTGATTGTATTTTGCAATATCTGAAGTTGCTCACTGTTTTCGGATTGAGTAGTGGCAAGAGTCAGTAAGGATTTGATCTAGTTGTCAACCAAGATACGCTTGTTGTCGTATCGTGACCGTAAAGCTTCCCAGGCAAGGTCAAAGTTATCATCGCTCAACGCATATTTGTTTGACGATGGAGCCGGCTTTGCCTTGCGTTTTGTACCGGAGATGGTACAATTTCTGAGCACGGGAGAGCCTTGGGTGGTTAATGTACACCGCTGTGAACATGTCACGAAAAGCGGGCCATTCTTCATAGCCACCATAAAAGGTTTCCGTGTAACATGCTGGGACTGGTAAATATTTGCTTGAGCCGGGGGTAGTTCCACGAGGGGTGGTGGACTCGGCGTTGCCATCATTTTGATCAACGAAAGTTGATCGGCAATCTTTGCTTTTGTCACTTCATACGTATCAAGGCAGGCGCATTGTTTGCCTTGTACTGAACTCTTGAAATCTTCAGGGAAACTTTCGTCTTGTTTCGAAAATACCAGATCGTAAACCGATTGAAGCCACGCCCAATAATCATCTAGTGATTTGTCCTTTATCATGAGATACGATTCAGTGTGATCTTGAATCGGAGCTTCGTTAAATTTTGCACAGTATCTCATCATATTGTCACTTTCCTCGATGAACTTCTGGGTGGATTGGTCAACTGATTAACGGCGGAGGATGTTGACCTTTCCTTGGCCGTTTCTTCCTTTGGGCCACCTTTTGGTTTTGTCCCGGTTTCGGACGTTTTTGGGGGACTGAGAGGCATTTTATGCAAACTTTTGGGTTTTCACCGAAAAAAACCGAATAAAATATTTCTACGCTCAGAGAACGTTCGCAAAATTCGAAGATGGAAAACTCTTCGTGCCACAGAAATTTAAAAAAGGGAATTTAAATTGGTGGTGGTGTTTGTGTTTTTTTTTTGTTTTTTTTTTTTTTTTTTGAAAATAGAGTCAAGCACGGACAACGGGCGTTCCTTAAATTATTTAAGTCCGCGAAATTCGGAATTTAATGTACGTATAATGTTTTGTAAAACCAAAAAATATGAAATTAAAAAAAATCACAATCACTTTGCACTTATATATACGTGTAAATATACGTGTGGATATAAACGTGTATTTGTAAATTACTAGTATATATAGGTATGTATATATTAGAAAATAATAATACTTTGAGGTTTGTAGGGATATTTTTTGAAAAGTTCCTATAGGGACGAAAATATCTCAAACTTAGTTTTGTACGACAGAATAAGTACAAATGTACGTGCGCAATATACAAACGTATGTATGTATATACGTTTGTTTGTGCGAACGTATGCACGTGAATCGGATGAGCTTCTCTGTTTATATTTACAAACAGAAGAGTTTCTTTTGTGAAGCTGAGTGCGCTTGATTGCACTGTTAGGAGAGTGCAGCAAAGAAAGATAAAAATTTCCAAATATGAGAGAGGTTGAGAAATTTGATCAGCAGTACACAATTCTCGTTTCTAATGCAGCTATATGTGCTGGGAGAATGTCGCTGGATGAGCGACTTGAACGTGTGAGTAAACACGTATGATGTTCTCAGAGTGGAGAAATAGGAATTTTGGAAAAACAACTTGAAATTATTTGTACATGTATGTAAGTATGTACATACGTATGAATGTTATACTTTTCTATATGAAGAAGTTGAACTGTATCGCCAAGTCCAACGCTCTGTGCGAACAACGGGGTAAACTCAGCTGTAGAAGAAATTTTTGCTGATGTTGGTTTTACACAGTGGGTTTGAGTAGGCAAGTAAACTGCAATTTTTGTGTGTTGGTTAAATACCACTAGAAATATGTATACATATATATATATAATTGGCGGATTTTACCTATAGTTATAGCGGAATATTTTCTACCAATTTTTGGTTGCAAACAGGTTGCAGTAAAACCAACGGTAAGAAAATTTCCGCAATATTCATGTATATATGTGTTTTTGCAGTTTACGCAAAATAATATAACTTTGTGGAAAAAAGTTTTATTATTTTCTATATTTTTATGAAAAATAAAAAACTGCCTACTCACCAATCCCTGTATGTTCTGCTCCTTATTGTTGCTCGCCTGGTGGTTATTAGCTAGGTGATGTTGCTGCTGCTTGGCCGCTGGGTAAAGATGATTTTCTTATTTTTTTTTTTTTTATTGTTTTCTATTTCCTCTAAAAATCTTCAGAATTTTTTTCCTTTAAATTATTTCAAACTTTGTTTTTGATTATTTAAGTTTTTTGAGCACTCAAATTGTATATATGTGTATATATTTTCTCCTTTTTTTGTCACTTTTTTCCACTGATTTTATCCAATATTTTTAGCAATTTTTTTTTTATATGGTTTTTCTCCAGCACTTCCTTCACTCAGTTTTCAATTTGTTGTATGTTTTTGTTTTAAATTTCTATTTAATTTTTTAACGAGCGATAATCCGATTTAAACTGATAATTTTTGTTTATAATTTTTAAGGCGGGCCAAAGATGGCGAAGGACCATGAACAACTGTTGGTCTTTTTTCGCTACACTCTTCACTTTCGTAAATAAAAAGATGTATGATAAAAAAATAAAACACAGTTGTTGTTGTTTTCCTGACCGAACAACACACTTAATTATATTTTTACTAAAATCAAAGATCCAATTCCAAAAGATCAACAAAATGATGTGGTGTGTAAAATAACATGCAATGGGCGCGATGATGATAAATGTGGAAAATGTTATATTGGAACAACCAAACGACAACTGGGTATACGTACACCAAATAATGCACACCAAAAAGACGCAGAAAACAAAAAAACGAACACCGGTTTAGCTCATCACTTAACAAAGAGCAACCATATAGCGGACTTCTCAAATGTCGTAATATTAGATATTGAAAAAAGAGAAAAAACGAGAACGTCTTTAGAAAGCATAAGAATACAACAACAAATGCACAACACACTAAATTTTAAAGAAGACTTTGACAACATCAACAACGTCTACTCAGCTGTTATTCAGAGATGCAAATCGAAGTAAACAAAAAAAGGCAAGTGCCAACTCTTTATGTTTGTTTAAAATAAAGTGCAATGTATAATTTAATTGTATTATAATTAATGTAAGTAAAAAAAAATTTTTTCTGAAGTGTTAGTTTCATGTTTATTGTTAGAAAAAAGCATTAAAGAAATCCCCAGAAGATGACGTGAGAAAAAATAACGTCGAAACGCGTCGGGAAAACAACAACAACTGTGTTTTAATTTTTTGCCCATATGTGCTCAACCCAGCAAACACAAATATCAGAAATTGGTCCATATATAAATATAAAATTTGTAAATCGGCGAGCAAATCTGAGACAAAAATCCAGCAATCAACCATAAACATGAAACAATTCTCTAGACACATCAAAACAAAATACAATGAAGAAATACAATATACTATCAAACAATTCAATAAAAAATCTAAGAATATTGCGAAACAAAAAGAAAGACTCAAGTTTCTGCATAAATGCAAAAGCTATGGGATCACACCACCACACTTATGAGGTAAGACAAATATCTGTCGCATTGCTTCACAAACCAGTCTTCCCGTCATCAACTAAAAATATTGGAAACGGGCTTTCTGCAAAAAATACTGAATTTGGAAATAAAAGAAACAAACATAAATATTAAAATAATTGATAATGATTTGAAACAAATAACGGAAACACTAAGGGAGAAATTAGAGGTAAATGAATATGAAACTGTGGTGGAAAAACAATACCATTTTTCGAAGCACATTGGCACTATTACAGAAAAAATTCATCAAAACAAGCTGCAAGCCCAAATATCACGAAACAGTGATAAGTTTGGAATTAAGTTTAATGAAGACTGGTTCATCAACAAAACGAACATTGAAGTACCATATGAAAGCCTTTGTTTACTCTCGTTTGGCACAAAATTTGCATTACCAGTAACAAAAGGTAATTTTTCCTCCATACATCTAATCGAAGAATTAGAACAAGGTATACAAGATATCGAGGACGACAGAAGTAACGACACAATAAGAAACAACATAGCCACAAAAATCAGTAGCTACCAGAGAGGATTAACAATAATCCGAAAGAGGAATATATAATTCAAATGTTTGAAAATACAAAGAAATTTCTACGACAGCATAAGGGTAATGTAGTGCTAACGCAGGCGGATAAAGGAAGCAAAACGGTTCTGATGAACAAAACTGAGTATGAACAAAAAATTAGTGATCTACTTAGCGACAGAAAGGTATATAAAACTATAAGAAAGGATCCAACCCAACAACTTATGCGAAAGAATAACGCAATTGTTAATGAGTTGTTCAAAGAAAACAAAATCAACATAAGAGAAAAATTTCAACTAGCTAGTACAGCAGCCGTCGCGCCTAGATTATACGGTCTTCCAAAAATCCATAAGGAAAGTATGCCACTAAGACCAATCTCATCTTCTACCAAGGTACCTTGTTACAAGTTGTCCAAACATATTGGTGCTATACTCAAAAACATAATATCAGAAGATTTCAACATAAAAAATGCATTTCAACTAAAGGAGAGATTAAAGAATATTAACATAGAAGATGATGAAGTACTCACAAAAAAAAAAAAAAAATACAGACGATAATGAAACAATGGTCACAATTGGAAAAACAAGAAAACAGTTCCAAAATATATTAGAGTTTTGCTTACGAGAAAACAATTATTTCATGTACAACTCGAGGTTGTACCAACAAACATACGGGATGCCAATGGACAATCCACTATCTCCGACTATAGCGGATATAGTATTGGACAAAATACTTGACAACAGCATAGCTGAATTAAAAGAAAAGGACATATACATCAAAGACATCAACAAGTATGTAGATGGTGTATTCGCAATCATAAAAACCAAGGACGCAGAAAACATCTTAAGAAAAACATCGCATAAAATTCACTATGGAAAAAGAAAAGGAAAATAAAATAGCCTTCCTAGATGTAGAAATAGTTAGAAAAACAAACAGTTATTAATGAGTTGGCACACTAAATCCATCGCATCGGGCCGATTAATTAACTATCATTCAAACCACCCTTGGAAGCAAAAACTTATCACGGCAACAAGTATGATAAGAAAAGTAGCGCTACTCAGTGATGAAGAGTACATTGAAGAAAACATGAAGAAAATAAAGAATATATTATTCAAAAATAGCTATCCAAGCACCTTTATTGATAGACTAATTAATAACACAATAAACAGAATTAGTCAAAACTGCGACAATTTACCGCCGGACAAGACTAATAAAAAGTACATCGGTGTAACATACATACCGGGTCTTACTGACAATCAAATACTACATAAAATAATAAACAACAAAAATATTAGCTACGCGCCCAAGCCGAACAACACACTTAATTATATTTTTACCAAAACCAAAGATCCACTTCCAAAATATCAACAAAATGATGTGGTGTATAAAATAACATGCAATGGGCGCGATGATGATAAAAGTGGAAAATGTTATATTGGAACAACCAAACGACAACTGGGTATACGTATTAATGAACACCAAAAAGACGCAGCAAAAAAAAAACGAACACCGGTTTAGCTCATCACTTAACAAAGAGCAACCATATAGCGGACTTCTCAAATATCGAAATATTAGATATTGAAAAAAGAGAAAAAACGAGAATGTCTCTAGAAAACATAAGAACACAACAACAAATGCACAACACACTAAATTTTAAAGAAGACTTTGACAACATCACAACGTCTACTCGGCTGTTATTCAGAGATGCAAATCGAAGTAAACAAAAAAATGCAAGTGCCAACTCTTTATGTTTGTTTAAAATAAAGGGCAATGTATAAGTTAATTGTATTATAATTAATGTAAGTACAAAAAAAAATAAAAATGATTGTGAAGTGTTAGTTTCATGTTTATTGTTAGAAAAAAGTATCAAATGTTATTATGTATATTATTTTTACCTATTTTTCTTTTAAAAACGTTATAAATGTTTTAATTGTTAGTTTCTTTTTCAAGTATTCACCTTGCACTTTACAAATTAACTTTATAAAAAAGGGACTTTTGATCTTCAAATCAAAATGAAACTCTAACACTTTGTTAGCAAAATAATACAAAATATATATTATATATGTACATATATGGTTATGGCACGTTATAACAGGAGCGCGACCGCGGTTGCCGATTGTTAGTTCTCGACTAGCGAATGGAATATTGTTCATGCGCGATGGCAGTGGTGGGTGTTCGTTGGCGCGTCTCCATTCGAAGCACACGGCTGCGCATAGGTATTGCCGCCGTCTAATGTGGATGGAGGCGTCTTAAACACCAGCGGACTTTTAAGTGAGTCGACACACTTAAGGATCAGCTGTGGTAACATTTAACGCAAAACAATACTTATAATTATAAAAATACAAACATAAAAAAAATGTAAGTATCTAGTCAGCATATTAAAAACAAATGCAAACAGAAATCAGTGTAAACAGACTCTTTGTTTCCCATATCAAGAAACTTATATGCAATAAATTATAGTAGGTATAACCCAAAAACAATTAAAGCCCTTTTCTAATTCAAGCAAAACTCAAGTGGGTCATTAAGATTGAAAAAGCCGTATAATCCATTTTCTTCTTAATGTATTATGTATGTCAAATAGCAATACAATCAGGCAGCACAGCAACCCTAATAAAAACGCATGAATATATGCTGAGAGTGCACCGGTCATCGGTAGCTATGCTTTATGCCTCTTACTTTCGTTAACAAGAGCTTTGATCTGTTCGCAGCCTTTGATTTTTCGATCTCCGCTCTCTACGTGCAACCAACAACCATAACAAAAGCAACATCAGCAACAGCAGGCGAAAAACATGTTTCTTATTATAGATAACTTTTATCTCTCAAGTCATTCCCATGTAAAAAATTAGCTTGATACACAAATAAATATTATACCGTTTCTAATAAAAGTTAATATTTTGGCATCCCTTGCGGGGAACGGTCTCTCGCCAATTGTTTAATTGTTAGCTACGCTCGTAAAACAATTAAGTCTACTACAAATTATCGCAATCACTAGATATGCCTATTAAAAAGGAGGAAGGTCTATCCAGGTTAACTCTTAACTTTGCTGTAAACAACAGAAAAGTTTCGGAACAAAAGAGGACGAGGAGTTACCTGGTGGCCAGGCGAAATCTATTATCGGATTATTGGAAGCGCTACAATGACGTTCGCGATGAATTGTGTTCAGCAGACATTCCCGATGGGGAAGAAGAAAAAATTAAGACGATTTTAAGTGAAACTCGGCTAGCAACTATAGAGTCGGCATATTGCGAAGCACTAGGCGAAATACACGATGAAATCGATGAACTCGACAGCAATCATCGGGAAGGTTCTTGATCAGCCATGCTTAATACTACATGTGGCGGGTCGAGCAACACATCTACATCCAAACCGCCGAAGATTGTGTTGCCCAAATTCGATGGCTCCTTTGACAAATGGTTTAGTTTTAAGGACATGTTCATAGAAGAAAGTGAAAGCGAAAGCAAGTGATCGTGGGGCGCTCACTTTTAAAACAAATGTTAAGTAAATTTTTAATCATTTATATTTCAATATGAATTGCTTGATATGCAAAAAAAGAACCGATCGGAATAGTGCAAATAAAATTGATTGTTCGGACTGTATGAACTATTTTCATTGCATTTGTGTTAACATCAAAGCAGCCGATATAGAATTTTTTAAGGTAAATAAAAAAAGTATCCTTCTGACAAATGCACAGCTTTGCGCAGAAAAACATTACAGGCAACTACAACAACTACGACAACGCAGTCTGTAATCCCAAAACCAAATTTAGCAAGTGTACCAAATGTGCTATTGACCAAACGAACTGCAAGGAAAAAGTTATATACGTCGCTTTTTTCTGATGACCGAAATAAAAATATATACATAAACAATAGCTTTACAAGTTATTTTGGATTGGTTATACGCTGCAAACAAAGTTTAAGATTTAAATACTTATGGTTAAAAAAATCGAGACTGCTAATGAAAAAAATGAAAGCGATACTGCTGTTATTATAAGAACTTTTGACGATCTTGCTGATTTCAATTTAAATTGAACCTTTTATTATACATTTTGGTTTCTTTTCTTTTACTTTTAACTTATTATGAATTCAAGATCCGTTTTTATTGATAACAGCCCTATCGCAAATGTCATCAATGACTCTAATTTATTAACCTCTGAAGATAATATCTTTACTGTTGTTCACCAAAATGTAAGAAGTCTAAGACGGAATTTTGACTCCTTGGTTGCAACCTTGAATCCGTAGTTAAACTTCCCGATATAATATTTGTTTCAGAAATTTGGATTTTTTACTACGAAATTAACGATTATAATATACCTGGTTATAATTTTTCTGCTATTGCAAATGACTCGTATTCTGCCGGAGGTGTTGGTGTTTTTGTGCGCGATATCTATAAGTATGAAGTGACATGCGTTAGCTTATCAAGCGCTGATGTCATAAAAATTTCATTGCTAATAGCCAATGTTCCATACACTTTTATTTGCCTGTATAGGTTTCATTAAATTTCTTTTAAACTCTTTCATGTGGAGGTTTCTCTCTTTTTAAGTAGAGAAAAAGCAGCAAATGCTGTTATAATGGGTGATTTTAATTTTGACTTACATAGTCATAATGTTTTATTAGACAATTATCTTACACTTCTTGCGGACCATGGTCCAGTTTCATTCATTCATGAGACTACCCGCCCAGATTCAGGAACCTGTTTAGACCATGTATATGGTAGCTTTAATAATTTGGAAGATAACATACATATGGGTATAAAAATTGATTTCGGAATCTCTGATCATTGCATGACTGGTATTCAACTTCAAAACATAAATGTAAGTAGGCGTATTACCAATTTATATACCCGATCAGGTACCACGAAAATAAATTTTACGTCCTCAATGAATATCTTCGCGTGTAAAATTGGGAAACGTTTTATGGTATAACAGACGTAACCAAGGCATATAATTTATTTATGAATAAACTCACGGTTCACATTAACAATTCGAGTATTTGTTTCTTGCCAAGACCATCATCTTTAACTCTCAAGCCATGGATAACTCGTACTTTGTTACATAAGATCCAACTGAAGAATAGGTTACGCAAAAAATGCAAAAGAAATCCGGCTAATACTAAACTGAGAAACCGTGTCCGCCGGTTGACATATAATCTTAATAAAGAAATAAGTTCAACTCGGGAAAAATATTATCAAACCCTCTATCAGCACAAGGTAACACAAGAATGGGCAGCTGTAAATAGAATAATGAACCGAAACTATGAGAAAATGTCCGACCAGCTTGTGTTAAGTGTGGATGGCGTGGATACATCAGAGACTCTGGTAGTAGCTAATGAACTTAATAATTTTTTTGTAATTGTAGGAGCAGCTTCTAATGCATTGAGGAATCCAAATATCTGCATGTGCCGTAAAAATAGAAACATCACAGAATTCAGAACTACCAGTAATAGTTTTTTCTTTGATCCAATTACAGGTTCAGAAATTCTTAAAATAATAATAAATTAAACTTTGAACAAGTCTGATTCAAGTGGCAGTGACAACATTTCAAATAGGACCTTAGAAATCATACCTTTTAATATCGTTGATATTTTAAAGCCTATATTTAATTTGAGTATAACCTCCGGAGTTTTTCCAGAAGTTGATGTATTTTAATCAATGCGGAAAGGAGTTACCTGGAAACGATATTTTCTTTCACGGCTCTAAGTGTATGCGGTTTCGTATGTGTTCAAGTAATTGTACTCATCAAAACTCTGCCAACACCTTTGACGAGATAATAAATTGCGACAGTAATTGCTTTGAAATTGATGTAGTCCCTAATTTTAAATATTTGGGAGTTATATTCGACCAAGACCTAGGTTGGTCATCACATATTTTTGCTTTGAAATCGTTCATGTTGTCAGCGGTTCGTTCCTTGTTTAACCTAAAAAGGCTGTGCTCAAATCGAGTGTTAGCATTAATATATCATGGGCTAGTCCACTCAAAATTACAGTATGGAATCAGCTGCTGGAGTGGAGCGTATGCTAGTAAGTTTAATGCGCTTTTAATCCTACAGAAGTGCTTTATCCGAAAAATGTGTAACGCAGACCGTCTATCACACTCTATGGACCTTTTCAAAAAATTAAACATACTTCCCATTCGACACTTGTACTATTTCAAAGTTTTCAAAATTTTTTTTTATAAGGAGTGGGTATTATAAATAGAATAATTAACCAAAACTATAAGAAAAAGTCACTCGTTTGTGTTAAGTGTGGATGGCGTGGATATATCGGATACTCTGGAAGTAGTTAATGAACTTAATAATTTTTTTGAAAATGTAGGAGCAGCTTCTAATACAATGAGGAATCCAAATATCTGTATGTGCCGTAAAAATCCAAATATCACAGAATTCAGAACTCCCAGTAATAGTTTTTGCTTTGATCCAATTACAGGTTCAGAAATTCTTAAAATAATTCAAACTTTGAACAAGTCTGATTCAAGTGGCAGTAGCAACATTTCAAATAGGACCTTAAAAAGCATAGCTTTTATTATCGTTGATATTTTAAAGCACATATTTAATTTGAGTATGACCTCCGGAGTTTTTCCAGAAGATTTAAAATGTGCCACCGTGATACCGCTGTTCAAAAAGGGAGATAAAAAGGACAAGAATAATTATAGGCTATATCCTTGCTATCCTCAATCTCAAAAATTTTTGAAAAGGCAGTTAAGGCTAGGGTGTTAACTTATCTCAACAAAATTAAATTTTTTAGTCCCAAGCAATTTGGTTTTATGTCAGGACTCTTAACTGAAGATGCTCTTTTAGATCTTTCTTCCTTTATACATAAGGCGATTGACGAAAAAATGTGTTGCGCTATGATATGGTGTACCATAATAATCTACTGAGTAAGCTTAGCTCCGCTGGTTTTCGTGGCAACGTTTTTAGTTGGTTTAAGTCATACTTAACGAATAGAATCAGAAAGTTAAAGTCGTAAATATTCAAAGTTAACCCAGACCTATTACCTTAGGGGTGCCACAAGGCTCGGTTCTTGGACCTATATTGTTTCTAATATACATTAACTCACTATTCTCGTTGCCATTTGTTGGTAAAGTAACGGCATTTGCAGATGACCTTGCCATTGCATATGGATCTACAAATGAATTTAATCTTTTTGCTGATATCAATCAGGATGTTTTTATGCTGAGGTCTTGGTTTGCTAGCCACAAACTCGTGGTAAGCAACAAGACAAAGTTGATGTATTTTAATCAATGCGGAAAGGAGTTACCTGGAAACGATATTTTCTTTCACGGCTCTAAGTGTATGCGGTTTCGTATGTGTTCAAGTAATTGTACTCATCAAAACTCTGCCAACACCTTTGACGAGATAATAAATTGCGACAGTAATTGCTTTGAAATTGATGTAGTCCCTAATTTTAAATATTTGGGAGTTATATTCGACCAAGACCTAGGTTGGTCATCACATATTTTTGCTTTGAAATCGTTCATGTTGTCAGCGGTTCGTTCCTTGTTTAACCTAAAAAGGCTGTGCTCAAATCGAGTGTTAGCATTAATATATCATGGGCTAGTCCACTCAAAATTACAGTATGGAATCAGCTGCTGGAGTGGAGCGTATGCTACTAAGTTTAATGCGCTTTTAATCCTACAGAAGTGCTTTATCCGAAAAATGTGTAACGCAGACCGTCTATCACACTCTATGGACCTTTTCAAAAAATTAAACATACTTCCCATTCGACACTTGTACTATTTCAAAGTTTTCAAAATTTTTTTTTATAAGGAGTGGGTATTATAAATGGAATAATTAACCAAAACTATAAGAAAAAGTCACTCGTTTGTGTTAAGTGTGGATGGCGTGGATATATCGGATACTCTGGAAGTAGTTAATGAACTTAATAATTTTTTTGAAAATGTAGGAGCAGCTTCTAATACAATGAGGAATCCAAATATCTGTATGTGCCGTAAAAATCCAAATATCACAGAATTCAGAACTCCCAGTAATAGTTTTTGCTTTGATCCAATTACAGGTTCAGAAATTCTTAAAATAATTCAAACTTTGAACAAGTCTGATTCAAGTGGCAGTAGCAACATTTCAAATAGGACCTTAAAAAGCATAGCTTTTATTATCGTTGATATTTTAAAGCACATATTTAATTTGAGTATGACCTCCGGAGTTTTTCCAGAAGATTTAAAATGTGCCACCGTGATACCGCTGTTCAAAAAGGGAGATAAAAAAGACAAGAATAATTAGAGGCCTATATCCTTGCTATCCTCCATCTCAAAAATCTTTGAATAGGCAGTTAAGGCTAGGGTGTTAACTTATCTCAACAAAATTAAATTTTTTAGTCTCAAGCAATTTAGTTTTATTTCAGGGCTCTCAACTGAAGATGCTCTTTTAGACTTTTCTTCTTTTATACATAAAGCGATTGACGAAGAAATGTGTTGCGATAGTCTGTTTGTAGATATTACTAAAGCATTTGAAATGGTGGACCATAATATTCTACTGAGTAAGCTTAGCTCCGCTGGTTTCCGTGGCAACGTTTTTAGTTAATAATAATACTTAACGTATAGAATTCAGAAAGTCGTAAATAATTAAAATGAACCCAGACCTATTACCATAGGGCTGCCACAAGGCTTGGTTCTTGGACCAATCTTGTTTCTAATATACATTAAGTCATTATTCTCGTTGCCATTTGTTGGTAAAGTAACGGCATTTGCAGATGACCTTGCCATTGCATATGGATCTACAAATGAATTTAATCTTTTTGCTGATATCAATCAGGATGTTTTTATGCTGAGGTCTTGGTTTGCTAGCCACAAACTCGTGGTAAGCAACAAGACAAAGTTGATGTATTTTAATCAATGCGGAAAGGAGTTACCTGGAAACGATATTTTCTTTCACGGCTCTAAGTGTATGCGGTTTCGTATGTGTTCAAGTAATTGTACTCATCAAAACTCTGCCAACACCTTTGACGAGACAATAAATTGCGACAGTAATTGCTTTAAAATTGATGTAGTCCCTAATTTTAAATATTTGGGAGTTATATTCGACCAAGACCTAGGTTGGTCATCACATATTTTTGCTTTGAAATCGTTCATGTTGTCAGCGGTTCGTTCCTTGTTTAACCTAAAAAGGCTGTGCTCAAATCGAGTGTTAGCATTAATATATCATGGGCTAGTTCACTCAAAATTACAGTATGGAATCAGTTGCTGGAGTGGAGCGTATGCTAGTAAGTTTAATGCGCTTTTAATCCTACAGAAGTGCTTTATCCGAAAAATGTGTAACGCAGACCGTCTATCACACTCTATGGACCTTTTCAAAAAATTAAACATACTTCCCATTCGACACTTGTACTATTTCAAAGTTTTGAAAATTTTTTTTTATAAGGAGTGGGTATTTATAAAGCCAGATATATAACCCTTACAGCCTAAGAAGAAGATCGTTATCGAGTGTAAAAATTCCTCGTTTTCGGACCACACTTTTCCGTAACTTTTACACAATCGTGTCGTGTAAACTGTATAATAAATTACCTGCTGAAATACAACTCATTAGAAAACTTTCTAATTTTATGAGGGAAGTGAAACGGTGGCTACTTTGTTTCAATCATGAGGGTGTAGAAATTCTGTTGCGACCCATCGTATAAATTCCGCATATGTAATATTTATGAAGTTTTTAGCTTTATATGTAAGTACTTTCTTTTTATTTAATATAGTATTTTTTTTTATTTAAAATAGTTATTCTCTGGTCTTTGCTTCAACTAGGGATTGTAGCAATTATATCTTGTGATTATTATGCGCCTCACAAGGATTTATAATTATATTTAAAGGAAATGACATTTCCACTGCTTTTATAATTAGCATTTAATGTCATAACTACTTTCTTATTTGAATTTGTTATTTTTTTTATATTGTACTACTTGGAAAATTGTACGTATTTATAAGAAAATAAAGAATATGCAATACAATACAATACAATACATGCGTTATAAACGAATCAAATTTATCGGATGTACAACGTATATATTACTTGAAAAGCAGTCTACTTGGTGATGCCGAAGCCGCTATTCGCAGTGTCACTGTACAGGAGAAGAATTTTACAATAGCCTGGGATATGCTTCAACAACGTTATGATAACAAGCGTCGCCTCATTAAGACTCATCTTCGAAATATCACCAAACTCCCGGCAATCAGCTATGAGTCATACGTTGCCATGCGAAAGCTATTGGATACTGTCACCGAATCAGTTCGCGCACTACAACAGCTTGGACGATCTACAGAACATTGGGATGATTGGCTTGTCCTACTTACAACTGAGAAGTTAGATCCTGCAACAGTTAAGGAATGGGATATGTCATTGGAATCTGCGAATGTTATACCCGAATATAAAATACTGTTACAGTTTCTCGAAGAACGTATTCAGGGACTAGAAGCAGTTTCTTCGACTCATAAGACCAAATCAAAAGAAGCACCATTCAGTAGTAAGCCAATAGCCCTTGCTACAGTTCGCACTCATCAAACCAATATCGGACGTTGCTTATGTTGTGCAGGTAAGCATGCGTAGTAGAGTCGCTACACTTCACATGTGTCCAGACCACTGCGATAACCAATTTCATAGCCATGCTAAAACCAGTGTTCCAGCTGTTTTACTAGCTACAGCGTATATCAAAACTCAGTCGTTGACGGGGCATTACATAAAACTGCGGGAATTACTCGACAATGGCTCGCAAGCATCTTTCATAAGCGAGTATGCCGTTCAACAATTACAACTTCGTAGGAATCGGATGCAAATTCCCATAACAGGCATAGGTGGCCATAGCGTATAACCTCATTCGTTTTAACATCACCTACAGAACCATCGTTGGGAAATCTTTTACCATTAAAGAGTCAATCCAAAACCATACACGGACTTTTTAGGCCTTACACTCGCAGATCCCTGTTTCTTCGAGCCAGGCTCGATAGACGTCATTGGCGCAGACCTCTATGGTCTATTATTAAAAGGTGATGTCAAGCTCACCGCCTGTAGTGCGTCTATAGCACAAAATACGCACCTTGGTTGGGTTATTTATGGGCGTGTACCCAGCTCTGCATCTCCTCAGCAATGTACAGCGCTGTGTACAACAACTGCGGATGACTTAAGCAGTTTAGTCCAGCAGATGTGGAAGTTCCATGAATGCGATGATATTCAACCTATGTCCACGATGACACAAGACGGACTATTCTGCGAAGAATTTTTCAAATCAACAGTTCAGAGAACCAGTTTGGGGAGTTTCAAATTCGTTATCCGTTCGAAGAAGACTTTGACTTTACACAATTATCAAGATCGAAAGCTGACGCTATCAATATCTTCCATTCTCTGCAAGGTAGACTTAGAAATAACCCTGAAATGAATCAGTTGTACACGGCCTTCACGACAGAGTACCTATCTTTAGAGCATATGGAAAAAGTAGTTGAAAACGGCGAGCCAGAAGCTGTTTACTATATACTGTATCATGGCGTGTACAAGGAATCAATTTCTACAACTAAATTGCGTATCGTGTTTAACGCATTCCGTAAACCGGGAGGGCACATCTCTTTAAATGACTGCCTCCATGTCGGGCCGAAGTTGGAAAGCGACTTAAGCCGAATAATTATGCAATGGCGACTACATCGCATTGGTTTCATGACAGATATAGAAATGTGTTATCCCCAGATTCTGGTAAGCCGAGAAGACGCTGACAGGCAGCGCATTATCTGGAGAAATGACGAGGGTGAGCCAGCAGCATATCGGTTGCTAACCGTCACATATGGGTTGAACTGCTCACCATACCTTGCAATTAAAGTACTGCGAACATTAGCTGGCGATGAAGAGAAAGATTATCCGGAGACTTCAAAGGTTTTACGAGAGTCGTTTTATGTAGACGACTGTTTGCATGGAGCTGACACCGTTGAAGCGGCATTCCGACAGTTACTCGAAAGAGATGGGTTCGTTCTTCGTAAATGGAGCTCAAATTCTGCAGACTTCATGCAGTGTTTAAGCATATATGACGAGCATAAAACCATTTGCTGTAACCTAAATCTAGACCGCGAGACGAAAGCTCTTGGTATTTATTGGCTGTGTGATTCAGACTCCTTGACATACAAAGTTAGCTTGACTTCCTCACCGACATAAATTACCAAACGTCAGCAATTATCAGACATCGGAAAAATGTATGACCCTCCAGGCTTATTAGCCCCCATAACTGTAGCTGCAAAAACTATGTGTCAAAAGCTGTGGCTAGCAGGTTTAGACTGGGATGATCCCATCCCCGACCCAATGAACGTCTAAGGATTCCCAGGTGGCTTTGTGAAGAACCCAACTCTGGAGGTTTTCAACTGCACGTATTTCCCGACGCGTCTAACATTGCATATGCTGCGGTAGTATACCTCCGAATCAATACATCGCATAACAACGTTCTAGTTTCGATTTTAGCAGCAAATACAAAAGTCTCTCCCCTAAAGAAAATTACCATTCCTTGCTTGGAAATAAACGGTGCTCTCTTGGCAGCCAAGCTTGCAAGCAAAATTTCTGAAACGCTTCAGCTACCGTCTCTTGAAAAGTATTGTTGGTCTGATTCAAAAACGGTACTCAGTTGGATCCGATCAAATCCTGAAAAATATAAACAATGTCAGTAACCGAATAAGCAAAATTCATGCCTACACATAGATTGGCTCTTGGAAATACGTTACAACAGCAAGCAATCCTGCAGACGTAGCATCGCGTGGTTGCATGCCGTCACAGTTAATGGAGCTCTCTACTTGGTGCGATGGACCAAAATGGTTTCAGTTGCCACCTCATCAATGGCCCACACAAACTCACGGTGAACCAGCTAAGAGTGATGGAATTCTTTTGTCGTTGATCACAACGCCATTAAGCGAATCTGCATCGTTTTTGACGGCACTGCTCTCCAAGTATTAAAATCTTAACAAATTGCTAGCCGTCGTTGTTCGACGATTCATCGCAGCTTTAAAGAAGAAACCACACGAAACTACTTCATGGGGCTCTGCCGAAGAGCGGACAGAAACGTTGAAATTCTGGTTAAGGTACGTTCAAAGTAAACATTTTACTAACGAGTTGTCTTGTTTTCGCATGAACCGACCGATCAATACAAAAAGCAAGCTTCTTCAGTTCAATCCAATTCTTGATAAAGATGGCATCATTCGGTTAAATGGGCGATTACAGAATGCGCGATTTCTCTCAGCAGATGGACGTTCTACAGTCATTTTGCCGCATGATGGAATACTGAGCAATCTGTTAATTGAACATGCACATGAAACTACCTTACACGGAGGTACACAGGCAACTCTTACTTTTTTAAGACAGCGCTATTGGATTATAAAAGCCCGACCAGCCGTCAAACAGTACATTCACAGATGTATAAAATGCGTCAGGCAAAACCTAACAACACTCACGGAACTTATGGTTGCCCATAATCCCTTCACATCGCCGCAATTCAGCTAAATTATTTGATCATTGCGGTATCGACTATGGTGGACCGTATTATATTCGCACTACAAAGGGTAGAACTGCGCAACTACATTTGTTGGAGCGAATGCAGATCTTAGGGCTGACCTTGCGGCCTGTAAAGAACAATTTGAAGCTGCAGCTCGATTTTTGGCAGTCAAAGGCATTTCGTGGCACTTTATACCACCAGGCTCCCTGAATTTCGGCGGTCTGTGGGAAGCTGGAATCAAAGGAGCAAAACATCATTTAAAACGCGTCATAGGCCGAGCAACACTAACCTTCGAAGAGTTTTTCACTGTACTCAAGCAATTAGAGGCAGTACTAAACCCAAGGCCATTATGTGCTTTGACGGATGATCCCAGTGATTTAACAGCCCATACTCCCGGCCACTTTTTGGTGGGCGGCCCGCTGATCGCTATCCCTCAGTCCAACCTCCTTGAACTAAGCACAAATAGGCTGAAACGATGGAAATTGTTACAGCAGATTCAACAAGATGTCTGGAAACGCTGGAGTCGTGAGTATCTTCCGGCGTTGCAAGTCAGATACAAATGGAAGCAGACGTGTCAGAACCTGAAGATCGGCGATTTAGTGTTGCTTCGTGATGAACGCTCTCCTCCGTTGCAATGACCCCATGGTCGAGTTGTAGATATACACCCAGGTAGCGATGGTCTTGTGAGGGTGGCAACAATACGCACTGCCATGTCAACATTTAAGCAAGCCATCTCCAAACTGGTCCCCTTACCGACCGACCCTGATATTGATTCGCATGGTGGGCGGTTTTCACTGGAAATTTTCGTCGCAACAGATGGACGAGGTGGGCGGAATGTCAAAGATCAATACAAGCAGGCAGCACAGCAACCCTAATAAAAACGCACGAATATATGCTGAGAGTTCACCTGTCATCGGTAGCTATGCTTTGTGCATCATACTTTCCTTAACAAGAGCTTTGATGTGTTGCAGCCTTTGATTGTTCGATCTCCGCTCTGTACGTGCATATGTAAAACCAACAACCATAACAAAAGGAACATCAGCGACAGCAGGCGAAAAACACGTTTCTTATTATTCAGATAACTGTTGTCTACCAAGTCATTCACATGTAAAAAATTACTTCATACAGAAATAAACATTATACTGTTTCTAATAAAAGTTAACAATGCATGACACGTATTTATGTCAATATGTTTACACTATTATTCATCATAATCTAATACCCTAATATTCCAACGTACTGTCTATGCAGACCACCCATATTGTATGCACATTATAATATTGACCTATATACATTTCGTTTACACCACACAGCGGGAGTTCAACATCACTCACTAATGCCGACGGCAAGACCCGTATCTAGTTACAAATACTGGCGTATTGACGAGCCCGCTAATATCGTGACTAAGTGTCAATGACAACTCGTCAATACGCCTGCCAATTACAGTTACAATTTGTAAAAATAGATCGAACTAATATGCTGACTCAGTATGTAAATGTTAAGAATGCAATTTATTAATGTTAGTGTATGTATGTGTAGACTAGATAAATTTGTATAATAGGCATTTTCAAATAAAGAACAATTGCTTTTTAACGCTAACCATCAGCGTGTAAATAATACTTTCTTTTAGTAAACAGTTATTACACCGCCATACATAGGCCAGCCGCCCAACATCTGTAAGGACGCCGGCCAACGATTAACAATTGCCGGCACAACATCAGCAGGCCACCTACATAGGCCAGCCGAACAAAACCTGATACTGCGCCGGCCATCGCCAACAATTGCCGGCACAACATGGGCAGACCGCCATACATAGGCCGAACAACACCTGCTGCGACGCCGGCCAACGCTAACGATTGCCGGCACAACATCGTCAGGCCGCCATACATAGGCCAGCAGAACCACACCTGATACGACGCCGACCAACGCCAAAACAATTGCCGGCACAACAACGGCAGGCCACCATACAGGGCCCGCCTACAACAACATCCAGCAACAACAACACCCGGTTACAACAACCTACCGGTTATAACCACCTGCCGGCTACAACAACCCACCCGGCTACAACTTACCGGCAACAACAACATACTATCAACAACAAATACCAAATTTAACAACAACAAGCGGTGAGTTCGTTCCGTAAGAAGGAAACCAAATTTTTTTTCTATTTACATTTAATTTAATAAACCACTGTTTGGTTTTGAAATAATACTACATATTTAAAATATACATATATATATGTATATGCACCAATCGTAGAAAGGAAGTTACATAAAATTATATGGACTTCAGTTAAATCTTTTTTTTTTGCATAAAATTTATTCTTTATATGCTTTATATGTACATCTATGTACGGCGTATTCGTTTTAAATATATTTAGACAGTAAGGAGCGTACCTTTGCAATGTGTGAACTATTGTCGTTGACGACCAATAAGTATTGAATTTTTGCACTATCTGTGAACCCAATTTTAAAAGTTTGGATTAATATATTTAAAAATCCAAAATGAATGCAAGCAACGATTTGATATCAAATGTATAAGCATGATATATACATTGACTATATATTAGAACACCCACAGAAATAAAGTTCTAATTTTCTTTGCTCCCCACGCATTTTCCGAAAGAATGGGGATAAAAAATAAGATCTTTAAAAAAATCTGGCCATCTGTAGAGAAAAAATTCCTTTGAAATTTGACCTAAAGGCTAAAAATGCACTAAAAAATTGTACATGTCTTTATTGGCTAATATCTCGTAAACCAGTAATTTTAGGAGAACTACTGACATAAGGACTTTTATTTAGATTGGAATCAGGAGTAAATCCCCCAGCAATTTACTCAATTTTTTTTTTGATTATAATGTCGCATGACCAATCGTTTGGGCGAATGGCCAGAAACACTCCATTCGGGAGTGGGGGCAATCTTAGAGGGAACCAGTACCGGGGTAGCAATAATAGGGGGCGTTTCCCAGGCTAAGCGTCCTGTGGTTATGCATACACCAGTAGGTAGCCCAGACAAAAACCGATGGAAGAATAAAGGTGTTGCATGCGCGAACTTCAGTGGAATGCAGCGGAGCTTCACAAAATTCTAGTAGGTCACTTCCACCACACCAAACACAATTTTTAACATAATTTAAGCACACCAATACACTGATTGGAGTTTTACAGAGTAAAAGTTAAAATTCTGAACACATTAGTTGAATAAAAAGTGTACAAATAATTGTTAAATAACAAATACAGACAGTGGTAGTTTAACAAATTCTGCTGTGGTAAGTGGTGAATGTGACCTACTAGAATTTTGTGAAGCTTGCTTCACACTATTTTTCTTCTCTGCAACATCTTTATTCTTCGATCAGTCTTTAGCTGAGATGTAGATCCAGCGGAGACGAATGCAAGTTCGGACCAAAATGACCAAAACGGAAAAATGGATATAACGGGAAGCACTAGCAATCCTAACGCTCATAACATCTCGGGGCTACTAACCAATGAGTCGACATACGCACAGGAAGGAGCTAGTGCTTTGCCAATAAATCATGGGAATTTTGGAGGAGCTGCAAGCGATAGGTCGAATACCCCAGGGATCCGTGCCGAAGCCCCTAATGGAGACTCGTGGGTGGAACTGCTACACCAACTTTTCCGGACTTCGCAGGAAGAAATGCGGAGGGAAATGGGGAAGATCCGAAACAACATGGACCAGCTCAACGCAGCTCTTGGGTCTGCTCAACAATCGATGAATTTTAACAGGAACGCGATTAGAACGGAACGTAACCCAATTCCAGCGGCTATAACCCCAACGAACCCTACTTCAAGCAGCATAGTGGTAAAACCCCAGGAGTGGAAAATATCGTTCGATGGTACTGGGAGCGTCGCAAATTTCCTGTTTAAGCTAGACACCCTGTGTGAGCGTACACAATGCTCTGAGGACCAAATAATGGCTAGTTTCCACCTATTCCTTTCTGGGCGGACCGAAGAGTGATACTGGTTGTTTACAAAACAAAACCCAAACGCGACTTATGCATTATGCCACGAGATCATGGGGACCTCCAAGCGTAAACAGAAGCTAAGTGAGTGCTATGACGTGTTCCACACGGACATAGTCTCCTTAAATGCGCGCCTAAGAGAACAATGTCAGAGGTCTTACTGGTTGACATCATAAAAAGGAACGTCAACAGTAGCCTTAAGCTGATGCTTTTCAACGCGGAAGTGAGAACCTTTCATGATCTACGCGATGTAGCACGCAGAGGGGAACAAGAGCTGAAGGAAAGCAAGATATTGGGGACCACTTACCCGGGACGTCACGTGAACGAGGCGCGCACGGTAACCCCGGACTTGAGGATGGAAGGCGAGGACTGCGAAGCTTACCCACAGATAGAGGCATTGGAGTATCGACGCAACAGGAAACCGAACTATTCAGGAATCCAATGTTGGAATTGGGAGGAGCCCATTGAAAATCCGTTTTGCTTCAAGTGTGGTCTAAAGGGAGTCTTCACTCCGAAATGTTCTAGGGATCATCGTCGAGAGAAACCAGAATCCGAGCGAGAAGACAGAAGGGGTAACTCGTTCGGGGCAACAGCCCCCATATCAGCCAGTGGCCGAGTCATCTCGGGCGCTGAACCAGTTAGTAGAGCATTCACAAGTGGTGAGTTCCCAGATGTTAGTAGCACTCCTGCGAAGGACCCTCCGAAAGTCATAGTAACGTTCCCTGGTAGTACAGATAGTCCAACCGGATCAGATTCATATAGTCCAGCTGCTTCACGTGTAGCTTCCAAGCCAGTAAAAATTTTCAAGTCATTTAGTAGGGATGTTGCCTACCAGACGCATTTTCCACCTAGTTTCGAACAGAGAAAATAATTATAAGCTAGTGAGATCTAGAATTTTTGACAATCAATCTAATTTCACGGTATCGGAAAATATTTTAAAATGGCGTAAAAGATATGCCAAATGTGTAAAAGAGCGAAAGCTTCTCAAGAGTAAGTGAAAGAAAAATAGAAAGCAATTTTGTGGTAGGCCTACTGGGCTCTGGAGCTAACGTCTCTATACTAGGAAAGGATTGTGAGAAATTTTTAGCAGTGAATGGTCTGAAATATCACCCACTGCAGGCTTTCGTATATACAGCGGGTGGTAACAAGCAGAAAATATTAGGTTCGATTTCTTTACCAGTGACTTTCGAAAACACTACCAAATCCATTCGTTTTTATCTTGTACCTTCGCTACTTCAAGAAGCCTACTTCGGAGTTGACTTCTGGAAAGCATTCGAGTTAGCTCCGGATATATTTCAAAGTGTAGCGTGTTTAGAAGTTAGCGAAGAAAAGGATCAAGAACATAATTTTCATGATTTGACAAAAATGCAGAAGTCCGAATTGCAGAAAGTAATAGAGATGTTTCCGTCACTTGAAAAGTTAGGTTTGGGGCAAACACAGCTGGTCGAACACGATATTGATATGCGCGACGTGGTTCCGATCAAAAGTAAGCATTTCCAAGGCAAGCCGAAGCGTTTAGGGAAATAGACAGGTTGCTTGAAATGGGAGTGATCGAGGAATCGAACTCGCCGTGGTGTAGGCCGGTGGTGTTAGTTCGAAAACCAGGGAAGGTCCGGATGTGCATCGATTCCAGGAAGGTCAACGAGGTCATTAAAGAGGACTCGTACCCGTTGCCGCATATCAACGGCCTGTTGAGTAGACTGCAGGACACGCATTATATCAGCGACATTGACCGAAAGGACGCGTTCTTGACGGAATCACCCAAGGAGAAGACAGCCTTCGCCGTTCCGGAAAACCCACTGTATCATTTCAAAGTGATCCCCTTCGGTCTATGCAATGGACCGCAGACAATGAGCAGACTCATGGATAAGGTAATTCCATCCCGCTTGAGGGAGAATGTTTTCATTTACTTTTATCTAATGGTATTCAGCGCTGGTTCATAAGCTGCTGTCGGAAGTGGCGAAGTGAAAGATGCCACCTTACCATCAACGTAAAAAAGAGCAAATTTTGCTAGAAAGAGATTCGATACATAGGATACCTGATAGGTAGCGGTTGTTTAAAGGTAGCCCCAGGGAAAATAGAAGCCGTTAAGAATTTCCCAATTCCGAAATCTCCTCACCAGGTACATAGGTTCGTTGGCATGGCCAATTGGTATAGGGCGTTCATCACGAATTTCGCTGACCTAGCAAGTCCCCTAACGGATTGTCTTTGGAAATCGCCAGGACCATTCAAGCTTACCTCTGAAGCTATAGGGGCCTTAGAAAAACTTAAAGTAGTCTTGAGTTCCGCTCCTGTCATGGCCCAACCCGCTTTTTCCAAAGAGTTTGTAATCCAATGTGACGCTTCCAAAATAGGTGTTGGGGGGTGTTGTCCAGGTCAATGATGAGGGCGTTGAGCATCCAATCGCGTTCGTTTCAAAAAAATTTAATAATGCGCAACGCAATTATACAGTAACCAAGCTGGAATGTCTTGCCGCCATAGTCAGCGTGAAGCGCTTCCGACCCTATGTTGAATGATTACCGTTTCGGATTATCACGGACCACTCCAGTCTCAAGTGGCTGATGACGCAAAAGGACCTGAGTGGAAGGTAGGCGAAGTGGTCGCTCCTGCTGCAAAGATACGACTTTAGAATGGAACATCGTAAAGGCACCCTGAATATAGTACCTGATGCGCTTTCGCAGTTTGATGCCGGCGATTTAACTTTCACTGTTACACCCGGGGAAATAAATCAATTTCTTTTCATAGTTCTGGACCATTTTGCAAAGTATGTTTGGCTAAAGCCCATGCAGAGAGCCACAGCTGTTATTGTTATAAATTACTTCGCTTCAGAAATTATTCAGGGGTCCCTGAGTTTATTCATAGTGACAATGGTAATCAGTTTATCTCGAAGGAAATGAACCAATTTTTAGCAAATTATGGGGTGACGCACGTGAGGACGCGGTTATATTCTCTTCAAGCGAACGCCTCAGAACGAGTTAATAGAGAAACTGTTTCAAAAATAAGAATTTTCCTGAAGGAAAATCCATATCATTCCGATTGGGATAAGCATATACCAGAGATCTTATCAGTTTTGCGGACCGACTTTCATACGGCGGTTCAGTGCCCTCCATACTTTGCATTATATGGTCAAAACATGGTCCAACATGCCTCAGCATACAATATTTTAGGTAAAATCGGCAGCGTTAAGGAAGATCAGGTTACAATAGCAAATAGAGCCGACAAGTTGACTAATATACGTGAGCAAATCCGTGAAAATTTAGATCAGGCAAAGCGGGATAAACACCTATAACAAGCGCTCTAGGCAAGTCAGCTGCAAGGAAGGTCAGGAACTTTTCCGGAACAACTTTGCTTTGAGTAACTTCAAACAGGGCATTAACGCCAAATTCCTGCCCAAATACCTTAAGTGTCGAGTGCTCCGAAAAGTACGCAATGCATTGTATGATCTCGAGGACCTAAACGGGAAATTGATAGGTCGCTTCCATGCTTCGGATATTCGCCCACAATAAACCAACAAGAACCTTTTTTTGCTAAATTTACAAATTGATTTTTTTTAAACCTACAAATTGGTTTTTTTACCCTGCCTGAGCTTTTTGGCCGTCGTCATTTTTTTAATTGACTTTTTTTTTTGATGGACCTTCTGTTGCCCGGCTAGCTTCGTGGTAGAACTTTGAGACTCTTATCTTAGGGGGTGAGTCGTGCCCCACGTTAACTGGCCTCGGAGGTTCCTGAGGGTGGCTTCCTGCGAGTGAACTGTTTTTCTGTTCGCTTCATCGTCAGGTTTTCGAAGCGAAGCAGGTTTGTTATGGTCCACTTGTGAGGATTCACAATTCTAACGCACTATGTGGATAGTGATACGTAGAAAGGTCGGGATTCACCCTCCTTCATGTCTGCCTGGGGTGGTTAAAACAAATTGTCTTTAACCCTGCTTTCATAACGTACGTCTGCGAGGCATATCACATTTTTTATTTTTGGTCTCAGCAAACTCATACTCTCATATCTCAGTCGTTACTCACAGCTTTGCAGTGGTGGTTGATTTTGCACAGTAAGTTTCGTATTTCATGAAATATGAACGTTACATACGCTTGAGAGACGTATCGCTATGATTTGTGTTACTTTTACGCTTTAAATTTATTTTAAAATTAAGCTACCTAGGCCATCTTCGTAGAAATTTTAACTCAAAAATGGCAAGAAATCAAGGACTAGACGACATGCAAATAGCTAAGTATCTGCAAAACCTTTCCAGCGACTACAGTTCCTCGGAAGAGGATAGTGAAGTAGAAGACGAGTTATTAGAAGATGTTGTTTGGAGTGACACAGAAGAGAAAACGTTGATGAAGAAGATAGTATCGAGAATACACAACCAGACGTGTATGAGCGACATGAAGCCTTAAATGACACACCATCCTTCGATTAGCGCATAATTGTAGTACCTAAGCCCACAATACGAAGTTGAAGAAATGCTGGCAGAGTGCTGTCAATGAACATCGTTCGAACAGCCAGAGGTTCTACCCGAGCATGTAAATCTTTTTGCGAACCTATCTCGTGTTTTGATGCCTTTTTCACGGATGAAATAATATCCGATATTACGCAGTGGACAAATGTTGAAATATCTCTAAAACGTGGCTTGCGCAGCAGTATACAAGCAAGTTTACTTGAAAGATCTTTCGAAACCAGTAATATACATTGTACATTATGCCCATCAAAAATTCGACGTATGTCTAAAATGACTTGTACGAAATGTTCAAATCCCGCATGCAACGAACATAAAAGTATTATTTGCAACTCACGGATATAGAATGTTAATTAATTATATAGATTTAATTAATTAAGTTTATAGAATGTTAATTAATTAATAATCGTACTTTTATGAATTAACATTGTATAAATGAAATATTGGTAACTTTTGAATTATTAAAAAAATTATTTTAGTTTTTAAGGAAACTTTTAGTTCCTCGCAGAGAATACTGCCGTTTTTTGTTGATTTTTGGATGACAATAAAACTTTTTCAAAAAAGTATTAATTAAAATAAGCAACTGCTTTTTATAAAAATGACTTTTATTAAAAAAATAACATTGAAATATCTGAAACATGATAATTTTTTTTTATATTTACTCATTTGTCATCAGGTGATGTCCTTAAACATTATACGCCTGGCAGGCGTATCGTTATGAATTAAGGGGTACAAAATAACGTTATGAAGGCAGGGTTAATTTCGCGCGGGTGGCATCGCCAAAGATTACAATGGTGTGGGAAAATTCACAATAACGGCAACCACCATGGCGTAACTGTACAAGGTGACAGCTGACTCGCAAGTTTTTATAGGATTTGACACAGCAACTATCGGGGCAGTACGATTTTGACATTAGTCCATCAGTTCACAAAAACAAAGTACATGGAACTTTTAATGATGGTTGTAGGTATTTCACCGTGGATTCCACCTTGTATGGTTCCACCATGGCAACTACAGTTAAATCATGCCATTTAACGGCGCTTTTCGCTTGACGCAGCCGCATTAATGTACGGAATATTGGCTTTAACGCTAGGACGGCGTGGTGCGCCATTTTCTGAAATCAGAAAATAAAGTGGCGTACAATTAAGCGGTGGTGTCGCGACCTAAGTTTAATACAAATTGCGTTAAACATGAAATGTAAAGTGGAAGTGCTGTGACGGTGTAAAATCAAATAATTGGCAAAGCATAGTGGCTCTAATTTTCCGACTTAGCTCTACGTTTTTAAAGGGAGGGAAATTTGGCTAAGGACCACTGCTTATGGTTGTGCTGATGCTGTGGACTAGATCGTGCTAATTGCTGGTGCTGAAATTTTCAATCAAAATTTTCGATATAATGTGTCAAGGGCAAGGTTGAAAAGCTAAAAATAGTGATTGCAAAAGGAAAATTGTGGTGCGAATGATAACGTAGTGTTTACATAGAAACAGAAGTGAAAAGCGTTTTTGCGAAAAGTATTGAACAACATTTTAATCCCACATTCCTACGCCTTCAGTCTTGCATATACCCGTGCATCCAAACGACCTCTAGTTAGCAGCAGCGGCAAAATATAAACCGAGAAGTATATCAAGTTCCAGCTATTTTAGCTGTAGATCAGCCGCATTTTGAGGCATAAAATCTGAGAAGAATTAAACGTTCGTTGCGTTCCGTTTAAATACCTGCATTCGGGGTTAATTCTTATAGCATGTCTCCACATAGAGAATTAACTGTGAAGCTTTGTTAGATCTTATATTTTAACCTGCACTGTCTCCACTATAGTTTCAGGTGAAGTTTTATGGAAAAAGGGGGAGGGGGCGGGGGGGGGGTCAAAAGATATCGGAATATTCCATTTTTACACACTTTTTGTACTAACGTTTGGCAATGCCAATCCAAACATGGAAATCTTCATAACAGAACTTGCAAGCATGGATTTAAAAACTTTTCCTTACCTAAAATACTTTCCTATCCCAAAAAGTACCTGACATGAATTATGCCTAAATCTCGAATAAAGCTCTAATTGGAGATATACTATCAGACTCGGTTCCACCATATGCAACGTTCTCACTTTATTACTAGCAACGCACAACTGTGGCAACCTTTTACCAGTATAATAAACAAACGGGCTCGCATTCTAGGCATTTCTATACAATTGTGGCTCTAATTTTCCGACTTAGCTCTACGTTTTTAAAGGGAGGGAAATGTGGCTAAGGACCACTGCTTATGGTTGTGCTGATGCTGTGGACTAGATCGTGCTGATTGCTGCTGCTGAAATTTTCAATCAAAATTTTCGATATAATGTGTCAAGGGCAAGGTTGAAAAGCTAAAAATAGTGATTGCAAAAGGAAAATTGTGGTGCGAATGATAACGTAGTGTTTACATAGAAACAGAAGTGAAAAGCGTTTTTGCGAAAAGTATTGAACAACATTTTAATCCCACATTCCTACGCCTTCAGTCTTGCATATACCCGTGCATCCAAACGAGCTCTAGTTAGCAGCAGCGGCAAAATATAAACCGAGAAGTATATCAAGTTCCAGCAATTTTAGATGTAGATCAGCCGCATTTTGAGGCATAAAATCTGAGAAGAATTGGGCTTAAAATTGACAATACATATTAGGCTTGGTTATGTTCAACTGGCCGGTCCATGAGGACCTCACATAGACTGAATAAGTCCGTAGTGTTACCAGAAGTTTGTTTTAACGACCAAACTGAAAAACCCTATCAAAAACCAGGACCTATGTTACAAAATAACTCCGTCCTCTTGGCAAATACTAGAAGCTTCCTAGGATTTAAGCCACTTGCTCCTTCTAGATCTGACGGCTGTATCACTCCTAATAGCTGGAGTCTTAGCCTGGCAAGCGCAGGGCACGAGCACAGAACGTGCTCGATCGTTTCCTCCTCCGGCCCGCACTTCCTACATCTACTATCACTGGCCAAGCCTAATTTAAAGGCATGTGACGCCAGATGGCAGTGTCCAGTCAGAATACCCGTCATGAGTCTACAGTCCTCTCTTTTTAATGATAGAAGCAACTTTGTTAGTCTAAGGTTGTAAGACCTGCACTTAATCTTCGACACTTTACAGCCCCGCGCTTGAACCCACGCCTTTCCTGCTTGGTCGATCATGTACACCTCTAGCCTTCGCTTAATTTCGTCCAGTCTAATTGAGACGTCTACGGAGCAAGCTTCAAGGCATGCGCCGTTTTTAGTTAGTTCATCCGCTTTTTCATTCCATCTATTCCCATATGCCCTGGGACCAAATATAGATGTATGCTTCTCCCTGTCCCGATTCTCTCCAGGGACTGCTTACACTCTAACACGCATTTAGATGCTGTGGTATGCGAGATTATTGCCTTAATTGCTGCTTGACTGTCAATATAAAAGTTAACACGATTGCAGCTTGGGCTATTTTCTTCCAGGGTTTCTACTGCTTTGGTTATGGCTTCTATTTCCGCTTGGAAAACGCTACAGTAATCCGGAAGCCTGTAAGATCTGTTTATTTCTGGATCAGCACTGTATACCGCAGATCCTACTCCTTCCACTACTTTGGAGCCATCTGTGTACACGTGTATCGCCTCGTCCGCCATTTGAGCACCCTTGCGCCAACCGCCACCTCTTTTGTGGCCTTAAGATCGCCCTCGAAGCGCAGATAGGAACTCAGGTAGTCTGTTCGTCTTGTGATTGATGACGCTATACTACTATGGCCGTATGGTCGGCGCTCAAGCTGACCCGAGGCACCGAGCTTGGTTGCAGTTGTTAACGCCATGTTCTTTGCTACCAGGTCTACAGGTGAAATGTGCAGAATAGCATACAGTGCAGCTGTCGGAGTTGTTTTCAGGGCTCCCGTTATGCTAAGCATTGAGAGTCTGCATACCCCCTCTAATTTTTTGAGGTAGGTAGGTTGCTTTTTGTGTGGCTTTCCGCCAAACAAGAACTCTATATTATAGGATAGGGCTTACAATCGCTGTAAAAACCGAATGAGAAAGAGAGGGCGATAAGCCCCACGTACACCCCAGCATTCTTTTACATGTATAAAGTGCCGTTGCAGCCTTCTTCACCCTTTCCTCCACGTTGAGCTTCCATGACAGCTTACTGTCTAGGATGATATATTATATATTACAAAACAATAAATACGTGTATCTAATGCATATTGTGCTTGACATTGTACTTTTATATATCACATTAGTGGTATTTTAACTTGCATCAACGATAGTGAAAGGAAACCCAAACGAATTCCCACTTCTAAACGCGACAAAGTTGTATATGAATTAGCAATAAAACCGATGTGCTAATGGTATTGCGAAAATAATAAGAATAAATACTCAAACACTTTAGAGCGCTATACGAGCAGTACACACGTGTTTGTTTTTTTTTTTGCTTACCAACGCCCGACAACCGGCCACCAGAAGCAGGTTATCCCATCACGGTTCCGCCCACAAAAACAAGTGAACACAACCATCATCTACATAACCTTAACATCCACAGCATCAAAATCAGAAGAAAACGAGCACCCAATTACCACCACCAACCCCGCCGACAACATCGGCTACAACGACGGCCAACAACCAACAATTGCCGGCACAACATCGGCAGGCCACCATACATAGGTCAGCCGAACAAAACCTGATACGACGCCGGCCAACGCTAACAATTGCTGGCACAACATCGACAGGCCACCATACATAGGCCAGCCGAACAACAACTGCTACGTCGCCGGCCAACGCCAACAATTGCCGGCACAACATCGGCAGGCCGCCATACATAGGCCAGCCGAACAGCACCTGATACGACGCCGGCCAACACCAACAATTGCCGGCACAACATCATCAAGTCGACATACATAGGCCAGCCGAACAGCACCTGGTACGACGGCGGCCAACGCCAACATCGGCGGGCCACCATACATAGGCCAGCCGAACAGCATCTGATAGGACGCCGGCCAACGCCAAAAATTGCCGGCACAACATCGACAGGCCGCCATAAATAGGCCATCCGAACAACATCTGCAACGACGCCCGCCAATGGCCAACAATTGCCGGCACAACATCGGCAGGCCCCATAAATAGGCCGGCCGAACAAAACCTGATACGACGCCGGCCATCGCCAACAATTGCCGGCACAACATCGGCAGGCCGCCATACATTGGCCAGCCGAACAACACCTGATACGACGCCGGCCAACGCCAACGGTTGCCGGCACAACATCGGCAGGCCGCAATACATAGGCCAGCCGAACAACACCTGATACGACGCCGGCCAACGCCAACAATTGCCGGCACAACATCGGCAGGCCGTCATACTGGGCCCGCCTACAACACCATCCAGCAACAGCAACTACCAGGCTACAACAACCTACCGTACAACAACAAGCGGTCAGTTCGTTCCGTAATACGGAAACCAAATTTTTTTCCTATTTACTTTTAATTCAATAAACCACTGTTTGGTTTTGAAATAATACTACATATTTAAATATATATAGATGTATGTATATGCACGAATCGTAGAAAGGAAGTTGCATAAAATTATATGAACTTCAGTTAAATCTTTTCTTTGCATAAAATTTATACTTTACATGCTATATATGTACATTAAGCGGAGTTGATTTCCATGGACGAAAGTTAACCCATATCGCGCCATCGATTTTTCGACAGGTTTTGGGCTCAGGAAAAAAAGTTCCACTAAGCATACCCAAAAAAAAATTTTATTTTTTTTTTTTTACTTTTTTTCTTTGATTTTTAAGGTTTTTTTCATGACCTACTTAAAAATTTTTCATTTGATTTAAAAATTTTCATGTATACCCTGTCCGACTCAAATTTGTCCGCTAAAAACTTTGGCGATAACAGTTTTTTGAAAAAAAAAAAATATTTTTTGGGTTTTGAGGAGTGTTTCGGTGAAGAAATTTATTTTTCGCCATTGTTATTTATTTGTCTCATAGTTCCTATCCCGCTGAAAATTATGCGATAAAAACGTTGGCATTAACAGTTTTAAAAAATAATTTTTTTTTGGACTTGTTTTGGTTGAAATCGTTTTTTTTTTTCATTTTCAAGGCTCCAAAACATTTTTTATGTATATATTTCCGTTATAGCCACCAATAAGTATACCAAAATGATCAGGAGACGAGCTGAGTTGATTTAACCATGTCCGTCTGGCCGTCCGTCCGTCCATCTGTCCGTTTGTTTGAACGCAAACTAGTTTGAGGTATCTTGATGACATTTGGTAAGCAGGCATATTTTGATGGGGGATTTGGCATTTGTCGGAATCGACCGGATCGGACCACTATAGCATATACCTCCCATACAACCGATTGTTCAATAAGAGGGTTTTCGCCATTTCTGCCCCATTTCTGCCTCATTTTACCAGCTAGCAACATCAAATTTTAGCACAAGCTTACGTATTGGGCATAGATGGTTGTCTGAAAAAATCGTCACGATCGGACATATTTTCATCAAGATATCTCAAAAATTTAAGGACTAGTTTGCGTTCAAACACACGGACAGACGGACAGACGGGCATGGCTAAATCAACTAAGCTCGTCCCCTGACCATTTTGGTATACTTATTGGTGGGTCTAACGGAAACATATACATAAAAAATTATTTGGAGCCTTGAAAATGAAAAAAATCGATTTCGACCAAAACAAGTCCCAAAAACCAAAAAAAAAACTTTTTTTAACGTTTTTATCTCAAAATTTTAAGTGGGATAGGAACTATGAGACAAATTCGTTTTCATGGGCAACACTTTTGTACGTTTCTGAAGAAATCCTTAAAAAAATGGCGAAAAATTGTGAGGGTCGACGGATATCCGCCAGACATAAACATTCTATTTCCGGTAGCTATAGGATATGGGAGAAAAATATAAATTCTATAGGTTTGAAGAGGCTGAAAATATAAAAACTACACGAAGTTCGAAAACAGCCGATTAACGGGGAAAAATAGCTCGTAAACATTTTTTTGAATAGAAAATAGTTCGCAAACAATTTTTTTTTTTGGAGAGCAAGTGGCTTAATTGCGGCGGTTACCGAGCTTGGAAACGGATAGCAAAAAGTTGGACAAGTCAGTTGCTGAAGGAGTTGAAACATGACCGGTGGTTGTCCGGGAAAAAGAAAAATTTGTATATAAATTTAAAATCGAGGGATAAGTTGTAAATCCCGTTCGTGTACCGCGTGAAACAAAAAAAAACAAAAGATGTTTAATTAAAAGAAAAAGAACAAAAAAAAAGTTTGTAAAATTTAAACAAAAAAAAGAAAACTTAGTGAAGGTAGTGAAACTTTGAAAACTTACAAAACAAATCCCGTTCGTGTACCGCGTGAAACAAAAAAAAAAAAGATGTTTAATTAAAAGCAAAAGAACAAAAAAAAAAGTTTGTAAAATTTAAACAAAAAAAAAAAGAAAACTTTGTGAAGGTAGTGAAACTTTGAAAACGTACAAAACAACCAAAAAAAACAAAACAAAATTTTAGATGAAATGTGTTTAAAATTTATCAAAATCGAAGAAAAAAAATTTAAATAAATGATCACGAGAACCGAAATTTATACATACAACAATTTTTAGAAAAAAAAAATATTTTTAATTGGTGGAAAAGAAAAACAAAAAAAAAACTGACTGAGCTAGCCAGTAGAGCATGAGACTCTTAATCTCAGGGTCGTGGGTTCGAGCCCCACGTTGGGTGCCATTTTATGTAATGAACCAATCGCACCATGCCTCCGTTGGCTCCCTCATAGTACACTATCTATGCAAAGAAGCTGGCCTCATTAACGTTTGTCATTCCAGCCGCAGACTTCTTCACTTAGACAATTGTCCAGCTTGCTTGGCACTGAATTATGGAACCT
Source organism: Eurosta solidaginis (assembly GCF_040869045.1). NCBI lineage: Eukaryota > Metazoa > Arthropoda > Insecta > Diptera > Tephritidae > Eurosta > Eurosta solidaginis. The sequence goes on along the minus strand of NC_090324.1, from coordinate 212,087,720 downwards.
CAGGTCTGCTATGCAATAGCTCTCCGAGTGGGTATAGGGTTTAAGGAGCGGGTACTCTGTTTGCTACAGCCGGCTAGTCTACGGCGTATATGGGGGGAGCTTGCTCCTCAGAGGCAGAGGTTCACTATCACGGTCCGGTCGGCTGGGCTCCTCCTCCTGATTATGTGGCATTTCCTGTGGCCGCCTTGGGGTTTCTTGAGAGGATTGGCTATAGCGATTCTCTCCTACATTTAATTGTCCCAAGAGGGTGTTCAAATCATTACCGATTTGGGCGGTTATTTGCTCGCGAAAGCCAGTCAACGATTCCTGAATCATGTTTCGAACTCTCGAATAATCTACATTACTGGATGACATAGGAGCAGTAGCTGTCAATCTGTGGTCGTGTCTAGGTGAACGATATGCGTTCGGTATATTTAAATCAGTGCCAGTGGTTCGAAGTGCATGTGTTATTGATCGAGTCGCTACTCTATTTCGTGATATAGCGCCTCCTCTGGCTCGGACGGAAGTAGTTGATGGTGAAGCTGTCACCCCCGCTACTTCATTAGGGCTTTGTAGATCGGACGTAGTGACTGGTTCCCTGCACGAAGGACATGAGGAATTCGTATCTATCCACCTACCTAAACATGATTTGTGAAATATGTGCTTGCAAGGAGTCTCAACACGATCCTGCGTCACACCTTCGCTACAAATGGTGCAGATCATTTCTTCGGCTGCGTTAGTCAAATTCAATTCCTCATTGCTATGTCTCACCGCCATTATGAGAAAAAGATGTTTGGTATTTGTATTGGTTGGAGTTAATATTTATATATGCTTTTAGTTATTCGTATTTGTAGTTATTTGGTTTTCTAGATAAATCCGTGCACTACAAAATTTCCGTTATAAGAATGATATTTCCAAAAAAAACAAGCCGTTTATCACCTTGCTTGAAAGCGCGTCGATGTACTTATTTTTTTGCGTTGTGCAAAAGAGTCGATATGCACACCGTATTTTATTATTGACGAACGTAGAGTTATCTGTTTAGTGTTGATCGTTTTAGGTTTACGTATGTTAGTTTTATTACACGTTTACTTATTTCGATTTTATCTCTTTATATACTAGGTATTTTTCTTTTCTTTTTGCAAAAAAAAACATTATTATCGTGATGACATATTTGTGGCATCGGGGTCTTTCATGGGCTTCCGTACAACGAAATGACAGTGCAAAAACTTAATTATTTAATGGCTGCGATTTCAAGTTCGGAAAGTGACGAGAGTCTAGTCATCAACTAAAGCAACCTCTAGCCACTTAATCCAAAAAAAAAATTTTCAAGCGGTACAATTCGTGAGTAATCTACCAAGATAACCCAGTAGAAAAAATCTCTAACGATGTCCGATATAAATTTACGGAAACAAATATAAGGTTTTATCAAAGCTTTGATCGGGTATGACTTCGACATTAGCCAAAGTCATCTATTTCGCCGAGGAAAGCATGCAAAAACTTACGCTGATATAAAGTTCACCGGTTCATATCCGAAATCATCCAGATAATGAAAATCCAAGGCAATATCTTTAGGAAAACAAAAAAAATAGGCCAAACTGCGTTAAAGCAATAAAAAATAAATTTAATGAGCTGCAAAACATACTAAAGTAAAAAAAAATCTTATAAAGTTCACCGGTTCATATCAGAAATAATCCAGATAATGACAATCCAAAGCAAAATCTTTTAAGTGATCAAAATTTGAATAAACTACAAAAAATTTGGTGAACTCTTAACCTTCTCTAGCCCCACGCGTTGGGCGCCATTTTATGTAATGAACCAATCGCATCATGCCTCCGTTGGCTCCCTCATAGTGCACCATATGTATATGCAAAGACGCTGGCCTCATTAACGTTTGTCATTCTAGCAACAGACTTCTTCACTTAGACAATTGTCCAGCTCGCTTGGCACTGAATTATGGAACCTCAGGTCTGCTATGCAATAGCTCTCCGAGTGGGTATAGGGTTTAAGGAGCGGGTACTCTGTTTGCTACAGCCGGCTAGTCTACGGCGTATATGGGGGGGATCTTGCTCCTACACTGTCTTGTATCTCGGTTTCTCATAAAAACAAAATCAAACAGAGATTTACAAATAAAATTCGAATTTTGAGGCCGTCGAAGGGTTAGGCTCATCCAAATCAAGCAATACCCAAAAGAACGTATCAAATTTGCCACAGAAATAAAGAAGGAAAGCGTTATCTATTACACAACTACCTGCCACGCGTTGCATCGTTTGGGATTCTTCCGGCAGAGGTTATTAATGTTCAAAAATAAAATCTTTGATATTAATACATTTTTTCTTGTACTATTTTTATCGTCAAATTTCTTGTGGAATTTTGTGACGTTGTAACCCCTCACTTGGTGCAAATAAAAAAACATGAATTGCTTTTCTATAATAACTTACTTTTTCTTCTCATTAAGGTGATCACTTTAATGAAAAGAAAAAAAACAATGTGTCGAACACTCATCGCAAAAATAAAATGCCAAAGTATAAATATTATACGGACGGTTTAACAGAGAAAGCAATTAAACCCACTGAATGGATTAGTTAATTTCTCTGCTTTTAGTCAATTACTAAGTAGGGCAATTTAAACAAATAAATTAATAATAACTTTTTCTTGGTTTATCAATAATTAACAAGTCTGTAAAACGTACATGTGTTAAAAGATGAGGCACTTACCGAATCATCCTCCTCCCGCTGGCCAGTTGATGGAGTGTTGATGGTTGTTGCTGGAATATCTTTAGGAACAAAACACAATCGCCTTTTTTTTTTATGTAGCACCTTTTCCTAACATCACCCCTTTTCTTTTCTATTGGAATATTTTTCTGGAGCGTATTACTTCGCTCACTCCCCACTGCAACTACCTTAATCGTTCTTAATCGTTACACAATAAATTTTCATATCTTAAAAATAAAATTTTTTATTTTTCTTCTTTTTTTTCAAGACTACAAACTACAAACAAACTATACTAGCCGCTGCGCCTCCAGAACCTGGACAAAACTCCTGCCGTTATTTCGGACTCCAACTTCACATTCTGCCTCATTTCTTGCTCTCATAGAGTACGCTTCTTTTGTAGAATTTACATGTCTTGTAAATTATAAATGCAAATGAAATGCTGTGGTTATTTTTGTTTTGGTTTTAATGTTTTTGTTATAAGGTTTAGCGAATAAAGGGGGCTTTCATTTTATGTAAATTCTAAATTTTGTATTAAAATTTTCACATTATTTGATTTTTTTTTTCTTCACAAAATTTTTTCTTTCTGTTTATAAAACTATTCGGCTCCCTCGTATAGATGTTTCTTCGGTTCAAACTTAAATGTTTTTTTTTCTCAACAAATTTGCCTTTTCTAACCTTCCAAATAATAAAATTTGGGTTCACTTCTGTAGATGTTTCTGTTTTTGGTTTGTTTAACATTCAGATTTCCAACTAATTAAATTTATTTTTAGATTATTTTTTTTTTTATCTTCCACCAATTAAAATTTTGTTTTTATTTCTCTAAAAAATTTTGTATGTATGAATTTCGGTTCACTTGATCATTTTATTTAATTTTTTTTCTCCGATTTTGATAAATTTTAAACACATTTCATCTAAAATTTTTTTTCTTTTATTTTTTTTTTTGGTTGTTATGTAAGTTTTCAAAGTTTCACTACCTTCACTAAGTTTTTTTTTTCCGCCGTACACGAACGGGATTTACAACTTATCCCTCGATTTTATAAAGTTTTTCCTTTTCCCGGACAACCGCCGGTCATGTTTCAACTCCTTCAGCAACTGACTTGTCCTACTTTTTGCTATCCGTTTCCAAGCTCGGTAACCGCCGCTATTAAGCCACTTGCTCTCCAAAAAAAATAGTTTGCGAATTATTTTCTATTAACAAAATGTTTACGAGCTATTTTTCCCCGTTAATCGGCTGTTTTCGAACAATTTTCCTTTGTGTAGTTTTTATATTTTTAGTCTCTTCAAACCTATAGAATTTATATTTTTCTCCCATACTTCCACGGTTATTTTTTTTTTTCTTTTATAATATGCAATCTCTCACCCAATTTCTGCAACATTTTTCTACAATACTCCCACAGTGTAAGCCCTGCTGTTATGATACCTGTTACCATCTGTTCTCACTTCTGTTATTAGAACTTATGTTTGAACTCATTAAAGTAACATTAACTTCGAAACTGCTCATATGCTGTTAAACCATCTTTTTGGGCTTGCCCTGTTAACATCATACAGGTTTGCTATACCTCTTACTAATATACGAGAAGCATTTCCTATGGCTACCGGAAATAGAATGTTTATGTCTGGCGGATATCCGTCGAACCTCACAACACAGATCGTTAGCTCCTGCTGATTTGGATCCAGAGAGAGGAAACGGTCTGAGGGCACAAAAATCATAATCTTTGAGTATAAATTACCATACCAGGGGGAGTAAAGAAAAATGATATCATAACTGAGTAGTTTACCACAAATCTTTTGCATGATATGTTCCTACGACTTTGCGGTCTAGGTCTTCCAAAAGGTAATAGCAATTTCCCTTCACGGCTTTAACCCTCGCTTTTACTCCAGTAGGTGCTAGCTTAGCATTAATGTTTTTGGCTAGATTGCTCTGTGCAAAGTTTCGACGCGTTACTATTTGACCCACTTGAAAACTTCTAATCCCACTGCGTAGATTATACGAGTTGGCGTTTCGGAGATGCGCTTTCTCCAGATTTTACTTTATTACTTCCCGTATTAACTGAAAATTGTCGCTACGTTCCAGTTTTACCGTATTGTCACTAAGTAGATTCAGATTCCGCAGAAGCTTATAATCAGCGGCGTGTGTAATCATGTGCTGTCCAAAAACTGCGAAATACGGCGTATAACCTAAAGATTGGTGCAAGCTGTTTCGGAGCGCACAATTAATGCTGCTGGTAAATGCATCCCAATCTCGCTGATCTTTTCGTATGTAGCTTCTTAGGGCTTCGTTGATGTATCTGTTAACTCGCTCAGAGGCATTCGACTGAGGGGAATAAACAGCTGTTGTGATGTGGGAGACACCATATTTTTGCAAAAAATGCTCAAACTCTTTGCTTTTAAACTGGCTACCATTGTCGGTCACGACACTTTCGGGAATACCAAAGCATCCGCGATTACGTTCTCACTACCTTTTTTGTGCTCAATTGAAAAGTTGAGGCCTTGCAGTTTTATGGCCCACCACGCTAGTCTCCCAGTCAGATCCTTTTGTTGCATGAGCCAACGCAAACTAGCATGATCGGTACCAACCTTGAATTCCATCCCTTCAATATACATCCTAAACTTTTTTATTGCAATAACAACGGTTCGCTGCGCTTTGTTCAGCTTCTGTGACATGTATGCTATCGGTCGTTCTTGACCGTTCTCATCTTCCTGCATCAAACATGCTCCTACTCCTACTTGACTAGCATCACATTGTAAAATAAAAGGTTTGTTATAGTTGGGGTGTATTAATATGGGTGCTGAAGTCAATTTTTCGAGGTGCTCGAAAGCTTGCTGGGCCTCTGAATTCCACACAAACTGTTTTTTCTTGGAGAGTAACTCGGTTAAATGAAAAGTCGTCGAAGCATAATCATCAATAAATCTTCTATACCATCCTGTCATGCCAATGTCCAACACATAGTTTGTGGCGCGTTGCACAATCCAAAAGGCATTTGATTGGTACAGTGGCCTGTTAGGACCGGTAAAGGCAGTCTTTTACCGTGATGGCTTTTCAAGACCAATTTGCCAGAAAGCATCTTTCAAGTCGATCTTGGAAATATAATGCACGGGAGGAAGCCTACTTAGCAATCCCTTAATAATGGGAATGGGATATGCATCCTTTAACGTTACCTCGTTTAATTTGCGCGAATCTAAGCAGAACCGAACCTTTACAGGTTTGCCAATTAACACTCCTGGTGAAGACCACGCCGAACTTGGAGCTTCTTCTATCACTCCTAGTTCCAACATTCTATCTATTTCCTGGCATAGCATTTCCTCTACGGCTGGAGATATCGGATAAAATATCTGCTTTATGGGTTTTGCATCTCCTGTATCGATGACATGCTCCACTAACTGGGTTAATCCCAGTCCCTCTCTCTCGAGGTTAGGAAATGATTCTATTATAATATCTAGTTGCCTTTGTTGCTGGGTATTCAGAGACGCCACTCCCTCGGAATTAGTTTCTAATGTATTTATGTGACCGCCTTGGGTCTCAATCTTTACTTTTATATCGAACTCATTCCAAAAATCCATACCGAAAATGACTGATTCAGTTATTTATGGGGACTATCAAAAATTCTATGTGCTTAATTTGACCATTATAGTTAACGGCTACAGTTATTATACCATTTATTTGTTGTCGCTGGCCATCAGCTGTTTTCACATAGTCACTAAAGGCTGGGGAAGTAGAATTCTGCTCTAAAATGGTTTTGGCCAACTGACCACCTATCACGCTTTTATTCGCACCGCTATCTAATAATGCTAACACATTTTCACCTTTAATGTTAATTCGTATATAAGGCCTAATATCCGAGATTTTGTAAACAATGGCTGAGATGGTAAATTTTCGTAAACGCTTCTTTTTAGCCCAGAAATTCTTCATTCGTTGTGCCGAACGAGAAACAATTTTTGGGGGCGCTGAGAAAATTTCAGCGCGATGCTGTTTGTACTCGGCTAACCGGACATGAAAAGGTCTTATATGGGTTAATTTTGGCTGGCAAGATGGCTTGGGAATCATGTCGTGGAAGTTGACAAGACTTTTGCTGTTATTTACATCCGAGGCTGGTGGTTCGGATATCCCCTTCTGCGGACATCCTGAATCGCGTTTTCCGCACCCCGATTACATTTTGGGCATGTAGGTTTGTACGTGCCTGGTTTCAGACATCCATAACAAAATATTCTTCGCACTGGGTTGGTGCAATCTTGATACCTATGGCCTAACACTTCGCAATTCCAACACTTAAAATTTTCCACTGATATTTCGGCAACCTCCGATGAGTTGGTTGTATGCGGATCAACGCGCTCCTGAATTTCCTCAACAATTTCAGATATGTTTCTTCTAGCGGGGAAGTTTCGGATAGGGGCACTATTACTGAAATTAGCCATGAAGTGCTCATGCCTGTGACATTCTCTTCGAAGCATCTATAAGTAGGTTATGTCCAAATGTAAAAGCTCGTATCTAAGGTCGGGTTTTAAATTCCTAATCATTGTTTCTATAACCTCCCGGTCTGTCATGGGAATTCGAAGCCTATCATTCATGGTTAGCAACTCGTCTAAAAATTGGTCAAATGGTTCGCTGGATCTCTGTTTGTGTCTACGTATATTTTCTTTTCGGTCGTAGTCGCTCAACTGGTCCTTATATTTTTGTCTTAATCCTTCACAAATCTCCCCCCAATTTAGTCGATCGGTTTGCCGGTGATGCCTCCAAAACCAAGCTTCCGCATTATCTGCAAGAAGCATGTGGACATATCGACACAATACATTAAAATCTCCGTTCAAAGATTAACGTGTTAACGCGTTAACTCGATATATAAAATCCTCCACCGACATATCATTTGGCATACCAGTGAAACGTATTCGCCAATTGAAAATCATGTTTGAGATCTTGTTACGCTGAAAATTGCTCCTCAGAGGTAGAGGTTCACTATCACGGTACGGTCGGCTGGGCTCCTCCTCCTGATTATGTGGCATTTCCTGTGGCCGCCTTGGGGTTTCTTGAGAGCATTGGCGATAGCGATTCTCTCCTACATTTAATTGTCCCAAGAGGGTGCTCAAATCATTACCGATTTGGGCGGTTATTTGCTCGCGAAAGCCAATCAACAATTTCTGAATCATGTTTCGAACTCTAGAATAATCTACATTACTGGATGACATAGGAGCAGTAGCTGTCAGTGTGTGGTCGTGTCTAGGTGAACGATATATGTTCGGTCTATTTAAATAAGTGCCAGTGGTTCGAAGTGCATGTGTTATTGATCGAGTCGCTACTCTATTTCGGGATATAGCACCTCCTCTGGCTCGGACTGAAGTAGTTGATGGTGAGGCTGTCACCCCCGCTACTCCATTAGGGCTTTGTAGATCGGACATAGTGACTGGTTCCCTGCACGAAGGACATGAGGAATTCGTATCTATCCACCTACCTAAACATGATCGGTGAAATATGTGTGAGTCTCAACACGATCCTGCATCACACCTTCGCTACAAATGGTACAGATCATTTCTTCGGCTGCGTTTACCAGATTCAATTCCTCATTGCTATGTCTGACCGCCATTATGAAAAAAAATGTTTGGTATATGTATTGGTGGGTGTTAATATTTATATATGTTTTTAGTTATTCGTATTTGTAGTTATTTGGTTTTCATATAAATCCGTGCACTACAAAATTTCCGTTATAAGAATGATATTTCCTAAAAAAACAAGCCGTTTATCACCTTGCTTGAAATCGCGTCGATGTACTTATTTTTTTGCGTTGTGCAAAAGAGTCGATATGCACACCGTATTTTATTATTGGCGAACGTAGAATTATCTGTTTAGTGTTGATCGTTTTAGGTTTACGTATGTTAGTTTTATTACACGTTTACTTATTTCGATTTTATCTCTTTATATACTAGGTATTTTTCTTTTCTTTATGCAAAAAAAAATATTATTATCGTGATGACATATTTGTGGCATCGGGGTCTTACATGGGCTTCCGTACATGTATTTATGTACTACCGGTTGAACTCAACCTTGCAACGAAATGACAGTGCAAAAACTTAATTATTTAATGGCTGCGATTTCAAGTTCGGAAAGTGAAGAGAGTCTAGTCATCAACTAAAGCAATCTCTAGCCACTTAATCCAAAAAAAAAAATTTTCAAGCGGTACAAATCGTGAGTAATCTACCAAGATAACCCAGTAGAAAAAATTTCTAAAGACGTCCGATATAAATTTACGGAAACAAATATAAGGTTTTATCAAACCTTTGATCGGGTATGACTTCGACATTAGCCACCGAGGAAAGCGTGCAAAAACTTACGCTGATATAAAGTTCACCGGTTCATATCCGAAATCATCCAGATAATGAAAATCCAAGGCAATCAAAAAAAATTTTATGAGCTGCAAAACATACTAAAATAAAAAAAATCTTATAAAGTTCACCGGTTCATATCCGAAGTAATCCAGATAGTGACAATCCAAGGCAAAATCTTTTAAGTGATCAAAATTTGAATAAACTAGAAAAAATTTGATGAACTCTTAACCTTCTCTGTCCCCACACGTTGGGCGCCATTTTTGTAATGAACCAATCGCATCATGCCTCCGTTGGCTCCCTCATAGTGCACAATCTATGCAAAGACGCTGGCCTCATTAACGTTTGTCATTCCAGCCACAAACTTCTTCACTTAGACAATTGTCCAGCTTGCTTGGCACTGAATTATGAAACCTCAGGTCTGCTATGCAATAGCTCTACGAGTAGGTATAGGGTTTAAGGAGCAAGATCCCCCCCCCCCCCCCCCAATATACGCCGTAGACTAGCCGGCTGTAGCAAACAGAGTACCCGCTCCTTAAACCCTATACCCACTCGGAGAGCTATTGCATAGCAGACCTGAGGTTCCATAATTCAGTGCCAAGCGAGCTGGACAATTGTCTAAGTGAAGAAGTGTGTGGCTGGAATGACAAACGTTAATGAGGCCAGCGTCTTTGCATAGATGGTGCACTAGGAGGGAGCCAACGGAGGCATGATGCGATTGGTTCATTACAAAATTAAATTTTTTCACCAAAACACTCCTCAAAACCCAAAAAATATATTTTTTTTTTTCAAAAAACTGTTATCGCCAAAGTTTTTAGCGGACACATTTTGAGTCGCACAGGGTATACATGAACATTTTAAAATCAAACGAAAATTTTTTAAGTAGGTCATGAAAAAAACCTTAAAAATCTAAGAAAAAAGAAGTCAAAAAACTCAAATTTTGCAGGCTCGAAAATTATTTTTTTGAGTATGCTTAGTGGAACTTTTTTTCCTGAGCCCAAAACCTATAGAAAAATCGATGGCGCGATATAAGTTAATAAATCGACCTATCTTAATGTACATCTATGAACGGCGTATTCGTTTTAAATATATTTAGACGGTATGGAACGTACCTTTGCAAGGTGTGAACTAATGTCGTTGACGACCAATAAGTATTTAATTTTTGCACTATCTATTCATGATTATCGGAACGTTAACATCTACGGTGAACCCAATTTTAAAATTTCGTATTATTAAGTTAAAAAATCCACAATGAAGCAAATATTTGATATCAAATGTATAAGCATGATAAATACATAGACTATAATTATATATATATATATATACTTAGCTTCAAAATATTAGACATTCAATTTTGTATGTGGTATACACTGGATTGAAATGTAAAGCTAAATATATTGTTTAAAGTGCGTCCAGCTTTTTCGTCTGCCTTACAGGGAATTAGTACATTCATACATACATAAGTATACTACAGTTTTCTTTAATTTTCGACTTCGCAAGTAAACATACTATATATTTCAGATAACTCATTTAGACAAGCTCGGTCTGTATCCTTATATATATATATTTTGTTTATCCTTTAATTTAAGCCAAATTTACATAGTACACCTAAGTAAAATTAAATTTTAAGTACGGAATCAATTAAATAAAACAGAAAAGGAAAGTTTATAAATAGGGAAATAAAAGGGGAAAAATATGTATGAAATTAATATTAAACTAAGTAACATTAAAACTAAATAAAGAAAAAAAAATTTCAATAAAATAAAATTACCGAAATAGGCTAAATTGAAATAAAATAAAATTACATTAAAATAAATAAATCCAACAAAAAGAAAAAGGAAGCAATAATATAAAATAAAACAAAAATAAATGATAATGAAATAACAAATATTATAAATATGCAATAATAATAAAAATAAAATAAAATAGAATAAAGTTAAATAAAATACGATAAAAATTTAGCTAAAATACCACTTAATTACATATATCTAAGGTTTATAAACACACTTACCTCCAAAGCTTATGCTTAAATTTGCATTTTTTTAATCATTTAAAGTTCCTTTTATCGGGGAGTTAATATTTTTTTATATCAAAAAGCAATATCAGACAAAGATAAAGAAAAAAGTAAAATTTGTTTCATATCCATTTGTAATTTATATAGAGGTTAATACGTGTAGTATACAAGGTATTTTGTAATTTACGATTCTTTTTTTTATGAATTTTCAATAAATTTTTGTTTAATGGGAATGCTGATGGTTCTTCTCATTTAGAAGGCACATAGGGTATCCAGGTAAGGGGCCACCAAAATATAGGTGCGTCGGTGGCCATGGTTTTCAGGGTGGGTAATGCACCGGACGTCGCAACAACACCCGTGGCGCCCCCTATGTATATTCGTTTTCTTTCGTTTTTCCTCTTTCCAGCTTTTTTTTACCATTTTGATTTTCTGCGTTTGGTAACCGGTCATTTCCGGTTAGTTAAACTTCTTTTGTGTTTACCCTTTTAATTTTTTTTAAATTTTGATTTGAATGTTTAACGGTCTGTTCGTGGCATCCGGTTCGACCGGATGTCGTTTTTGAATTTTAAGCGTCCTGAGTCGCCTCTGCGCTTCTGACAGTTGATTTGAATAGGCATGATAGGTTTTTCCTGTTTATAACGCAGGACAGCAGGGTTGGCAAGAACCCCGCCCAGCGGACAGGACTAGCCACAGTGCACCCCTAGATCATGCCGACTGCCTTCCTTGCTGCTCCACTGTAGATGCGTTTCCATAACACAGTAAACTAACAAAAAAATAATAATAAGGTACAAGAGAGGTACATATGTTTTTATAGTTCATATTATATTTTTTAATAACAAAAATACATATTTTTTTCACTTTTGTTTTGTATTTTTCACACTTCTACAATAACGGCACGGCTATAGTTCGCCAAAAATACGACTTGCCAAAATGTTGGCCGATTATTCCAATTTTTTTATTCAATTTTTAACGTCCTACGTCTGTACGAATCGCCATTAAAATACACGTGTGCGATATTCAAGTATATCTTGGGACGAGATATATTTGAAGTAGAGATATACGCCGACGCCGCCGCCGATCACCGTGGTTTTTCGCACGCCGCCGCCGAATGCCAAAAAAAAAACGGCGCGGCGGCGGCGTCCGCCCCCTTACTATATTTTCTACTCTTTTGATACTGTCTAGGACATTTATAGTTCGTCTCGAAAATTGGTCCGATATGGTCGAAAGGGGTATCAAGGGATGCGCATCATTGCCAGTTATAAAAATCCTATTGCGAAAGTTAATACTTTCTAAGCATTCAAAAGTTATTTGAGAAAACAGGCGCTTTCAATGCCGGATTTCGCATTACCGAATTCACCAAGTTATTAAAACAAAACACTTAAAGAAAAATTATACATATGAAATTGAAATGCTCACTTCGCATAATTTTTTCAAAAAATTAATAAAGAACAATGAATTTAAATAAAATGTCTCAAAATGTAGAACACATTTTCAAAATGTCCTCAAGTTGTTAAAAAAGCAAGTTACCCGAAAAAGATGCCGACGTTTATATCCCGAGTGGCTGAAAGAATAAGAGTAATCAGTGATACAAAATCCTTTGGTATGCTCCAGTGGTTTAAATTCTCCTTCGAAATGATTTTCAGCTCATACTTAAGTTGCATATACATATCTTCAACATCTATGAGAAGGGTTGGAAAAATCACTTTATTTGCTAACTATAAAAAAACATTTCAAATCTTAATTTTGATTTTCACACTTCATCATTCGACACCCAAGTCTCCCGGTTTGACATTTCCTAAAGTTCGTGGCCCTATCCCCAACTAGTACCTTGGACTGAACCACATTGGATATAGCCTATTGTTTAAGCCGCCTCCATTACCATTTAGACGGCGGCGTCGAAATGCATATGCGCAGCCGTGCGCGAGTAGAAAGGCGCCAACGAAGAGGCGCATCAACAATTTTCCAATAAGCTAGTCATCAAGGCAGTCAAGCATTATTATTCGGCAACCGCGGACGCGCTCTTGTATCTATTTTTTTTCTATTTTTAATAGTTAAAGTCAAAAGCTAATCGCCTTGTCCGTCCTGATGTCACGTTGTTTAAATTTTTCCCAAATTATTAAATAAATTATAAAATTAAAAAATTGCTTCAAATAAATGTTTTCATACATTTAAAAAAAGCAATATGGGCAATCCCCGATTATTAAAAAGTAAAAAGCTAAAGTTTTAAGAAAATTATCTTCTTTCCATATCGTGGACAATTTAAAAGATAACCTATGAAGTTGAAGTTTGTGAAGAGTTGAAACTAATTTGCAATTGTTAATTATTGGATAAATAAAAACTGAATTATAACGATTTATGAAAAAAACTTTGAACCCTTTTATTTAGTGCAGAGTGAAGCGAAGGAAGACCAGGTGAGATTTGTTCATGGTCCTTCGCAGCCATCTTTGGCCCGCCCCTAAAAAATTTAATTAAAATCGAATTTTCGTTCGTGCAAAAAATAAAAATATAAAACAAGAACAACACACAAGTGCCACAAAACAAAACTACAGTGTGTACATTAAAATATATCTATACAACAAATGAAAGCTGAGGAGTGAAGGAATTTCAAAGTGCTTTGTTGGAAAACAAAAAAAGAAATATATAAAATAAAAGTTACAGTGTGTTTTCAAAATATACACATACATAGCTACATATATATTGACAAAAAAATAAATAAAATAAAATTTTGGAACAAAAAATTTTTTCCAAAAAGAAAGTTACGAAAAAAACCAACCGAGTTTAAAGTGCTTGCTTAAAAATCAAAGCACTTATACATTTATAAAAAAAAAACAAATTGCGAAAAAATTTCAACCATTCAAGGTTCGAATCGAGCTCAAGGCCAGAACAATCATTTTTTTCTAATGATAATTATTGTTATTTTTTTTTTTTTTAAAAAAATAACAATAATTATCATTAGAAAAAAAATTATTGTTCTGGCCTTGAGCTCGATTCGAACCTTGAATGATTTATCAATAGGCCGATAAAAACAAAAACAATTGTTAATAAACCATGAGCACTTGGGAATGTCAAACAAAGTAATTGACAATAAACAAAAATCCAGCATTATCAGTGATTTGCACCAGATGGCGCAACACTGAATAAATATAGTTGGTAAAAAGGAATAGAAGTAGCAAATTTGCCAGTCAAACAAACCACCGCTGTATAGCTAAATGGTTAGCGCAGCATGCCTAAAGCGTACTGATGATGAAGGCTTAGCACCCTTCGAAATGGATCTATCTGCGCAGCTATGACAGGTTGTCTGAAAAATTGTCTACTTACTATTCCAAAAACAAAATACAATTTTTCAAATTTAGAAAAATTAAAAAAATAACAATAATTATCATTAGAAAAAAATTATTGTTCTGGGCTTGAGCTCGATTCGAACCTTGAATGATTTTTCAATAGGCCGATAAAAACAAAAACAATTGAAAAAATTTAAATTTTGAAAAACAATCAAAAAACTATAGAAATCAACTTTACAAGAAGCCAATCAGCAGCAACAAAAGCCAGCTAATCAATCATCCACAAGCGATCAGGAAACAACAACAATATAAGCAGCATTAATCATACAGAAATCGGTGAGTAGGCACACATGCGGTAGTCAAACCAGATAAGGTCACCACCAAAGTTCGTGTGGTTTTCAACACCTCTAAAAAATCTGGGTCGGGAAAATCCCTGAATGACGTGCTATACACTGGTCCAACTTTCCAACCAGATCTCATGCTAATAATTCTAAAGTGGCGTATGCATAAGTATGTGTTCAACGGAGACATTGAAAAAATGTACCTTCACACAGTGGCGCCTTTTGAGTTTTTCTTTGCAAATATCATAACTTTTGAACCAATGAAGAAATTTTAAATGCAAATGAAAGCTAATTATTTGAAGTTTTATTGTGTGAAAGCTCAGAATGTCACATATACAGGGTGCTTCAAAAAAATTCGTCAAACTCGAAAATTTTTAGAAAAATGCAAAAACAAAATGTTTTTAGTAAAAAATAAAAAAATAAAATGAGATTTGTCTTATAATGACGTATTTAAGCATTAAATAAGATAAACTAATGATTTTGATAAGATAGCGTGGCACTGCCCACTTATGATAAAAAGTTGTATCTAAGTAGTCACGTAATCAATAACTACCAAAATTGAGACGTATTGTTTCTTTTAAATGGCAATACTCTTATAAAACTCAAATAACCGTTTTTGGTGCCACAATAACAAGGTGCTTAAAATTCATTGTAAAATTTTACATGTTTTTTTTTTTATTTACAAGCCAAATATGTATTTTATTAATAACTAAAAGTTATTGAAAGTGGTTCCATTGAATTTTATTTGAGCTCAAGATTAAACAGCCAACGAATTTTGGAAAAGGGGAGTGGCACTCCCCATTTATGCTAAAAATTTTGATCTTAGTAACCGCTTTACCAATTTGTACCAAACTCGATAGACGTATTGATTTCTATAAAAATTTAATACTCGTTTGAAGGCGAAATGCCTAAGCTTTAAAATAAATTTGATAAACTTAGAGAAATGCAATAACGAAAAGTATATATTTATAAATTACTAAATTAATTAATTATTTTATTTGAAATAAAAAATTAACTTGTATATAGATATCTTATTTTTCAATAAAGTAACAAAATTGATTAGTAAATCTGATTTTCATTGTTGTGATAAGAAATGAGAAATTTATTTTATCTTAACATAGTCATCGTCACTGGAACATATATCTAACAAAGCAACGATTTCTGAGCTATACGCATCTGTAAGATCTTTCTTACATACCTCATATGTGATATGACTGGATCAGAAGAGATAGCTAACATGTTGAAAAGGTCTTCGTTTTGTCTAACTCGTGATACTTTGCAGGTGTTCATACAGCTATAGCTTCAGACAATTCTCCTAATGGTAAGCACTGGTACCCTTTTAAATTTTTTCCAGGTGCTAAAATTGTATGTACTGTTGGTGTAAGTTTATTCTCAGGATACTTTTGATGCGGCAACTCTGTAGTTTTAGATGCATATTCTCCAAATTAACTGGTTCATGGCAGTTTAAAATATTTAAAATTACTCGGCATGACGTTGCAGTAATGACTTACGCCATATAATATATTTTTTCTTCGTTAAACCGAGATCTATAAACAGCGCCAAAGCTTCTTCGGGAGTGTATTTCCTAGGTAGCGCATTTGGTGGTGTGGGAATGCTGTTTTTGATCCTCATCAGTTGCACTGGGCTTGCTACCGCAACTGCTTCTGTTATATGAGACTTCACGTTTCCTTCGTCTTTTATATATTTAATAGCCAGTGCTTCTGAAAGATGAGTCGTGGTCATAGCTTTTGTGGTATGAGACAGCTTTATTTTCCTTGCGTAGGTAGAACACTCTTCTATGAGTTTTGTTGGTCTCCCTCTAGTTGGATTGGTAGACGTGCTAGGCGTTTCTTCGTCCAAAAAAGTTTTGTCAGCTAGCCACTTTTCATGCTTACTTAGACATTTTGAATTGCTACGATAGACGTCCTTCCATTTTCTTTCTATCATAATGTATTGTAAACCAATTTTTTCTTCCAGGCCTGCCTTTTCTTTTTGCTTGTTTCACTCGCTAATTCTCTCATAATAGCCTCAACGAAGTCCCGTCTTGACTTGTAGATTTAAGCACCGCAAATAGTTTCGAGTTTTCTAGATACATATTAGAATTGGCTTCGAGTGTATCTGACTAAATATTAAACTGTGAACTATATTTAAAAATACTATTCACTTTATTTAAGTAAACAGAATACTTAGTTCCTTAATCTCCAAAAGACGAATGATAATGTACATACTCAAATTATTAAAATGAATTTCAGGTATACAATTCGTAACTACAAAAATTTATGTTGTTAACAAGATCCAAAAACAAAAAGGACCTTACGGCCGTACCGAATTATATATACCTGCTCAGGCGCGTATTTATGCCCAAGGTTGTTTAACAGGACGTAGGTAGACTTTATGAATTTAGGTAACTGAATATTTCACAAATAATTACTGTTAATTTGACGGAGTACATATTTTAACATTTTTTTATTTTTTCCATCAAAGTTTTAAAAAGGGCCTAAAAATAGGCATTTCGCAAAAGAGGTATATCCGCCAACTTTTACCAAAAAAAAACAATTTTTTTTGTTTCAATCCTAAATTAAATTATGTTTAACAGCTATACAAGAAAACGACAACCGGCCGCCTTCTTTACTCACAACACCATTTTAAATACAACGAAAAAGAAGAAAAATTTCAAATTTTTCCCAATGTTGAAAATTGGTCAACTTCGAGCGGCCCTACCTGGTAAACTATAATTTTCTGTGAAAAAACAGTTGCATATTCTTGATCCCAGGAAAATTCTCTATTAGAAACATGTATTAGATTTAGCTTTCATGATTTTTTTGAATTTTGCCATGCTTTAACGGCAGAGGCGCCACTGTGCGTCAGATCCTTATACACGAGGACGACAAAGATTTTCAGCGCATCCTATTTCGCAAATCGGCCAGCTCCAATGTTAGCGATTTCAATCTAAAAACGGTTACATTCGGCGTCAATTGTGCACCATATCTCGCTATTCGTACGTTGCATCAACTATCCGATGACACGAAAGTGACATTCCCGTTCGCTGCAACAATTCTCAAGACGCAGACGTATGTCGACGACATCCTATCAGGAAGTCACACCATCGATAACGCCACTGAATCACTCGTTCAAGTGATTAAAGCCCTAAAATCAGCTGGTTTCATACTAAAGAAACTAACGGCTAATCACGCGGCCATATTAGAACAGTTTCCCAAGGAGGATCTTCTAGACTCCAATTTCTTGAAATTTGAGAGCACTTCCAATACCAAAACTCTTGGCATTCGATGGAACGCGCTCACGGACAAATTTTCATACACCATTCTGCCGGAACACACCCAAAATGCGGTCACAAAGCGACAAATTTTATCTTCTGTTGCAAAACTTTTTGACCCGGCAGGTAGGCTGTCGCCAGTTATGATCCAATCCAAAATGCTTCTCCAGGAAATCTGGCTGGATGGCAGCGATTGGGATGGAAGCGCCAAGCCCGCAACATTATCAAAATGGCAACATTTCACAGAAAATCTGCCAGCCATTTGCCACATCGAAATCCCTCGATGGGTTAATGTCGTTTCAGGGCAAGACAACCAAATCCACGGGTTCTGTGATGCCTCGGAAAAAGCAGATTGCGCAGCGATTTACATCCGCACACATGTGGGCAACCAATTAAAATCTTCTCTTTTGGTTGCGAAAGGCAAAGTTGCCCCCATAAAAACTGTAAGCTTACCCCGCTTAGAGCTATGTGGTGCAGTCATACTCAGAAAACTGGCTTCAACTGTTCGAAAACAGCTCGACTTACAAGCATGCAACACATTCTTATGGTCAGATTCTGAGATTGTATGAGCCTGGCTAGAAAAATCTCCATCGACCTGAAAGACTTATGTGGCCAACCGTACCTCTCAAATTCGAGAATATCTTCCCAGCGGCACCTGGCGCCATGTATCTAGCCAAGACAACCCTGCTGATCTTGGCACTCGTGGTTGCAAGCCGCATGATTTATTATGCTCTTCACTTTGGTGGCACGGACCACAATGGCTTTCTTGCCACATTTCGGCATGGCCAAAGCCGAAAGCAGGTAGCGCTTCTCCACCCGAGAAACGCAATGTCGAAGCATATCACGCACTCGAGGAAGAGGACGATATTCTTTAACGATTCTCCTCATACTCTCGTGCTCTCCGTGTGATTGCATACGTGTTCCGCTTTGCGAACAATGCCTGCAACAAATCAAAATCGGTGGCAACAACACATAATCCCCATCTGACCCATAAAGAGTTGCAACATGCAAAAACGCGGCTTGTGGCAATGGTGCAATCTCGCCATTTCGGGGCGGAAAAGAGCGCCTTACAAAAAAATATGCCAAAAAGCAAAAAGAGTTCCCTTGTGGCTCTTGACCCATTTCTGGATGGATACGGGCTCCTACGTATCGGTGGAAGATTGGAAAATTCTACAATGCATCCAGTAAACCTTCCTCCGGATTCAAGGCTCTGCCAGTTGTATCTGGAGTTTTTACACTTCTACACTGCTTCTGCATGCAGAAATGCGGTTAATGCTCCAAATGGTGAGGCAAGAGTACTACGTACCAAAACTAAAGCCTCTTATAAAGAAATGCATTTTTCAATGCGAATCGTGCACGCTTTTCAAACAGAAAACGCGCACGCAAATAATGGCAGCTCTACCACCTGAGCGCTGCAATTTCTCACTCCCCTTTTCAACAACAGGAGTAGACTTTGCAGGTCCATTCCAAATAAAAGCATCGATTCTGAGGTCGACCACTATCATAAAAGGGTACGTGGCTGTATTCGTATGTTTTTCCACATAGGCAGTACACCTCGAGCTATGCTCGGACCTTACGCTGTTGGTGCGTATTGAAGCAGTTCTCAATTCGAGGCCTCTAACCTCACTATCCCAGGACCCAGCTGACTTCACAGCGCTCACTCCGCGTCACTTCCTGCGAGGTGCACCGCTATTAGCCATTCCTGAGCCAAACGCGGAGGACCTCTCCTGGATAAATCGATGGGAAAAACTTAAATCGCTTCATCACCAATTCAGTCGACGCTGGAAAGAGGATTATCTGAAGGACCTTCAGAAGCACTATAAATGGCAAACGCCACAGCGAAATCCTCAACCAGGCGACCTCGTCGCAATTAGAGAAAATTCGCTCCCACCCACCGAGTGGCGTCTGGGACGAATCGAGAACGTTCGCCTCGGACCTGACAACCATGATCGGGTTGTTAGATGTCACCTAGACGTTACGGCTCCTGTTACAAATGTCAATACGTAAGTATATATATTTACCAGGTTAGGCTTTGTCCTTCGCAAGAAAACTCAAAGTGGTGAAGCAAAAGCTTCCTCAAGACAGTCGAACAGATGGCGGGTATTCTGCTACCCTAACGTAGGGGATAGACGAGCTAGTCTGAAAACTGAAAGCGGTCATCCATAATGAGCTCTTATATCGTAAGGCCGAAAATGAAGACTATTGAAGTAAATTTATCGAACGCAAACGTATGCAAATTTTGGTCTACATTTTAAAACTTTTATCCAAGGTCATTACAAGTTTAAATTATGTAGATGCGCCAAGGATTATACGATTTTCACCCATGAGTTACGCAATGATATCCACTTAGACTGCTTATGATGTTGATGTTGATGTTTTCCTTGGCACAATAGTTATTTCCTAATGTTTCAAGGTGTTTTTTTGGTGTAGCTCGGAAGCATAGCGCGACAAAAACATCCGTCAGAAAGTCTTCGGAGCTACACATAGAGCTTCTAGGAAAGTGATGTCGACGAAGGTACGAGTTCGAAGTCGCAGTCCTATAGCTTCTGTGCTGGCCTATTGTATAAGGGCCAAGATGCGTGGTAGCGACTGGTGGTCGGGATTGCTACTGTTCGCACGTCAGGAATTGTACCTCCTAGAAACAGCCGAAAAAACTGAAGGCACCCTTTGGTGCGATCAACAAAAAGCCAGTATTTATGCTGATCGTTAAAACTGTGCCACGAGAGTCATGACTTTTAACAGACCATCAATAGCAACCGCAAGTCGCCTTTGTGCGTAACCAACAAGGAGCCACAAATGATTTAAAGAAATCGTGCCGACGATGGGTATTATAACTACGCTACAAAAGTGTTACCATTTTAAGTATTTCTCCCTCTCTCTGCAAGAAGATTTTCTGAACGATCCGCGAGAGGCAAAAATACATGGAATCTGGCATCCCAATTCATGCACTGTGAGAAGGCAACCCTACGTCGTAAAACATGAGAGGATAGAGAGAACGAATAACGAAACAGTCAGTCATAAGATATAAGTGGTCAGCCGAACATCAGCAGTATCAGCCGTATTTTACAAAACTTCTTATATCTTTAATTTGACTCTGAATTTGTCTTAAATATTATTCTACTTAAAATTGAATTAAATTACTTTACTGTACTATATATAATTTTCATTATATAAACATTTTTATTCACAAATAAAACTCTTTTGATTTACATGGGGGCTCCACTGCTCAGTCAAGCAGACAAATTTCTGGTGAAGCAGCATGTTACATTCAAATAAAAAACAGCGTGGGAAGAACAAGAAACCAAGTTCGAGCACAAAAAGTGAACAAGTGTGTATCCAAAGCGAAGCGAACGACACTTTCAAAATACAACGGCGTGAGAAAGACGAAAACGACGAACAGCTGAACGCGCAAGGCAACAGTAGCGTACTTGAATATACTCCGTGTGTAGCAAGCAGAGCAGGCAACAGCGCAGACAACAGTGCAGGTGAAGCAGCAACAACAACAGCTTTGAATCAGACGAAGAAAATACATATGTATGTTCTAGTGAGTTGGCAGAATTAAAGAAAGTACTCGCTGAAAAGTTAGAAAAAGACGATAAAACAAAAGCAAAAATAATGTTACCGTGGAAAGTTTTTCTAAAATTATACCAGGTTTCGATGGCATTTCGATACCTGTTAATCAATGGATACGCAATTTCCATGATAACGCAGAAGCATACGAATTAAGTGCAAGACAAAAATATATAAATGCTCGTAATAAAATGGTAGGTATGGCAAATTTGTTCTTAGAAACCACCACTGTTTATGATTACGAATCGTTGTGCGCAGTATTACGAGAAGGATTCGAGCAGAAGTTGAGTAGCGCTGAAATACATAAGCAGCTGCGCTGTCGAAAAAAACGTACATCTGAGAAATTTCATGATTATGTTTTGCAAATGTGAAAAATTGTGGCGCTTGGAGAAATGGAAGATGAGGCTGTCATAAGGTACATAGTTGATGGCATAGATGTACGAGACGATTTAAAATTTCCTCTATATAGTGCAACGACGTTTAAAGAATTACGGAAAAGGTATAAATTAGTAGAAACGATGATAAAAAATGGTTCATCAAACAGACACCGTCAAAATACACAAATAAATATGCGCGAACAATCGGAGAAAGACATTAAGGTGGAGCGTAAACAATAGCACTGCTATAATTATGGGTCTGCTCAACATAAAAGGGCAGAGTGCAAAGAAGAAACAAAGTGTTTCAAATGTAATGGCGTAGGGCATATGGCGAAGCAGTTAACGAATGCCAAGCCTACTGTCAATATGGTGGTAAATTAGACACGTACCAAAACAACTAAAGTTAATGGTATTTCTGTACCTTGCCTGATAGTCACTGGCGTGGATATCTCTCTTATGCGCAAGAAGAAATACGTGGAAATTTTTAAAAATCAGCAACTACAAAAGTGCGTTGTAAAGCTATTTGGATTAGGTAACGTTGCTACGTCAGCATTGGGTGAAATAGTAACACAGGTCCAGGTTGATGAGCAAATTACCACACATACATTTTTAGTCGTAGAAGATAGCAAATTAAGCGTTGATATGATAGTTGGATACGATTTTTTTAAAAAGTTTGTGGTCACTATAAATGGTGGCAACTTCAAGTTTTCACGGTTAGACGAAAAACCAGAGGAATGCGAAGCTGGTTACAATATTTTTAACGTAGCTTGTAATGAAGTATAAATAAATGTAGATCAAAAATACAATGCAGCTGTTATGAAGTTGATAAACAATTATAAGCCGGTGAGTAATCCAAAAGGTTCTCCTATAAAACTATGTATTATACCCAATGAAAGTACAATCAGCTTTCGTGAAAACCCCAGTCGGGTTTCAGCGAGGGAACGAGAATTTATAAGAAAGCAAGTAGACAAATGGCTGCGTCAGGGAATTGTTAGGGAGTGATGCTCTGATGTTGCAAGAAAGTTGACTGGCCAAAAAGAAAGACGGTAGCTACAGCCTTTGCGTAGACTTTCGCAAGCTGAATTCTCTTGGCCTTAAAGATAGATTTCCAGTACCAGTAGTAGAGAAGGTGATCGGAAAGATGCAGAGTGCCAGATATTTTTCGGTCATGGACCTTAAGAACGGTTTTTGCACGTTGAGGTTGAAGAACAAAGCCGAAAATATACAGCGTTTACAACGAAATAGGGCTTTTTTGAATTTAATAAAGCACCGTTCGGCTTTTCTAACTCCCCAGCAGTCTTTGTACGTTATGTAAATCATATTTTTCAGCAACTGATAAACTAAGGCATCATGGAAATCTATATAGATGATATCGTTGTATTTGGAAACACGGCAGAGCAGTGTTTAGAAAATATGGATCGCGTTCTGCGGCAAGCTGAGCAGTTTGGTTTAGAAATCAACTGGACAAAATGTCAATTTTTAAAACAAAGAGTAACTTTTTTGGGTCACGAGGTAGAAGACGGGCGGGTCTGGCCAGATCAAGAGAAAGTAAAAGCTGTGAAGAAATTTCCGTAGCCAAAAAACATTAGGGGTGTTCAGGCATTTCTCGGATTGACGGGTTATTTTCGTAAATTTGTTCATAACTATGCTGTAATCGCTAGACCGTTGACATCGTTGTTGAAAAAGAGGCTGAGTTTAAAATTGGGAATAAACAGATACAATCTTTCGAGAAATTAAAATCAGCACTTTTGGAAGAGCCAGTACTTAAAATTTTTCGTCAAGACTTAAAAACACAGTTGCACGTTGGCGCATCCAAATATGGCTTTGGGGCCACATTGCTACAACAACACGAAAATGGGTGGCACCCAGTTATTTACTGGAGCAAGAAGACATCGCAGCAAGAGAAAAAATTGCATAGTTACCTTTTAGAAGTAAAGGCAGCCTATCTAGCAACGAAAAAGCTACGTCATTACTTAATGGGTATAGAATTTGATCTGGTTACTGATTGTTCAGCTTTTAAACACACCACGAAGAAGAAAGATGTTCCACGTGAGGTTGTACAGTGGTTGATGTATCTTCAAGACTTCAACTATAAAACAGAACATCGAGCGGGAAACAGGATGAAGCACGTTGATACTTTAAGTCGCTTTCCTGTCATGATGGTAGTGTGAGAGATTCACGCACAAATACGCCGAGCACAGCAGAAAGACGAACATTTAACAGCAGTTGCGGAAATTCTGAAACACCATCAGTATAAAGGCTATCAAATAAGAAATGATTTAGTATACAAGCAAGTTGAAGGACAACATTTGTTGGTGGTGCCTAAACTCGTGGAGAAAGAGGTTATTGCAAAAGCTCACTGCTTCGAACACATGGGTACGCAAAAGACGATGCACCGGATAAGGCAGGATTATTACATACCACACTTAGAGAAGAAGGTGAATCAATACATCGGAAATTGTGTTGAATATATTACACGTTACAGAAAGTTGGGCAAGCAGGAAGACATTTTTACACTGCATCGACAAGGGCGATACTCCACTTTCCACACTTCACATCGATCACTTAGGTACACTATATCCAACGGAAAAGAAATATAAATATATATTGGCTATAGTGGATGGGTTTTCCAAGTATACGTGTATATACCCAACGAAGTCAACAGATGCGCAGGAAGTTTTCAAGCACATGGAGGATTGGGTAACTTTATTTGGTAATCCATTACGCATTATCAGTGACAAAGGCACAGCTTTTACGTCAAATTTATTCAAAGATTTTTGTTCCAAGAACAAAATCGAACACATAGAATCAACAGCAGGAGTGCCGAGGGGAAATGGGCAAATCGAAAGAACGAATAATCATACTATCGGTTTTGTCAAAAATTTCAGCCGCAGAACCCTCGAAATGGTATAAATACACATCACAGGTGCAGAAAGCTATAAATGCACACATTCATTCGTCAACAAAGTTCAGTCCTTTCGAAATAAGTTTGGTGTAAAAATGCGCAATGAATGCGATCTCGAACTGATGCAAATTTTGAAGGATGAACTGGTATCGAGTTTACAAGATGAGCGTAACAAAATAAGGCAAGAAGCAAGATATCAAATCGAAAAGCCGCAAGAAAAATATAGGGAACAATTTGACAAGAAACGTAAAGGGCATCACGGATACCAATTCCATAACTTACCAGCCATTAAGGTCACGCAATTTAAGACGGGGCAAAAGTTGGGTAGGAAGTATGCCGGACCTTACGAGATAACGAAAGTAAAGCGAAACGGCAGATACGATGTACAAAAAGCAGCAGAATTTATTGGTCCTAACAAAACATCAACAAGCGCTGACAACATAAAGCTTTGGAGTTGTATTAATGGAAGCGATGATGACGATGGTGTAGAGGAGTCATCTGGGACAGATGACGAACAGGATGGCCGAGTGTAATCTGGCATCCCAATTCATGCACTGTGAAAAGGCAACCCTACGTCGTAAAACATGAGAGGATAGAGAGAACGAATAACGAAACGGTCAGTCATAAGATATAGGTTAAGTTAGGTTAGTGGCTGCCTCCGCTGTACGAGCGGAGACTCACGTAGGCCGTTGTGGCCCGTTGTATTACCACGCGGGGGCCCCTATTTCCTGTTTCATTACTTCGAAGAAGAAGAAAGTTTAGACCCCAGTTAGGCTAAACCAACGCGTTTGCTTAATGAAACGCAAGATGTCATCTGGGTTTATAGATTCAAGCTCCGCAAGGCACCAAAAAGAGTGTCTGTGGAGGCATTGGTACCTGGTTTTTGACAGTGCGGGACAGTCGCACAGATAGTGCTCAACGCTTTCTATCTCCTCCTCGTCCCTACAGCTGCGGCAGAAGTCATTTGTCTGCAGGCCCATATAGGCACCGTGAGTGCCCATGAGACAGTGACCTGTAAGAAGGCCCACTCATAAGATATAAGTGGTCAGCCGAACATCAGCAGTATCAGCCGTATTTTACAAACTTCTTAAATTTTTAATTTGACTCTGAATTTGTCTTAAATATTATTCTACTTAAAACTGAATTAAATTACTTTACTGTACAATATATAATTTTCATTATATAAACATTTTTATTCACAAATCAAACTCTTTTGATTTACATGTATATAAACAAAACCTTTCCAAATATTATTTTTTTTAAATTTTCGCTTTACAAGCGTCCCAGATACTCATCCGCAAGTTAATGATGTTGTTCCAGATTGTCAAGCATACCATTGACGGCAGCAGTATGTTTCCATATTCATTAGTTGTGAACAATTTGATACTCTGAAGTCCAGCCATTCAATTCAGAGGTATACACCGATCACTTTGTCGGCGCGCCGGACACGCCGCCGCCGCCGGTATATAATAGAGCCTACGCCGCCGCCGCCAATTAAGTGACCGGCGTATACCTCTAGTTTGAAGGGCCTTAGACTTCAAAATCTATGATTTCGTATTCAGAATATGTATTATTATTTTTGCTACACTCATAAATATTTTTTGTTTCATTAATTTTAAGAAATCGTTGTTTATTTCAAAGTCATGACAGTATTTATTCAGCCGTTTAGGACCATTTCTTATTGTCAAAAGCGAATTCAACATAACTAAATTCATTTTGTTTCTGTGTTTGCTTTTAATCAAACTCATGTTTCAAAACGTTTTTACAACTTCAGCAATATTTAGTCGCAGCACAAAATGGACAAGCTTTTGGAATTATACTGTACAACATCAAACCAAAACTTAATGTTGAAGTCGCATTTTCCCAATTTAGGAAATAGATATTTTTCCACTGCATTTATAATCTCGTTATTTCATCAGTGCTATATTTATTGTTTTTTCTTTCATTTGTGAAATATGAAAACTTTTGAGGTTTTACAATTCTCAATGTGTTTTCAACAGAAAAGAAATCTATTTTGCTAAGCGTTTCTATATTGTTCGGCAAGGGTAGCTTTAATTGCTCTGTTAATTTAATTATGAAGTCGCGACATTGTATGTTACGAATCTTTCTTTCAATGAATTCGCCTTAAAATTTATTTTATTTTTTAATTCGTATATATTCTTCAAAGGTATAATAAAAATAAAGCACGGGAGACAAAAATTTATTATAATCTGAAGTTAAAGGGTCGAAACTCTTAGGAGGTGGCACTATGCTGTTGCAGAGCTGGAAAGCAAATATACAACCTCATGACACAGTTTATCGGTTAAAGTTTTTGTTATCAGTTGAGTACCAAGTTGCCACATCATACATAACGAAATAAAATAAAACTTCGGATACGGAAATGGTATCAAAAAATTTTATAAATTTTGTTTTATTTTTATAAAAGCGGTATTCATGCATAAATTGCTATGCATCGTGAAATGCCAAAATTTTGTGCCTAATGATATTTTCTTGCTCAAGCAAAATGCAAAATTTTTCTTGAATGTTTGCTTTTGATCTGCGTACAGCGCTTAGTAATACCAAAATGTGAGCTTTCGATTTCAAAGTATTTTCGAAAGTATGTATGTATTCCGTTTTTAAATACTTTTTGTATTTTTTATTTGGTACTTTTATCATCACCGGGTGTGTACATTTCATACTTATATAATTTTAACAAAACAATGTAATAATAACAATGTAAATAAATGTTATGTTTAAAGACAGAGTGAAAATTTCTGAAAGTGATCACCGAAAAACGTCATAATTTATTTTTGAGCAAGAAAGATATTATTTGATAGCTATCGATAATACAAACAAATGCTCGTATTCGATTTTTCCTGAAAATACTGTTACCTTAATTATCTCCATCGGTAAATGTCTAGTTGAGGGGTCGATTGCTAATACGCTACCAAAAATATCGAGAGAGGTGTCAAACGACGCGTATTGACCTCAGTATTAATAATCCGAAGGCGGAAAAGAAAAATTTTAGCTCGTTCAAAAGTTATTAAACAAGAACCGAAAAATTGCCCGCGGGTCCCTCCGAAACCGAAGCTCTGCGAAGTTGGCAGTACATGTGCGAGTAATTAAAAAGACCATATCTCATTCGCTTGTCCATGTTTGTCCACGAAAATTTTTTGTTTGTCCACCTTTTGTTAAAAAGCTTAAAAAAAAAACAATCGTGTGTAGTGTTGGCTCCTTCATTTGCGAGTAATTAAAAAAACCAAATGCCATTCGTTGTCCACCTCCCCTCCGTAGATCCGCGCCTGTATATATATATATATATATATATATATAAATGTATGTATAAGTTAAGGATTCTTTTATTGAGAAATCCAAAAAAATATATTTTTAGGGTCTTTACGACCTTTATTGAGTCACATCAAAAGTAGAACTAACTTTACAAAAATTATTTACTTATAACTAAGCTTAATTAATTGGCCGACTCACTGGGGTTGCTGCTGCGTTTTGCTATTCCGCGAATTAGCCAACTTTAGTTGCGCATGTTGGGCTTCCTGTTTAAATGAATTGGAGCTTTAATTTGCTGACGTCGCGTCTGGCAATTTTGTGGGAAAGTATTGAACTTCCGCTCTAAATAAATTCAAGCTAATTTTGCTGACATTGCTTCTTGAGCTTTTATGTGAAATATTGTGCAACGAGAGTTGCATATCCGCTTTACCTGTATTTATTATTGCTTATTAATCATTTATTGTTGTAGCAATTGTTAACATATGCCATGTTAACACTTCCCCTCCTAAAAACGTTCGCCCCGAGCGTTGTCAAAAATAAGGTAAGTTATTAAAATTTATGTATGTAGGCTGCTCGGTTGAAAAATCTTTGATCTCACCTAGAGTGATGCTTGGTGCAGGTATCTGGTTAATGTCAAGATTTGATGAAATTACTATCTTGTTTTTGGACTTCTTCCAGAATTTGCAAAAAATTATTATGATGATTAAAGTAGTCACAACTGCTCCAAGTGAAAGTGAGCTGTTGGATATAGTAGCTACTTTAAGAAGATTTATTCTGTGTATATTCTCTATGTGTAACTCAATTCGATTCTTTTCGATTGGTGCAGGTTGCAAGACTGCTGGGATAGCGGGAAATGGTACTATGTCATAGTTAATGTACGTTTGACTATTAATTTTCAGCGTTGAATTATGAAAGTTGATAAGTTGTGTTCCTGATATATTCTTAAGCTCGCCGTCTGTGAATATCTGTCCTTTAAATCCATTAAGGAGTAATATACCGGATTTTATTTCTTCGATTTGGGGAATGTGGTGGCCGTTGCTTTTAGTGCAAGTTGAATTAAGACTACTTATTATCCTAGGCATACAAGTTTTATTACTTATGTCAACTAAATGATTCTGTCTACAAATTTCTATTTTCTTATAGCTATCGCAAAGTTTTTTTATTCCGTAAATTTCTTTTTTTCCTCTTAATATTTTTTCGAATTCTATATCAATTATAGTGTTGTCTGCTTTTACAACAGGTCTTAAAATAATTTTTTGAAAATTTTCTTTAATAACTAGTGGAATTTTTACTAAGTAAAAAATTGTCATATTTTGACTAATATCATTTATATTGGCAATCTCTAGTGCCTCTTCCGCATTTTTAAACGGTATTTTCTCATCTTCGAGTTTTTCCATAGCAATTTCAATTTCAATTTTATTTAACAATAGTGTATTCAATATGTCTTTTTTCGCCCACTGTATGGCGTATTTAATATTCGTCAATTCTTCCTTAATTAATCTTATTCTATTTTGCAAGTTGGTTATTGTTTCGTTTTCTACATAAATATCTTTCCTTATGTTATTAAAAAGATTATTTACTATATTTGTAATATTATTAATTTTTTCATAGAAAAGTTCATTTATAATTACTTGTTTATTATTATTATTGTTAATTTCGTTAAGATTATTTGTTATTACTTCAAGATCTTCATGATCTGGGCTTCCGGCGATGCATTTCCATGCCGTCCCTAAAATGTTTATAGATCTCTTTTGTTTCTTTTCAATTGGTTTGATCGTGTCTAATATCTGGAGGGATTGGGTTAGCTCGTGTATTAAGGTGGGATACAGGATGTTATCCTTAGGTATGTCCGATGAAATAAATTTGTACATGTCTGTCAAAAATTGTTCCTACCTGTTGAGGTCAATTATATGTATAAGCCTAAAGGCACCGTTCTGTATTTTTACTAGTCCGTCATTAATCGTCACTAGTTGCGAGTTCGTATAGTCGTAAATGTCTACTGTCGCAGTGGCACAGTAAATTAACAGGAGTCTGAAAATGAAAGGGTAAATTTTTAATTTCTAATATTGCTTTTATGGACTACTTTTCCTGTTTCTGTTAAAATGGTTGAGTTTCTGTCTTCTTTTACTACTTCTTTTCTAAACTTGGGGGAAATTTTCGTACCTAACCGTTTATTGATTTTCACATATACGGTTTCTCCTGGGTGAAAAATCTTTATGGGATGCCGAGTTTTATTATGATAAGAAAGATCTTTAAGCTGTTTATTTCTTAACTCGGAGATGTTTTCTTCCCTCGCTTTTTCGAATTGGCTTGGGTCAGTAGAGACTGTTCTCCCGAAAAACACCTCTATTGGTTTCTTTTTTGTTGTTGAGTGAATTGTATAATTATATTCGTAGACAGAGTTGTCGAGAAGTTCGGCGAATGAAGAGAAGGTGCGTTCTGCTTTTAAGCAACGCATTATTTCTGTGAGGGTCGAGTGGAATCGTTCCACTTGACCGTTAACGGAACTGGTATAAGGCGGTGTTTTGAAAACTTGTATGTTTAAAGTGTCCTCCATTAAAAATCTTATGGAAGCTGAGTTCAGGGATGTTTCGTTATCTATTATGACATATTCGGGTACGCCAAATTGAAAAAGTATTTCACGGAGAGGTTCTTTAACGTGTCTATTGCTCTGGATTTAAGTATTTTGGTTTGAGCATATTTAGAAAATTTGTCTATTGCTGTCAGGACTATGTTTCGGTCGGTCATGTAAATGTCGATGTGCAAAATTTGTCCTGGGAATTGAGGTATGGGAGTTTCTCCTAATTTTGGTTTACTGGGGTGTCTATCATATTTATTTTCTTTACAGGTTCAACATTGTTGAATTATTCTTTTAATTTTTGTAATCATAGATGGGAAGTAGAAATTTTCGAGAATTTGAATTTTATTTTCTGTGAGCTCTTTTGTGGGTTTTGATTATGATTTCTTCCTGTTCTTATTCGTCTGTCACGTCATGGACTTGCAGTTGTGTAAACCTGATCTTATAGTTGCTAAAGTGGATTGGGTATATTTCCTGAATTTTTCCAATAATTCGTTCTTCTGTTTTAATACAGTTAACTACGGAGGGGTTGAGGTATCTTTTAAGGCGGTCTATCAAAATTTCTGGGCTATAGTCGGGTTCCTCTAAAATGTGCCTGTGGTAAGTGGGAAATATTATTTTAAATTGGTACGTTGAAGTTTCAGCTACTTTCAGAAATAGCTGATTTTTGAAAACATTTATTGGGATTTCGACGTGAGGAATTAAATTATCCGATGAACTCTCGTCACTATGTTGAGTTGAGGTTAAGGAATTAATTGGTTCAGCTGGCATTCTTGAAAGCGCGTCAGCTACAACGTTAGTTGTGCCAGGTTTGAAGTGGAGTTCGTGATTATATTCCTCTAAAATGGATTTCCAGCGTTTCATTTTAGAGTTGTTGTTTTTATTGCTAAGAGCCTGGGTAAGGGGTTGATGATCTGTAAATATTTTTACTTTTGCTGAGCAGTAAAGATAGTTCCTGAAATGGTTTAGGGCCCATATTATAGCTAAAAACTCTTTCTCCTTTGTAGCGTAGGCTTCTTCTGTTTTGTTGAGTGTTCTTGAAATGAATGCGATGGGTTTTTTATCCTGAGAGAGGACTGCACCAATCGCATAATTAGAGGCATCGGTTGTTAAATGGAAATCTTTTCTGAAGTCGGGGTATGCGAGTATAACATCGTCAGACATAAGAGATTTTTTTATTTTATTGAAAGCATCTTTTCCTTCTTCATTTAGTTCGATATTTATTTTAGCTGATTTGTTTTTGGATATACGCCCTTCTTCCCCTCTTAAGAGTATCGTTAGGGGTTTAGCCAACATGGCGTAATCTTTAATGAAGCGGCGGTAGTAGCCGGAAAGGCCTAAGAATGAGCGAAGTTGCTTAATGGTTTTTGGTAAGGTATTTTTGATATTGCTTCAACTTTTGCGGGGTTTTTTGTAATTCCTCTTGAGGAAATAATGAATCTCTACAGAGTCCTTGAAAAAATGGCATTTATCGAGTTGGATCTTCATGTTAGAGTCTTCTAGAGTTTTAAAAATTTGCTGTAAGTGGAGAGCGTGCTCTTCTTCAGAGTTGCTGAAGACGACTATGTCATCGATATAGACGTAGCATAGTTTGCCGATGTGATGACGAAGAATGTCATCTAGGGTTCGCTGGAATATTGACGGGGCATTTTTGAGTCCAAATGGCAATCTCGTGAACTCGTACTTGCCATTATTGATTGAGAAAGCCGTTTTCTCAATATCGGATTCCTTGAGCGGGATTTGATGAAATCCGCTTTTTAGGTCTAACACGGAAAAAAATTTATTTTTCCCGAGCTGAGACAATACTTCATTTATCTGAGGTATTGGGTAGCGGTCTGCTACAGTAATCGCGTTAAGCTTGCGATAGTCGATAACGACTCGATACTGCTTGTTGCCTTGGGAGTCAGGCTTTTTCGCTACCACCCAAACGGGTGAGTTGTAAGGTGACCTTGATGGTCGAATAATGCCGTCGTCGAGCATTTTGTTTATTTGGGATTCAACTTCGCTTTTAAGCGACATGGGGTAGGGATAGTATCGTGTATAAACAGGAGTATCTTTATTGGTTCTGATTTCGCCTACGACTTTAGTGGTGTATGTAAGTTTATCGTTGGGTTCCGCGAAGAGACTAGAAAATTTTTCTACTAGATTATTGATTTTACTTTTCTGACTTGGTGACATGTTGTCTTCCTTAAGGTCAATTTTGTTAATTGATCCCGAAGCTAACTGTTTTATCCTAATTCTTGTTTCCTTTTATTTCCATAAAGTCATCCTTGACGTGGATCACAGCTTCGGGTTCCTTGAGGCTGTCGTTTCCGAGGATACCATGGAAGGATTTTAATGTGGGGAGGAGGTAAAATTTCAATTTGTTATCGGCGTTAAAAAGATTGAGATAGGTGTATTCTTTGATTTCGATGTCTCCCGCTATTGATTTTGCAAAAAAAGTTTTGTCGTTTCTGATTGGATTGGGAACAATGGAGGGCTGTATATAGTTTTTTGTAGATCCTGTATCTATTAAAAAATTTACAGTTTCTCCACTCTTCAGTTTGCACTGGAAGTAAGGCAGCGGAGAGTGGTTCATCCTAAAAAATGTAGGTCTGTTGTGTCTAGGTAATTGTCCTTGTGTTGTTCCTCGCAGTTGTCAGGAGTGGTATAAGTTTCGTCGTTGTAAAAATCTGCATTTGTCTGATCGTCATTTGTCATGGTAGGGGAATATTCCTCAGGTTGGTCGGCATCTATATGGGAGTTCCTTTGGATTTTGTTTGGGGGAACTGGTGCTGGAGGGTTTCCGGTAGGGGGTCTTTTGTTAGTTGGGTCATTAAGACGCGGCCTATTCATATAATTTATGTTGCGCGTTCTTAGCGACTGGTCGATATCCATGGGTTCTGGACGGGGCTGAGGCTTCTGAAAGGGCCTCGGTGGTGGATAGTTTGGTTGCTGACCATAATGATTAGCTGGTTGTGGAC
Source organism: Eurosta solidaginis (assembly GCF_040869045.1). Lineage (NCBI taxonomy): Eukaryota > Metazoa > Arthropoda > Insecta > Diptera > Tephritidae > Eurosta > Eurosta solidaginis. Next base: position 212,054,151 of record NC_090324.1, on the reverse strand, counting down.
GTTGGCCTTGACCACTTACCTGTGGTGGTTGGTATGGGTTGGTTGCGTACAACCTGGGTTGGGGCATGTATGCCAATTCTGGGTAGAATTCATTATTTAGCCTTCTAGGAGGCAAAGGTGGTCGAAATTCCTGCGGCTTTCTACCTTGGCCATTATTGCTTAGAGCATAATGTGACCTGAAATTCTGATTTTCTAGTTTAAGGCACAGGTGGAGTGCCTGAGGGAGGTCCGCCGGTTTTCTCATTCCTAGGAGTCTGGGGAGATCTCCTTTGAGGCCACGGACAAAAGTGTCTAGGGCTTTGTCCCTATAAGTGCGGGTTAGTAGGTGCATGGCTTCTGTGCCGACTTCCATGCAGCCTAGTTTATTTAATATTAAGGACAAATGAGAGTATACCCGTTGGTAAAACTCTTGGATCGTAAGGTTACCCTGTACGAGTGAAGTCATTTGGTACTCGAGGGTACCAAGGTCGCGCTTGTCCGCGTAATGGAGTGTCAGGCATTTTGATATGGCCTGCCAGTCTAATGGAGTGTTGTACGACTCCAGGGCGACATCGGCGTTGCCCACAATTTTATTTCGTATGACATTAAGTATGCCATAGTATTTGGGAGTTCCTCTTTGAGGCTCGTATATTTGTCCACACTTTTCCTCCAAGATGTGAATTCTCCTGGGTTTCCAGAGAATTCCCGAAGACATCTTACGACATCCGGAATTTTGTCAAGTTCGGAAACATTACCGGTTAAATTTGTATCGATTGTAATGTCCGTAAAGTTCGAAAAATTCGCGTTAGGATTTAGGGCGGCTTGAACTAGGTTCCGCCCCTCGGTTTTCAGGATGTTGGTGACACGTCCTGAGACAATATTTGTAAGTTCTTCCATTGAAAACGCATTGGGGTTACGAGGAGCTTGCTGACCAGAAGGTGCAGCTGGAGCTTGGGGTGCGTTCAAGATTGGTGGACGAACGAGGTTGTTTGGATTCAATTTCTTTTATTAATAGTAAAATTCAATGAACCGAACCAATTGAAAATCTAAAGTATAAAACATTTCTTTAAGTTTTTCACAAGAATAAATTTATCACTTCTTTCTTCTTCTTATTTAAATTTTGGTAATCGATTCACTTTTATCATAAAATTTTCTCGGTGTTGTCACTAATTATTCACAAAGGGTTAATTCTACACTCTTTTTATTTTACTTTTTATCAATCTAGCTCTCAATGGAGGCTTGTTACTATTCCTAAAATTTTAATTCTAAGGCGAATACTTTTTTCGCAGATTTTGCTTTGCAATTTTTCGTTTATCCAATAAAATTTCTCAAATTAATTTTTCATTTTACTTTTAACTTCAAAATAAGATTTTTTTTCAACTACACTTTTCAAACGATTTCCTTAGTAATCTATTATTCATTTACTTAAAAATTTTTATTTCACAAATTTCTTTCACTTACTTATTTCTAAACTTAACTTACATTGCTAGCTTCTCCATTTTTTTGGGGAAGGTCCTTCGCGTACCGGCTGACGACTGGGCGTCTCCTTTTTGCCCTTGGTCGGTCTACTGGGGGGCCGATATACGCTGCTTCTATCCTCTGGCCTCGGTTGCTGCTTTCGTTGCTTTTTCGTTTTTCCTTTTCTTAACGTATTCCACTCGAATATTGCACGTTTTCTTATTCGCGCGATTTTACACGGTTTTTTGTTTAGTGTTTTTCGGAACGGAATCTAAAGGATTTAATCACTACTTTTACAACCCGCGAACAACCGTAGGCCCCACGTTGGGCGCCAGTTAAGGATTCTTTTATTGAGAAATCCAAAAAAAATATATGTTTAGGGTCTTTACGACCTTTATTGGGTCACATCAAAAGTAGAACTAACTTTACAAAAATTATTAACTTATAACTAAGCTTAATTAATTGGCCGACTCAGCTGGCGTTGCTGCTGCGTTTTGCTATTCCGCGAATTAGCCAACTTTAGTTGCGCATGTTGGGCTTCCTGTTTAAATGAATTGGAGCTTTAATTTCCTGACGTCGCGTCTAGCAATTTTGTGGGAAAGTATTGAACTTCCGCTCTAAATAAATTCAAGCTAATTTTGCTGGCATTGCTTCTTGAGCTTTTATGTGAAATATTGTGCAACGAGAGTTGCATATCCGCTTTACCTGTATTTATTATTGCTTATTAATCATTTATTGTTGTAGCAATTGTTAACATATGCCATGTTAACATATATGTATAATGGTGGTTTGAGAATGATATCCAATACATATATATCAAATCTACGCAGCATACATCGAAAAGGTTTTATTTGACTATATACGCACCATGAACTTCTATGCCAATACATTTTATTAATAGCATAATCATATTACAATATTATGCGACATAAATTACATTGACCGAACACAGCGGTTCCCTAACATCAATGGAATGCCGAATATGAAACCTTTGTCAGTTCACACCTTCTGCCTAGTCACACATTCCGATCAATACACTGCCGATCGCCAATATTAGTTTGTCACCAAAATATTTATATACAACCAATAATGTTAATTAACCAGAAAATATTCATATACAAACATTTTACATGAATATCAATCTGCTGACTTTGCATACAAATCTACATGTATGCATAGTACTAATACAGATCTACATGTATGCATAGTAGTAATACAAATCTACATGTATGCATAGTAATACAACTCTACATGTATGCATAGTAATACAAATGTACATATTTTTAGTTTGTTAGCATTAGGATATTTATGAATGTGTAGGTTAAGAAATTAGCTATAAAAGAGAAATAATTTCTTTAATAAATGGAATTATTATCAGACTTCCAAAGTCAAACATTATTTTCATTTACTTCGAATATTTCATGGCGATCCTGCCAGCTAGATCAGAAATCAGCAAAAACTGCTAAAAGATCTTGCTGGAGGAAAAGATCGTGTCAGCTCAGATCAAAAACGATCCTGCCAGTTCAACCTTTAAGCATAAAATTTGCTGAATAAGCGGAAAATTGCTAAAGGCGATCATCTTGAAGGAAGAGCCTGCCAGATCCTGCTAAAGATCTGAAAGGCTAAAGTAATTATCAAAATCCCAAAAAGGATTCAAATTATTTTTTTCGAAAACGACTATTTAATTGTTGGCAAGGATGCAACTGACCCCATTTCACAAGAAGTTTGTTTGCAAGGATGCAAGTGATCCCATTTCACAAGAAGTTTATTTGAAAGGATGCAAGTGATCCCATTTTACAAAAAGTTTATAACAACGGTCGCATGGCAGCGAATACATAATCGAGTGGAATATACAATTCGGATCCAAAAGGTACGCATAGCAGCGAATGCATAATCGAGTGGAATATACACTTCGGATCCAAAAGCACGCATGGCAGCGAATGCATAATTGAGTGGAATACATATTTCGGAAAAAAAGGACGGTACAGCAACAATTCCAATCCTGACTAACATCAAAATGGCAGCTATGTTATGTATATAAATCTTTATCTTTAGAAGGGTTAAAGAAATGGTGGAATATAATAGGAATGGAAAGGGAACCCACAATACAAGTTATAATAAATCCCACAACCAAGGAAGAAGAAATAATGAGAATAATTTGGAGAGTGTTCCCCGAAAATTCTAAATGTCAAGCTATAGTAGCACCTAATAATTTTTTTTCTCTGAAAATTAAAATTAATTTTAAAATTTTTTTATAAACTATATCACGCTAATAAACCTAATAAAAACATAGGATAAATAATAAAACCAAAATTTTATTAAAAATTAAACTTAGTTCATTTCTCAGAAAGATAATTATAGAAAATTTTCAGCATCGCTTAGTGGACAAAAATAGCCCAAGGCATAATGATAGCTATAGCTGGCTATGAATTCGGTAAAGAAACCTCTGAAGAGGAAATAGTTGACAACAAATTGATAAAATATGAGCCACAAGCCCAAGAAGACACAAAAACTACAGACATGCTTTAATATTCACGATAGGGCTATTAATCATAGCGATAGCCGCTATACTTAAAAACTATATGAAATTTAAATATAGGCAAAGGAATAACGTGCAACAGCGCGGCACTAAAATTTTTTTTCTTCTACCCGTTTCCAAACTCAAAGCTGAGGAAGAGCAATAAACAATTGAAGTAAAATCTCAAATGGTAAGTCTCAAAATGTCACAATCGACAGTAAAGGCAGCCCTGCCTAAAGCGAACAGCAAATCAAAAATTTGCATAACACCTCTGAATGCTCCTGACAAAAATAGTCATGAAGCAATAGAAAACTCTAGAACAGTGGAAATAAGCAGAACCTAAGAAACAAAATATACAAAAATTTCAAAAAACAGCTCATAACAACAAGCATGAAGAAAATGTCACAACGAGAACCTATATACATATACATATATATATATATATATTAAAGCGCTATATAAATTTGCAATAAAAGACTAGTAGCGCTCGTTTTCATCTTAGGATAGAAAAATGGTAGCGTAGAAAATTTTCAAGCAACCAGATTGTTGAGGAAGTTATTGACTTAGGACAATATTCGACCAGGCATAAAATAAATGCCGGCAATCAAGGACTAGAAATTTATAATGAAAACACAGTTGTCCTGAGGAACAAATTGGTGAAAATAATTGAATATTTACTGCAGTAGGCGAATTTATAAAATAATAATTGGTACCCAAGTTCTCAAAGATCAAATAATTGCACTAACCAAAGAGGTTCTGCATGTGACAATCCCGGTATATAAATAAAAATAATTCTTCATAAAAGTAATGACGATTCCGTCTTGGTGGCCGCCGCAGAAATCGCATGACACATAAGATAAAAGATGTTGCTGGAAAATAGGGAAATTATCGAAAATATAAAAGAACATTTAAAAGATACTAAAAATTTTTCTTTGCACCCACTGTACCTTCCACTCATCCATTATTAGAACTACTATCAATACATAGCTACCCCGCTCTTCCATCAGCAACCCCTTTATTGTCTATACAATTTATTACAGATTTACCTTATTATAAATGAAAAAAAAAATGTCAAGCGAAAGAAAAAAAATCTTTTTTCCTTGAATAATATACAGAATTAGTTTAATAAAATAAAATAAATACAATCATTTATTGCCTAGGCTCATAAGGTCATATTTTTACATAATAGGAAAATACTTTACTTTAACCCCAATAGATTAGAAAATATTAATAGGAAAATAGTTTGCATAATTTACTAAATAGTGATAGGAACAATAAAGATAAGGAAATAATAGTCCATAAGAATAGGCTTAAACCCACTTAATACTTAAAACATAATCCTAAAATAAGCATTCTAATTTACTCCGTTAGTTAAAAAAAATGTCTAAAGACAAGCGGATTTTAAGTGAGTGCGCACATTTAAAATCCGGCTGTAAAATAAATAGAATAACTAAAATCATTGTTAAATTAAAAAAAAATTTTATATGTAAAATCGTTAAACTTGAAATTTTGAAAAAAAGATTTGTACAAAACATTGGAAAAAATATATATATAAAATGTAAAAATAATAAAAGTATCAAGGTCAGCAAATTAGAAACAAAGTACACAAACTCTTTCACTACAATATCAAGTTACAGTAAAATACCAAAATCATTTAAAATGCGAACAAAGAGTCTTATACAATTGTTCACAAAACAATTATATAATACTCTTTTTCTAAGGTGGATGGTGTAGCATTATGCGTCATGCCCACCTATGCAATACATTTGCGGCATTACGCACCATGAGCTTCTATGCCAATACATTTTAGTAATAGCATAATCATATTACAATATTATGCGACATAAATTACATTGACCTAACACAGCGGTTCGCTAGCATCAATGGAATGCCGAATATGAAACCTTTGTCAGTTCACACTAAACAAATTCTGCCTAGTCACACACTACGGTCAATACACTGCCGATCGTCAATATTAGTTTGTCACCAAAATATTTACATACAATCAATAATGCGAATTAACCAAATATTCACATACAAACATTTTACATGAATATCAATCTGCTGACTTTGCATACAAATCTACATGTATGCATAGTAATACAAATGTACATATTTTTAGTTTGTCTATGGGTCATACTGAGTAATATTGTCCATGGGACTATAGGTCTGAAATGAATTTCAAGCCTCCCTAATCAAGTTAATGAAAAAATGGTATGACAGAGAATTGACACAAATGAATAAATACAATACAATATGTACACGCGTGCGTTACAAACTAGAAAGTGGGTCGAATATAAAAATATAAATGGGTCATACAAAAAATTTGTCAAATCTAAAAAAATAAAGTATATGGAGAATAAAATCATTTTGAATAAAAATAATTCTAAAAAAATGTGGAAATATATCAAACAAACGGTTAACCAAACTAAAGATAACGAAGGGATAAAAAAGGTGATACTGGATGGCATACTGGTTGAAAACGAAACCGATCTGGCAAATGGTCTAAATAGATTTTTTGTAAACAGTGTGATTGAAATTAATAATAACATAGAAACTGTGAAGTAGCACTAGAAGATACACAAGTCCATTCTAAATTAAAATTTGCTAAAATTACCACCGATGATGTTATTAATATCCGAAAAGACTTCAAATATAAAATAGGGGGAAGAAAACTTCTATCCGAAGGTGTACTAAAAGATTGTATCACGAATACCGGATATTTCTATGCTCAAATAATCAATAACAGCTTAGAAGATGGTTTGGTACCTGAAATGTGGAAAACGTCAACAATAATACCTGTGGAAAAAGTTAAAAAGACAATGCAACCTGAAGAACTTAGACCCATAAATACCCTGCCAAGTGATGCTAAAATTCTCGAAGTCGTTGCTAAGAATCAGTTGTTGAATCATCTTGAAGAAAATAATATACTAATCTTCCAACAGTCAGGATTTAGGAAAAACATTCCGGTGAGACAGCGCTGAACTTGTTGATATCTGATTGGAAAGAAGAGCTGAACAACAAAAAAGTAGTGGTTTCAGTTTTCCTTGACCTCAAGAGCTTTTGAAACTGTGGATAGAGAGATATTAATAAAAAAAAATGCAGCGGATTGGCATAACTGATATTGAACTTAAATGGTTCCGCAACTATTTGAACAGAGAAAGCACAAAACAGTTATAAATGCTGTGACGTCGGAGGAATTAGAGGTACCCATAGGGTTACCTCAAGGCTCAGTATTGGCACCTATACTATTTCTTATATACATAAATTACATAGTCAATGCTATCGAGGGTTGTGAAATGAGACTTTTTTCGCATGATGCATTAATTATGATAAGTGAAAATAATGTTAATACTGCACTTGCCAAAATGCAACATGGACTAAATAACTTGTATAAATGGTTGTGTGGTAATAGACTGAAACTAAATATTAATAAAACTAAATATATGATAATAACAAGGAGGAATATAAATGAGGATGATATAGCCGAGCTAAAAATAAATGAAATCATACAAAGAGTTAACAGTATAAAATACTTGGGAATAATAATTGATAATAAACTCAAATTTGAAGATCATATAAATTATACAATTAAAAACGTTTCTAATAAAATAGGAGACATGCAGAGAACAACTAAATTCATTCAAAAAAAGTACAAAATAATTTTATATACATCAATTATAGAACCGCACTTCGTGTACTGCCCGTCTATTCTATTCATAATTTCAGATAAAGAAGTAGACAAGCTCCAGAAGCTGCAAAATAGATGCATGAGATTTATTCTTCAGAAACCTATAGATACACGCACGGCTGACATGTTGAAGACTTTAAACTGGTTAAATGTGAAACAAAAGATTTTTTTCCACTCCATGAAATTCGTATTTAATATAAAACATGGAAATTTACCTGAGTATTTAAATTAAAATATAGCATTAGTTGAGCAAACTCACAACATAAATACGAGGAACAAACATAATTTCAAATTGCCGTTTTTTAGAACTGAAATTGATCAACAGAACATTTACTACAAGGGTCTGAAAAGTTACAATGATCTGCCTATGGATATAAAAAGTTGCAACGAAATAACAGTATTTAAAACAAAATTATATGAATATTGTAAAACCTTAGCTATAAAATAAAAAAACTGTAATTTATTCTAATTTACGAATTAGGCTTCTGGCCGTAATAAATAAATAATCTAATCTAATCAAGAGAGAAAATGTTGATATAAAGTTTTCGATTCAACCTCAAGGCCAGAAAAATATTTTTTTTCTAATGATAATTATTGTTATTTTTTAATTTTTTCTAAATTTGAAAAATTGTATTTTGTCTTTTGGAATAGTAAGTAGAAAATTTTTCAGACTACTTTTTCTACTTACTATTCCAAAAACAAAATACAATTTTTCAAATTTGGAAAAAATTTAAAAATAATAATTATTAGAAAAAAAAATTATTGTTCTGGCCTTGATCTCGAATCGAACCACGAATCATTTATAAATAGGCTGATAAAAACCAAAACAATTGTTTTCTAACAAAATTAGGGAGGCTCGAAATTCATTTCAGACCTATGGTCCCATGGACAATATTACTCAGTATGACCCATAGATTCAGAAACTGGATGTGCACCTGATGATTTTTCCCCATACAATTTGGCCAGCCCTATTATACACCCTTCGAAAAACAAATTGGCAAACGCAAGCTTCCTAAAATTGTAAACATTTCGTTCCAGTCAGTTCGTCGGAGTGGTCGTGCAGTGTCATCCTCGGCTCAACTGCAATTTGGCGGGCTTTTTTTGTTGAGCTGAAAATTTAAATAGGCCTCAAGGTTGGCTTTGTACTTCCTTCTGGCGTTTTGGCGGAGTTGGAAGATGCAATGCTTCCCTGACCTGGAGTCAGGGTGGTGTTTTTGCACTCCTAACAGGAATCAGTGTGACAAATAGCTTTGAAATACATATTGCTTATTTTTTGCCTGGCGTGGTGCCATTTAAAAACCAAATTACTATTGATTTTGTGTCTGGGGTGGTGCCATTTAAAAACCAATAAAAATGAAATTTCGAGAAATAAAGGAATTTAAATATTGAATAACGGCTACTGTGAATAACGGAGGAACATATGAAATGAAACGACAATCTAGAAAGACCATTTTGATTTTGTACCATAGAACTCTGCCATTAATCCCAAATCAAAAAAACAACCTTAACAGAAAATTTGTACGTTTTTATGAAAATTATAATTTTTTTTTTGATTTTGTACCATCGAACTCTGCCATTAATCCCAAATCAAAAAAAAATTCCAAACAGAAAATTTGTTCTAACAATTTAGACAACTGCCAAAGCTCGTTGTATAGATCCATTTCGGGAACTGCTAAATTCCTTCATCGGCAACGTTTAGGCGCCGCTGCTATAATGAACGAAGTAAATTTCCTTGACGTCACCTCGAGAGGCACATGGAAAAACCCGTTTATTAGGTCTAGAGTAGTAAACGCACGTGCACTCTGTAGCTTCTCTAGCACGTCATCTATTAGAGGCATGGGGAAGTGGTCTTTCATAATTTTTTCATTTAGGCGCCTATAATCGCAGCACAGTCGCTTGCTTCCATCTTTCTTTCCCACGAGTACTATTGGGGAAGCATATTCTGACGAGCTAGGTTGAATAATTCCGTCCCTTAACCATTCGGCTACCTGTTGGTCTACTACGCACCTGTTAGCATACGACATGCGCCTTGGCGCTTGATATATCGGAGTATCATCTATCAAAGAGATTTTCATATCAACTGGGGATTTTTGCTTCTTTTTTGGGTTATAGTTCTGAATTAAATTCCGAACTTCTGAAGCCTCCACCCTGTCAAGATGGGATAACTCAACGTCGACGCTATTCTCAGCTGTTGGCTCAAAAGCCAGACACAGATTCCTAAACTCTTTTAGAAACTCAGTTTCCTCATTGCTGTTGGGAGGCGTAACGGCCTCGGTCACTTTTTTCCTAAAAACGACATTGTCCTCCGTTACAATTAAATCGACTTGTTTCAGAACACTGTTACCAATGATGGCTTCATACAGAATATCACGCTCCCTAACGACATGAAAAACGACACCTAACTGAATTTCGTCAACTTCTAACTTTATTTCAAAGCTTCCTAACGTGCGTAGTGTACTATCACCGATACCTTTGAGCTCACACTTTTCGGCCGACAGTTCGATTTCTCCTAACATCATAAGGACATCATAGCGAATCAGGCATAAATCGCAGCCTGTATCCAGCAATGCCGAAAATGAATAATTATTGCAAGTCAAGTTTTTAAAAATAGCACATGCAGTGGTTTTTACACATTTTCTTGCCTCCAAAGTATTCACCCGCCCCTTTTCCTGTTTCAATTTAGTATCTTTTTTTGGGCAATCAGCAGCTCGGTGTCCTGATTGGCCGCATTCGAAGCATTTTAACTTTTGTTGGCAACTGCGAGCTAAGTGGCCGCTAGCTCCACACTGAAAACATCGACGCGATTCACTTTGCTTCACAGCCGGGGATTTATCATTTGTACCACGATAATTTTGAACCGAATTCGAACTGGTTTGACGACCGGAACGAATTTTCTCGTAAATGGTAATTTGTTGCTTTAACTCATCTATATTTTTGGCCTGATACAAGCAGGTTTTATTTGATCTAGAATCTGGAATACCTTCGACGAAGTACTCGATCAGGCTTTTGTCATCAAGATCCACTGGCTTGCCTATTTCCATTAAACAATATAAATATTCGCGATACCCTTCGTTAGCGCGCTTGTACCGATTTCGAAGTAATTTATGCACGTCAATAGCCGCAGTGAAAATGCCAAATTCTTTCTTAAGTGACTGCTTAAGAGAGTCCCAATTCACTATACCCCGCTGACTGCGAACAAAAATCTTCGCTGCCCCTTTCATTAATTGTTTGCCGTAGATATATTTTTGTAAATCGTCCCATTGTACGGCAGTAGCATTATCTTCAAAGTCATCAAGCCACTCCTCAATAGATGGGGGACCTGAACCGCTAAAAGTTTTCAACGACCCCTCAATGTCACGAAGTGTAAATGACGGGCGCGAAGCACCCAGGGGAAGCGATGCATAATTTTGACTTGCATCGCTTGCATCGGAGGAACCATCTTCTTCGCCAACAGTTAGGCCATAATATTCACATAACCTATCCTGCAGTGTCGCCTTCCGTCCAGTTGTTGACAACTTTAGAGACACTAACTTTTCTTTTAGTTCATTTACGGTCAAACTGAAAATCTGTTCGCGGTCCATGTCGCTCAATATGTTTAAAAATAATAAACTTAAATATTCTACGCTTTGATATTGGTGGTAAAATTTCTAAAATAACTAAACCAAAATATGTACTAAGCTAAATAATATTTTATCTTTGCAATTATCAAGTTTGTTTTGATCTTAAATTTCTTATTGGACTTGCTTCAATATTCTTATAAAATTGCTCTGGTTTCTTATTTCACCTTACATTGGGTTTACTTCGTTCTAATTAGATTTTCTCTACACTCTAGGTATTCTCTTTCTTACACTGAATTACGCTTTTGTGTTGTTCACATTGATTTTCTTTGTACTCTCTGTGTCCAATTTTCATACATAGGTTTAAGTTTGAAGACTTATAAATGTACATACATACACATAAACTAAACGGTCATATTATTTGCCAACATATTTTAAGCTCATACCTTGGTAACAAACAAACATTTACCACTCTTCTTGCTCGCTCTGCCTATTTTTAGCTCTGCTTGAATGCCTGTGCTGCTTTTTTCTTCGTATCTGCTGATGCTTTCGTGGAACTTCGTCAGTCTCGCCCTCAACTTATGCTCGCATTCGTCGCTGCTGCGCACTCGTAGCGCCAACTCAAAATGTATTTTTGTTTTATGCTTTCGTCCGTTGTCGATGCGCGCTCGCTGCGCTAACTTTAAGTCTGCTTATACTCTATTCCACTCAAAAAATTCTCGCCTTCGTCGTTGCTGCGCACTCGTAGCGCCAACCAAAATTTATTTTTTCCCTCGCTTCGTCCCCACTGCGCGTTTGTACGCCGATCGAAATAAAACCGCTTATTTTCAACTGATGGTGCAGTTTGGAGTATTGTGGTACTATTCTGCCAAATAGCCTTGCTGCCTCTTTGTTGCTGTTCACTATAAAGTTTCGCTTGAACTGCAGTTTCGTCAACTGAATTATGCAGTCGGATTGACTTTGCGGGTGATTGTTTGTCGCGCTGCTCTCTGCGACGATTGCATTTAGTTGCGAACGCAAACTGCGTTTTGGGCTGCTATCCAAGTAACGGGCAACGGGATTTAGGATGGCGTGGTACAGCTTGCTGGCTGTGATTTGAACTGAACGGTTTTATTGAACGGCAATATGTATTTTAATACTTTCGCAAAGTTGCACAGTTTAGCGACTGAATTTTTTTTTTTTTTTGCGAATATATGCACACGTTTAAATGTTTTCGAAAATTGGAAAAATGTTTTATATAAAAGTTCGCACTTTTGCTTGATTGTGGGCGTGTCGGATTTTTGTATCCCTTTTCTGACACCACTTGTAGGATTGCCGATCAGACACCAATGAATGTACGCATCTTTTATTATTTGCACAAAGTTCGATTTATTAATTATAGTTTGGTTTAACAAGATTACAATGTTTTAAGCACGCTCGATACATATACAAAGCCGTCCGTTCAGTTCAACCGTCACGCAATTACTTAAACTTTCATATTCACCTTCGTCACTCTTTAGTCTTTTGTCCTGTCCTTTGTCAGTCCGTTCCATTTTACCACACAGGGTTGTAGTTATTGGTTGCCTAAGGCTATGTTTGCATCAGGCCATCCTACATGCATATATATTTTTTAGCTCTCGCCACTAATTATTCAAAGTCCATGGAAATTAAGACCGCATAGCTTAATCTATGTGCATACATAAACGCATATATCGCTCATTAGGGGGACTCATGATAGCATATAAACTTATAAGGTGTAAAATTATATCCATTTACACACGCGGTTATATGAACGCACATAGTAATACTCTTGATAAACTTGATTGTTTTTCAGCTGTATTATTTCCAAACAAAATTTTTTTGATTGTTATACAAATTAAAAAATGCCAAGATTAAGTGAAAAATCAAAACTAAAACGTCTTTACTAAGATATTCTTGTAAATGACTTGCTGATGTTGGAGATTTCTGATGAAAATGCCGTCTGTAATGTCTGCAAGGTTGCATTCCTTTGAGTTTACCGCGTTTACACAATGAAATGTGCGCGTAAATTTATACAAATTGTGTAAATGATTTTTCATACAAAATTTGACAGCTCGTGCGTAAACTAGATAAATTTATACGTTTACACACTTTATAAGGCATTTATACGGTTACATGAGTCCCCCTATTTGCTGCAACGTCGTCATAACTCAAAAAACATGACTTTTGAGTTAATAACATATAAACGTACCCAATATCTATGTTGTATAAAAAAATCTTCGTGATAAGTTAAAAATTTAGCACGTGGTATAAAAATGAAAATATGCCTTTATATTTTTCAACATATGGCAGTTAAAATCTATGAATGGTTCTCCTTAAAAATTGTGTTTTTTGAGTTATGACGACGTTGCAGCAAATGAGCGATATGTTGTTTATGTTGTGTACTCACCTGGTCACTCCGTCGCTCTTGAGCACCTGTTGCTAAAAAAAGTAACTCGATACATATATGCTAATATACATACATATATAAAGTGAGCATGATTACTACGCTCTATCACCTTTCCCTAACTTTGGGGTATTAACTGGTGAGACTTGACACCATGTGGTCGCAATTATATGTACATAGCAGTAACGTGTCGTCTTACAAAAAAAAAAAATCGGAAGTAAAAATTTTAATAAAAAACTGCAAAAAATAAAGAAGATAGGGGCGGGCAAACACGGGCGGTATGACACGGGCTTGAAGCCGCGAAATCGGACGATCCGAGGTTTGCAACTACTTTTGCCAAAGGTATTTCTTGCTTGTTGTTTGGTGATTTTTGGACTAGACCGTCTCCCGCGGTTGGTGTCTTTAGTTCAAAATTGTTCCTGATGCGAGTCTGGCGAAATGAGTGTTGTTGCTGTTGTCGCCAGCGGCTTCAAAAGAGTTGTGCCTCCTATGGGGTACTCCCTCTACGGTGGTGTCGTATTACCTGGTGTTGTTGTTGTGCGAGGTGACAGTGGGCGTGTGCGGTACATAACAGTGCGTCGTTAAGTTGTTGTTGTTTGGTGTTGTGCGAGTTGATGGCACTTCCTTCCTCATGGATGGGATGTGAACTAAAACAAAAAATACCAAAAAAGGTCATAATTAGGTTTATATAAATGTATATCCGCCTCTACTATATGCGGGCACACACATACAATTCTTCTTTTATTTTTTCTTTGTCTCCTTGGATTTCCATTGCCTGCATCGACATAAGCCTCTCTAGCAGCAAGGGTTACAGCAGTTGCGGGTTTCACTTGCCTTGCTTTAACGTTGGGGACTGGACAATCCATGCGCCCCTGTTCGTGAGGCAAGGGAAACACCTAGCAACAAAGAGCACGGATACCACTTACCTTTTTATCAGGCCTATAGCCGTGACAGTACCTGTGGAGGATTCCTCTCACGCTCCTGGGGCTGCTCTGGATAATTTTATCTTATTTTTCTTATTTTAGCGCTTCGCGCTTACTTGTTTTTGGTCGCACTTTTAACGTGATTTTATACGCGCACTTAACTTTCAATTTAAATTTTTTATCTTTTGCACCACTGTATATTATGGTATCACTACACTTCGCACAGATTTATTAAAACTTTGGCCCGTTGCCTTGTCTTACTCCTTTTTATACTTACTGCTGGGGCATAGAACGTTAAGTAAAAACGGAAAATTTTAACAAGTACATATACAAAATACCTATCGGATTTCCTGTATTCACACGTCCACACTCATACACTCACACACTGACACTAACTAGCATTTAGATGTAAATCATACATATATTTGCCGTAATGTTGCTAAGCCTTCTGCAACATTGTGGCTGCTGCAAACTTTGTGCTGCTAGCGCCTTTTGTTTCTTCCACCTGCAACAATACTGCTGCGTTTATCATGGATACATGTTGCCTCTCGTTTATGCCCGTGTGGTAAAAGGCTGGCGTTACACGACCTTTGTTTTAGATCGCGTAACAATTAGATTATTAACATCCACATCACCATTGTTAACAGCAGTGCTACTAGCATCATTTGTTTTAGATTTGCTAGCAAATTATTATTTTTGTTATTGTTTTTTGTTGCATTGGCAGTGGATTCACTAAATTGAACTTGTTTCTTATATCGATTTATATTTTTATGACCACTCAAAGCCATGTAAACTTCGCTTAATGAGCTTATGTCATTTTCAAGCTTATTCAAATAAGCTGGAGTAGAAATGTCATCACAATTGTCACATCTAAAGATCACATTCTTACATGAAGTAAAGAGTTTAATGTAGCTAGAACTCAACTTAGTGCATTTTTTATGATAATTAAAAGAGCAGATACCACACGATAGGAATCCACCCGAAGCACACTGTAAGCCACAATTAGCACACAAAGACATAACAAAGTATTTTAAAGAAAATAAGCCACGGAGCAACAGAAAAACACGTCTGCACGCGGCGACGAATATATCTTTACGAATATATATTTCTTTTACAATAACAAATACAAGGCTATCAAAAACCATTAATAATTTTCACAAAAACGTACAAATTTTCTAAGATCGCGGGTTCGAATCGAGCTCAAGGCCTAACAATAATTTTTTATCATAATTATTAGCCGTGTTTTTTAACACGCGCGTATACGTTTCGTTTGCGCGTGTTAAAAAACGCCTATCTTCGCTTAGATAATGCTTAGGAGACCCATCTAGCGGCTGTGGTAAAACAACTAGCTACAGCAACAGGGTGTACCGAAAAGCGGAGACGCAACGCTCTGATGGCCATAGGGTATAACATATAGCTGAATCAGTTGCGATGAATTGTGGACACACATATAATACATAGAATTAGTGTACAGGGTGAAACAAAGACACATATTTCAGTTACATCTGAGTATAATGCGTATTGAAATTTAGTAGGACAAAATTTATGCGCAGCAATTTCAGAGGTGTATTTATAGTTTGTCTCTTAGCAGTCAATATAAAGTTTAAGCGTAAACGGATATACGCGTGTTAAAAAACACGGCTATTATAATAGATTTTTTCTTAATTGAAAAAATTTTTTAATTAGAATAGAAGAAAGAAAAAATTTAGACAACTGCCAAAGCTCGTTGTATAGATCCATTTCGGGAACTGCTAAATTCCTTCATCGGCAACGTTTAGGCGCCGCTGCTATAACCATTAATGAAGACAAACAAAAAACCGCTGTGATGGCTGAATGGTTATAGCAGCGGCGCCTAAACGTTGCCGATGAAGGAATTTAGCAGTTACCGAAATGGATCTATACAACGAGCTTTGGCAGTTGTCTAAATTTTTTCTTTCTTCTATTCTAATTAAAAAATTTTTTCAATTAAGAAAAAATCTATTATAATAGCCGTGTTTTTTAACACGCGTATATCCGTTTACGCTTAAACTTTATATTGACTGCTAAGAGACAAACTATAAATACACCTCTGAAATTGCTGCGCATAAATTTTGTCCTACTAAATTTCAATACGCATTATACTCAGATGTAACTGAAATATGTGTCTTTGTTTCACCCTGTACACTAATTCTATGTATTATATGTGTGTCCACAATTCATCGCAACTGATTCAGCTATATGTTATACCCTATGGCCATCAGAGCGTTGCGTCTCCGCTTTTCGGTACACCCTGTTGCTGTAGCTAGTTGTTTTACCACAGCCGCTAGATGGGTCTCCTAAGCATTATCTAAGCGAAGATAGGCGTTTTTTAACACGCGCAAACGAAACGTATACGCGCGTGTTAAAAAACACGGCTAATAATTATGATAAAAAATTATTGTTAGGCCTTGAGCTCGATTCGAACCCGCGATCTTAGAAAATTTGTACGTTTTTGTGAAAATTATTAATGGTTTTTGATAGCCTTGTATTTGTTATTGTAAAAGAAATATATATTCGTAAAGATATATTCGTCGCCGCGTGCAGACGTGTTTTTCTGTTGCTCCGTGGCTTATTTTCTTTAAAATACTTTGTTATGTCTTTGTGTGCTAATTGTGGCTTACAGTGTGCTTCGGGTGGATTCCTATCGTGTGGTATCTGCTCTTTTAATTATCATAAAAAATGCACTAAGTTGAGTTCTAGCTACATTAAACTCTTTACTTCATGTAAGAATGTGATCTTTAGATGTGACAATTGTGATGACATTTCTACTCCAGCTTATTTGAATAAGCTTGAAAATGACATAAGCTCATTAAGCGAAGTTTACATGGCTTTGAGTGGTCATAAAAATATAAATCGATATAAGAAACAAGTTCTATTTAGTGAATCCACTGCCAATGCAACAAAAAACAATAACAAAAATAATAATTTGCTAGCAAATCTAAAACAAATGATGCTAGTAGCACTGCTGTTAACAATGGTGATGTGGATGTTAATAATCTAATTGTTACGCGATCTAAAACAAAGGTCGTGTAACGCCAGCCTTTTACCACACGGGCATAAACGAGAGGCAACATGTATCCATGATAAACGCAGCAGTATTGTTGCAGGTGGAAGAAACAAAAGGCGCTAGCAGCACAAAGTTTGCAGCAGCCACAATGTTGCAGAAGGCTTAGCAACATTACGGCAAATATATGTATGATTTACATCTAAATGCTAGTTAGTGTCAGTGTGTGAGTGTATGAGTGTGGACGTGTGAATACAGGAAATCCGATAGGTATTTTGTATATGTACTTGTTAAAATTTTCCGTTTTTACTTAACGTTCTATGCCCCAGCAGTAAGTATAAAAAGGAGTAAGACAAGGCAACGGGCCAAAGTTTTAATAAATCTGTGCGAAGTGTAGTGATACCATAATATACAGTGGTGCAAAAGATAAAAAATTTAAATTGAAAGTTAAGTGCGCGTATAAAATCACGTTAAAAGTGCGACCAAAAACAAGTAAGCGCGAAGCGCTAAAATAAGAAAAATAAGATAAAATTATCCAGAGCAGCCCCAGGAGCGTGAGAGGAATCCTCCACAGGTACTGTCACGGCTATAGGCCTGATAAAAAGGTAAGTGGTATCCGTGCTCTTTGTTGCTAGGTGTTTCCCTTGCCTCACGAACAGGGGCGCATGGATTGTCCAGTCCCCAACGTTAAAGCAAGGCAAGTGAAACCCGCAACTGCTGTAACCCTTGCTGCTAGAGAGGCTTATGTCGATGCAGGCAATGGAAATCCAAGGAGACAAAGAAAAAATAAAAGAAGAATTGTATGTGTGTGCCCGCATATAGTAGAGGCGGATATACATTTATATAAACCTAATTATGACCTTTTTTGGTATTTTTTGTTTTAGTTCACATCCCATCCATGAGGAAGGAAGTGCCATCAACTCGCACAACACCAAACAACAACAACTTAACGACGCACTGTTATGTACCGCACACGCCCACTGTCACCTCGCACAACAACAACACCAGGTAATACGACACCACCGTAGAGGGAGTACCCCATAGGAGGCACAACTCTTTTGAAGCCGCTGGCGACAACAGCAACAACACTCATTTCGCCAGACTCGCATCAGGAACAATTTTGAACTAAAGACACCAACCGCGGGAGACGGTCTAGTCCAAAAATCACCAAACAACAAGCAAGAAATACCTTTGGCAAAAGTAGTTGCAAACCTCGGATCGTCCGATTTCGCGGCTTCAAGCCCGTGTCATACCGCCCGTGTTTGCCCGCCCCTATCTTCTTTATTTTTTGCAGTTTTTTATTAAAATTTTTACTTCCGATTTTTTTTTTTTGTAAGACGACACGTTACTGCTATGTACATATAATTGCGACCACATGGTGTCAAGTCTCACCAGTTAATACCCCAAAGTTAGGGAAAGGTGATAGAGCGTAGTAATCATGCTCACTTTATATATGTATGTATATTAGCATATATGTATCGAGTTACTTTTTTTAGCAACAGGTGCTCAAGAGCGACGGAGTGACCAGGTGAGTACACAACATAAACAACATATCGCTCATTTGCTGCAACGTCGTCATAACTCAAAAAACACAATTTTTAAGGAGAACCATTCATAGATTTTAACTGCCATATGTTGAAAAATATAAAGGCATATTTTCATTTTTATACCACGTGCTAAATTTTTAACTTATCACGAAGATTTTTTTATACAACATAGATATTGGGTACGTTTATATGTTATTAACTCAAAAGTCATGTTTTTTGAGTTATGACGACGTTGCAGCAAATAGGGGGACTCATGTAACCGTATAAATGCCTTATAAAGTGTGTAAACGTATAAATTTATCTAGTTTACGCACGAGCTGTCAAATTTTGTATGAAAAATCATTTACACAATTTGTATAAATTTACGCGCACATTTCATTGTGTAAACGCGGTAAACTCAAAGGAATGCAACCTTGCAGACATTACAGACGGCATTTTCATCAGAAATCTCCAACATCAGCAAGTCATTTACAAGAATATCTTAGTAAAGACGTTTTAGTTTTGATTTTTCACTTAATCTTGGCATTTTTTAATTTGTATAACAATCAAAAAAATTTTGTTTGGAAATAATACAGCTGAAAAACAATCAAGTTTATCAAGAGTATTACTATGTGCGTTCATATAACCGCGTGTGTAAATGGATATAATTTTACACCTTATAAGTTTATATGCTATCATGAGTCCCCCTAATGAGCGATATATGCGTTTATGTATGCACATAGATTAAGCTATGCGGTCTTAATTTCCATGGACTTTGAATAATTAGTGGCGAGAGCTAAAAAATATATATGCATGTAGGATGGCCTGATGCAAACATAGCCTTAGGCAACCAATAACTACAACCCTGTGTGGTAAAATGGAACGGACTGACAAAGGACAGGACAAAAGACTAAAGAGTGACGAAGGTGAATATGAAAGTTTAAGTAATTGCGTGACGGTTGAACTGAACGGACGGCTTTGTATATGTATCGAGCGTGCTTAAAACATTGTAATCTTGTTAAACCAAACTATAATTAATAAATCGAACTTTGTGCAAATAATAAAAGATGCGTACATTCATTGGTGTCTGATCGGCAATCCTACAAGTGGTGTCAGAAAAGGGATACAAAAATCCGACACGCCCACAATCAAGCAAAAGTGCGAACTTTTATATAAAACATTTTTCCAATTTTCGAAAACATTTAAACGTGTGCATATATTCGCAAAAAAAAAAAAAAATTCAGTCGCTAAACTGTGCAACTTTGCGAAAGTATTAAAATACATATTGCCGTTCAATAAAACCGTTCAGTTCAAATCACAGCCAGCAAGCTGTACCACGCCATCCTAAATCCCGTTGCCCGTTACTTGGATAGCAGCCCAAAACGCAGTTTGCGTTCGCAACTAAATGCAATCGTCGCAGAGAGCAGCGCGACAAACAATCACCCGCAAAGTCAATCCGACTGCATAATTCAGTTGACGAAACTGCAGTTCAAGCGAAACTTTATAGTGAACAGCAACAAAGAGGCAGCAAGGCTATTTGGCAGAATAGTACCACAATACTCCAAACTGCACCATCAGTTGAAAATAAGCGGTTTTATTTCGATCGGCGTACAAACGCGCAGTGGGGACGAAGCGAGGGAAAAAATAAATTTTGGTTGGCGCTACGAGTGCGCAGCAACGACGAAGGCGAGAATTTTTTGAGTGGAATAGAGTATAAGCAGACTTAAAGTTAGCGCAGCGAGCGCGCATCGACAACGGACGAAAGCATAAAACAAAAATACATTTTGAGTTGGCGCTACGAGTGCGCAGCAGCGACGAATGCGAGCATAAGTTGAGGGCGAGACTGACGAAGTTCCACGAAAGCATCAGCAGATACGAAGAAAAAAGCAGCACAGGCATTCAAGCAGAGCTAAAAATAGGCAGAGCGAGCAAGAAGAGTGGTAAATGTTTGTTTGTTACCAAGGTATGAGCTTAAAATATGTTGGCAAATAATATGACCGTTTAGTTTATGTGTATGTATGTACATTTATAAGTCTTCAAACTTAAACCTATGTATGAAAATTGGACACAGAGAGTACAAAGAAAATCAATGTGAACAACACAAAAGCGTAATTCAGTGTAAGAAAGAGAATACCTAGAGTGTAGAGAAAATCTAATTAGAACGAAGTAAACCCAATGTAAGGTGAAATAAGAAACCAGAGCAATTTTATAAGAATATTGAAGCAAGTCCAATAAGAAATTTAAGATCAAAACAAACTTGATAATTGCAAAGATAAAATATTATTTAGCTTAGTACATATTTTGGTTTAGTTATTTTAGAAATTTTACCACCAATATCAAAGCGTAGAATATTTAAGTTTATTATTTTTAAACATATTGAGCGACATGGACCGCGAACAGATTTTCAGTTTGACCGTAAATGAACTAAAAGAAAAGTTAGTGTCTCTAAAGTTGTCAACAACTGGACGGAAGGCGACACTGCAGGATAGGTTATGTGAATATTATGGCCTAACTGTTGGCGAAGAAGATGGTTCCTCCGATGCAAGCGATGCAAGTCAAAATTATGCATCGCTTCCCCTGGGTGCTTCGCGCCCGTCATTTACACTTCGTGACATTGAGGGGTCGTTGAAAACTTTTAGCGGTTCAGGTCCCCCATCTATTGAGGAGTGGCTTGATGACTTTGAAGATAATGCTACTGCCGTACAATGGGACGATTTACAAAAATATATCTACGGCAAACAATTAATGAAAGGGGCAGCGAAGATTTTTGTTCGCAGTCAGCGGGGTATAGTGAATTGGGACTCTCTTAAGCAGTCACTTAAGAAAGAATTTGGCATTTTCACTGCGGCTATTGACGTGCATAAATTACTTCGAAATCGGTACAAGCGCGCTAACGAAGGGTATCGCGAATATTTATATTGTTTAATGGAAATAGGCAAGCCAGTGGATCTTGATGACAAAAGCCTGATCGAGTACTTCGTCGAAGGTATTCCAGATTCTAGATCAAATAAAACCTGCTTGTATCAGGCCAAAAATATAGATGAGTTAAAGCAACAAATTACCATTTACGAGAAAATTCGTTCCGGTCGTCAAACCAGTTCGAATTCGGTTCAAAATTATCGTGGTACAAATGATAAATCCCCGGCTGTGAAGCAAAGTGAATCGCGTCGATGTTTTCAGTGTGGAGCTAGCGGCCACTTAGCTCGCAGTTGCCAACAAAAGTTAAAATGCTTCGAATGCGGCCAATCAGGACACCGAGCTGCTGATTGCCCAAAAAAAGATACTAAATTGAAACAGGAAAAGGGGCGGGTGAATACTTTGGAGGCAAGAAAATGTGTAAAAACCACTGCATGTGCTATTTTTAAAAACTTGACTTGCAATAATTATTCATTTTCGGCATTGCTGGATACAGGCTGCGATTTATGCCTGATTCGCTATGATGTCCTTATGATGTTAGGAGAAATCGAACTGTCGGCCGAAAAGTGTGAGCTCAAAGGTATCGGTGATAGTACACTACGCACGTTAGGAAGCTTTGAAATAAAGTTAGAAGTTGACGAAATTCAGTTAGGTGTCGTTTTTCATGTCGTTAGGGAGCGTGATATTCTGTATGAAGCCATCATTGGTAACAGTGTTCTGAAACAAGTCGATTTAATTGTAACGGAGGACAATGTCGTTTTTAGGAAAAAAGTGACCGAGGCCGTTACGCCTCCCAACAGCAATGAGGAAACTGAGTTTCTAAAAGAGTTTAGGAATCTGTGTCTGGCTTTTGAGCCAACAGCTGAGAATAGCGTCGACGTTGAGTTATCCCATCTTGACAGGGTGGAGGCTTCAGAAGTTCGGAATTTAATTCAGAACTATAACCCAAAAAAGAAGCAAAAATCCCCAGTTGATATGAAAATCTCTTTGATAGATGATACTCCGATATATCAAGCGCCAAGGCGCATGTCGTATGCTAACAGGTGCGTAGTAGACCAACAGGTAGCCGAATGGTTAAGGGACGGAATTATTCAACCTAGCTCGTCAGAATATGCTTCCCCAATAGTACTCGTGGGAAAGAAAGATGGAAGCAAGCGACTGTGCTGCGATTATAGGCGCCTAAATGAAAAAATTATGAAAGACCACTTCCCCATGCCTCTAATAGATGACGTGCTAGAGAAGCTACAGAGTGCACGTGCGTTTACTACTCTAGACCTAATGAACGGGTTTTTCCATGTGCCTCTCGAGGTGACGTCAAGGAAATTTACTTCGTTCATTACCCACCAAGGACAGTACGAGTTCCTTTATGTCCCATTCGGCATATGTAATTCTCCCGCGGTATTCTCAAGATACATATTATCAGTGTTTAGAGATTTAATACAAGATGGCACAGTAGTAACGTATATGGATGACCTCATCATTCCCTCTAAGGATAAAGATGAAGGAATCCGTAAGTTGAAAAGTTTTAGAGCGAGCAATGGACTACAACATGCGTATCAAGTGGAGTAAATGCCAGTTTCTCATGGAGAAGGTTGACTTTCTAGGCTATATCGTTGAGGGTGGAACAATTAGACCATCAAAAATTAAAACAATCGCGGTCGAGTGTTTCCCAACGCCTGCTGATCGGAAGAGCTTGCAAAGGTTTTTAGGGCTGACTTCCTATTTCCGCCGTTTCATTGAGGGTTATGCTGTGGTCGCTAAACCACTGTCCGATTTGTTGCGACAGGGTGAAAAGTTTGTTTTTGGTGAGGCTCAGGAAGCAGCGTTTAGGCAGTTAAAGGCTGCATTAGTAAGCGCGCCCGTGTTGCGTTTGTACAACCCAAAAGCGTTGACAGAGGTGCATACAGATGCGTCCATGCATGGATACGGTGGAGTGCTTCTGCAAAGAGATAGCGAGGACAGACAACTTCACCCAATACAATACATGAGTAGGAAAACCACTCCAGTGGAAGAGCGTTACCACTCATACGAACTTGAAGTTCTCGCAATCGTCTCAGCGTTGAAGAAGTGGCGCGTATACTTACTGGGCATCCCGTTCAAGATAATAACGGATTGCAACGCATTCACTATGACGATGCGGAAGAAGGATGTGCCTGTAAGAGTATCACGTTGGGCTCTTTTTCTACAAGATTTTAATTACGAAATAGAGCACAGGTCAGGTAGCAAAATGAGGCACGTTGATGCCTTAAGTAGGATGTCGTGTTTATTGTTGGAGGATTCGCTAAAGTTCAGACTGCAGCAGGCACAAAGGGAAGATGATTGGGTGCGAGCAGTACTAAAAGTACTCGAAACGGAGAGTTATGATGACTTTTATATTAAGCATGGAGTTCTACACAAAGATCCCACCAAGGAACTTTTAGTAGTACCCGCTCAAATGGAGGAAGAGGTCATACGCATAGGGCATAATCAGGGACACTTTTCAGCTAAGAGAACACAAGATGCGGTCGAAAAGTCCTTTTATATTCCTAAATTAGCTTCAAAGGTAGGGAAGGTGGTAAAGAGTTGTGTGCAGTGCATCATCACCGAAGCAAAGAGCGGTAAGAAGGAGGGGTTCTTGGAGCCTATATTCAAGGAAGACCGACCATTGTGCACTTACCACGTAGACCATGTTGGGCCAATGGAAAAGACTAATAAACGGTATGCCTACATCCTCGTCATAGTTGACGCATTTTCTAAATTTGTATGGCTCTATCCAACTCGTAGTACTGGAGTAGACGAAGTAATTGATAAGTTGAGAAAACAATCTTCTATTTTCGGGAATCCGAAACGCATAGTAACAGATAGGGGCGCGGCTTTCATGGCTAACGCATTTAAGATGTACTGCGAAAGCGAATCCATTCAACATCTGCTGATCGCTACGGGAGTGCCAAGAGGTAACGGCCAAGTAGAGCGAATCAACCGAATGATTACCCCAATGCTAGCTAAACTGTGTCTTGAAACACCAGCAAATTGGTACAAGTACATAGAGAAAGTGCAGCAGACACTCAATAGCACACCCCCTAGAAGTACAAACATAACGCCGTTTAAGTTGTTAACTGGAGTAGAAATGCGAACAAAAGCCATGCCCGAATTGAATGAATATCTTGAAAAAGAAGCGATGGAAGAACTGGACAGGTCAAGAGAAGATCATCGGAGAGAAGCGCAACAAAATATTAGGAAAATCCAACAAGAAAATCGAAAAACTTTTGACAGTAAGCGAGCAGAAGCAACGAAATACAAGTTAAGCGAATTAGTAGCCATCAAGCGAACCCAATTCGGAAGCGCCCTACGACTTCGACCAAGATTTTTTGGACCGTACAAAATCGTTAAAATTCTACCTCACGATCGTTACGAGGTGGAAAAGATAGGCGAAGGAGAAGGACCCAAGCGTACTAGCACGGTCGCAGAGTTCATGAAAAAGTGGGAACCATCGTCTGAGGCCAAACGATAACTCAGGATGGCCGAATGTAGGATGGCCTGATGCAAACATAGCCTTAGGCAACCAATAACTACAACCCTGTGTGGTAAAATGGAACGGACTGACAAAGGACAGGACAAAAGACTAAAGAGTGACGAAGGTGAATATGAAAGTTTAAGTAATTGCGTGACGGTTGAACTGAACGGACGGCTTTGTATATGTATCGAGCGTGCTTAAAACATTGTAACCTTGTTAAACCAAACTATAATTAATAAATCGAACTTTGTGCAAATAATAAAAGATGCGTACATTCATTGGTGTCTGATCGGCAATCCTACATGCATGCATTATAGCTGAGAAATAAACAAAAACACAAACATAAGCTCACCAGAAAAGCGATCTCGTTGAGCGTATTTTCCCCTCTTCTTATTCCTTTTATTTTTTCTCTAAACTAGTTTTTTTATTATTCTTTTCTCTTTCCGCAATTCCATATGCACTTTGTGGTAGGTCAGAAATCCTTCACATGTAAAAGCTTTGCAATTTTGCGTTAACGTTAAGCTAAGAGAGATTGTATCTTTTAGATTCGTTAGGTTTGCTTGTGCAAACGAAAACATTAAGACGGGGCGAGATATATATGATAATAAGAATATAAGTAAAATTTTTTTGTGTCAGTTAGGTTATAATTGGTTGGCGTAAATCCCCAACTGAACCCTCCACAAGGGTGCCGACTGGAAATTGCCACTACAGTATTGAACCTGTGCGATGTCAGGACGGTGTCCAGCTAAGATCTGGAATAAGGGCTGTGTGCCTGACTCATTAATAGCCTGGCTACACTGAAATGATTCTTTACCAGGGTTTCTGGGGTATCTTTCTCTCTCTTTCGTTTACTTCTTCTCTCTCTTTCCTGTTTCCTTTCCTTCTCGGGGGCTTGATCAAGGCGTTATGCGTTTCCGTGCCGAGGATCAGCCAGGCTGGGGGCCCCTGAACAGCCCAGTCGGAGCCCTCCTGGCACCAGGTCGCACCAAGTTGTATGAAGACCTTACCCGGGTATTGCGGATCTCTGCCCGGGCGGACGTTCCTTTCTCAGCCACTCGTGGGAACATGAACGGAAGTAATAAGAAGATAAAAAAAACAAAAAGAGACCGGCGCTCTTCAAAGGCCGGGAGGGCTTCTGCCCACCACAACGGTGACCAGTGCGATGCAGGGTCATTCTAACCACCAGAATATGGCTAAAAAAGGGGATGGTTCAGGACCAGTGGCGATGCCTGGTAAGAACCCTCTCCCCAAAAAACTTCCGGCAGTGAGTCAGGGCAAAGCGGCGTTCTCCGGGATACTCCTGGCACTAGTGGAGACACATCAGGTATGCAGAATGCAGCCTCAGTTGAAGCTGGTGTGAAGGCCCTCACGAAGCCTAGTGAGCGCCCAAATCCTAGTGAAGTTGGATGCAAGCACAGCAGAGCGACTGCAAGGATCCTAAACAGATTCGCACGTATTCCAGACCTCAAGAGTAGAGCTGAAAGCGTAGAAAAAATACTGGCAGAGATTGAATGGGCGAAAGAGGTGATACCCGCCTTTCGTTTGACAGAAGAAAGGGGGTACAAGAGGCAACCAAAAGGGCAAGGTCGGCGGAAGTAGTGGCTACCAAAACAGAGGCCGAAGGTGCATGGGCGCTCGTTTTCAGAAATGGCAGAGCAGCTTCGGCTGCACTGCTGCTTCGACTGACATCTAAAGGGGCAACAAAATTATATGAATTTTGTAAAACCTTAGCTATAAGATAAAAAAACTGTAATTTATTCTAATTTACGAATTAGGCTTCTGGCCGTAATAAATAAATAATCTAATCTAATCAAGAGAGAAAATGTTGATATAAAGTTTTCGATTCAACCTCAAGGCCAGAAAAATATTTTTTTTCTAATGATAATTATTGTTATTTTTTAATTTTTTCTAAATTTGAAAAATTGTATTTTGTTTTTTGGAATAGTAAGTAGAAAATTTTTCAGACTACTTTTTCTACTTACTATTCCAAAAACAAAATACAATTTTTCAAATTTAGAAAAAATTTAAAAATAATAATTATTAGAAAAAAAAATTATTGTTCTGGCCTTGATCTCGAATCGAACCATGAATCATTTATAAATAGGCTGATAAAAACAAAAACAATTGTTTTCTAACAAAATTAGGGAGGCTCGAAATTCATTTCAGACCTATGGTCCCATGGACAATATTACTCAGTATGACCCATAGATTCAGAAACTGGATGTGCACCTGATGATTTTTCCCCATACAATTTGACCCGCCCTATTATACACCCTTCGAAAAACAAATTGACAAACGCAAGCTTCCTAAAATTGTAAACATTTCGTTCCAGTCAGTTCGTCGGAGTGGTCGTGCAGTGTCATCCTCGGCTCAACTGCAATTTGGCGGGCTTTTTTTGTTGAGCTGAAAATTTAAATAGGCCTCAAGGTTGGCTTTGTGCTTCCTTCTGGCGTTTTGGCGGAGTTGGAAGATGCAATGCTTCCCTGACCTGGAGTCAGGGTGGTGTTTTTGCACTCCTAACAGGAATCAGTGTGACAAATAGCTTTGAAATACATATTGCTTATTTTTTCCCTCACGCAGCCTAGTGAGCGCCCAAATCCTAGTGAAGTTGGATACAAGCACAGCAGAGCGACTGCAAGGATCCTAAACAGATTCGCACGTATGCCAGACCTCAAGAGTAGAGCTGAAAGCGTAGGAAAAATACTGGCAGAGATTGAATGGGCGAAAGAGGTGATACCCGCCTTTCGTTTGACAGAAGAAAGGGGGCACAAGAGGCAACCAAAAGGGCAAGGTCGGCGGAAGTAGTGCCTTCCAAAACAAAGAGGCCGAAGGTGCATGGGCGCTCGTTTTCAGAAGTGGTCGAAGACAAAATCCTGCTAGGGATCCTTGACGACAATCAGGAAGACGGCGCAATAAACAAAGACAAATGGAAATGGGTGAAAAGCGAGCTGTCGAAAATCACACCTGCATTACACGGAGGAGGAGCTGATGATGGAGGATGTGGCTAACTCCACCCTCAAGGAGGGAGAGAAAGTGTGCGATGTTGGTGCGGGTCCTCCAGATAAACCTGCACCACACCAGAGCAGCTTCGGCTGCACTGCTGCTTCGACTGACATCTAAAGGGGCAGCTGATATTGTCCTTATCCAGGAGCCGTGGGTGGTAGGACAAAACATTTGCGGACTCAAGTCTTCTGGCTATACACTGGTAAGTTGTGGCACCTCGGGAAAGCCAAGATCGTGTATACTTGTTAGTACCAATTAGTTAGTTCCTCAATTTAGTGATGAAGATACAACAGCAATCAGCCTGAGCCTAAGTACTGGTCAAATCAGGCTATCATCAATTTATCTAGCCCATGACAAGACGGTGCCGACATCGACCGTCAGGAAGGTGGTGGAAGCTACATCAGGTGCACTGATACTGGGAGATGTAAACGCGCACACCCCAGCTGGGGGAGTAATGACAAAAACGAAAGGGGTGAGTTACTATTTGATTTCATCCTAAAATCTAGACTAACCATAAACAATAGGGGAACTGAACCAACCTTTATTACAAAAACAAGGGAAGTACTCGATGTCACCTTAGTCTCAGAAGATGCGGAGGAGTTGGTCAGAGACTGGATCTACTGCTGAATACATACTTTCCAGGTCCAACTAGGAATGAACCAGGGGATACACAAAGCTTGACACAAGCAACAGTGCAACCTATACTGCACAACCTAATTATTGGGCCATCCAATCTTTTGCACCATTCAAAACTCCAGGGCCGGACGGAGTTACACCTATACAACTGCAGCAATCACTGGAATGCAGCACTAGCTGGCTATATGCTATAATAGGAGGTGTGGTGGCATTAAACCACATCCCACGTATATGGAAAATATCTAAAGTGGTATTTATTCCCAAGGCAGGCAAAGCATGTCACGCGAAGCCTAAGGACTTCAGACCCATCAGTCTATCTTCGTTTCAACTAGGGAGGCAGTGAATGACCAACTCTCTGAAGCACAACACGCCCACATGAAGGGTAAATCAACGGAAACTGCATTGCACGAAATTACATCGTGCATAGAGAGATCGTTCTCCTTCAAGGAATACTGCCTGGCAGCCTTCCTAGGCATAGAAGGAGCGTTCAATAACATTAAACCCGACTCAATCATTAAGGCCATGACTGATCTGGGCATCGAATCTCAGCTGGTGGGTCTTGTGCACTAATTGCTGCTCTGCAGTGTAGTACAGGCAGAACTTGTAGCGGTATCGGTGAGCTGGTTCGTCAGTAGGGGAACTCTCCAAGGTGGATTCCTATCCACTCTGCTGTGGGTCTTGGTGGTGAATCAGCTGCTAAGGAACATGGAGGAGGGGAGGGGCTGTAAAGCTATAGCATATGCTTGACCTTGCCTTGGTAATAAGTAGGAAGTTTCCAAAAACTCTCTGCGATATGATGCAGGTGGAATTAAGAAGGGTCGAAGCATGGGCCGTTGATAATGGTCTGGGCGTGAACCCAAATAAAACGGAGCTGGTGCTCACACTTGATAAGAAATTGAACTGGACACAAAACACCACGGAACGTGTCCGTCAGGCCACGGTTGCCCTCTACACATGTAAGGGGACAATTGGACGGAAATGGGGTATGTCCCCTATGATAGTATATTGGATATACACGGCCATAGTTAGGCCAATATTGCCAATATTGCGCTCTGTCACAGCTAATTCTGAAACTGTAGTAGACTGTCGCAGATCACTTAACGTGATGGCTGAACAGTTTACTCTGCATCTGGTATGGGTTCCGGGACATAAGGGCATACCAGGTAATGAGTTGGCGGATGAGCGTGGAAGACAGAGTACCTTTTTTTCTTTTTTGCGGGGAGGCTGAGAAATGCCTAATGCACCATAATTGCTGCCGTCGCAGCAACCGTGTGTCCGTAGACTAAAAAACAGCCCCGTTATGGAACCGTCGCCCACCCCGGCACCACTTTCGCATTACTTCAGGATGGCGTTCCATATTTCTCATTTTTTAAGAGCCTGCTGTTGTCCCTGCATCCAGGTTCCCGCTATTTGCTCTGAGTGTTCAGTTAATCGCCACTGCTTCGCATGCGCATTTCTCTGCGCTCCCTCTCAGCATCCATTAGGCGTGTCATTACTATAAATGCCATTTTGCTCACTGCAGTCCAGCACTCTTTCCTGTTGCACATATGTGATACTAAATTTCTCGTGGTAGGTTCCTCCCCAAAGACTCCATGCAAGGTGAGTCTTTCTTCGTGGAAACGGGGGCAGTGGAACATGAAGTGTTCTGCGTTTTCTAACTACGTGGTACACATTGGGCAATGAGGATCTTCCTCTATCCTACGCTTCCATAAATACTCTTTGAAACCGCCATGTCCACTCATTATCTGCGTGAGATGGTAGTTCAGTTCGCCGTGCTTACGCTCGTTCCATTGAGCTACGTTCCAAACTAGTGTGAAAGTTCAACTTCCTTTACTCGAGGCCTCCCACCGTTCTTGCCACTTAGCTATTGTTTGTGTCCTTGCTCTTTTCTTGTCTTCTTCAGATGGTCGCTCAATATTAGTGTTATACAGATCGGCCATTTCGCTTGCCAGTAAGTCCACTGGGATTTTCCGGGTTAGAACCAGGATCGCGTCGTCGGACACCGTCCGATAAGCACTTGCTATTCTTAAAGAAGCAAGTCGGTACGCTGCTAATATATATTTTTGATGGGTCTGTTTAGATCCATACCACACTGGTGCTGCGTATAGTATTATTGAGCTGGTTACTGTGGACAATAGCTGACTTGTAGCTTCGCTCGGACCACCAATGTTAGGCATTATTCGCATAAGTGATCCATTAGCTTTGGTAATTTTCTCCCCCACCGCTCTGAAGTGCTCTTTGAAAGTTAACTTAGAGTCAATGTGCACTCCTAAGTATTTTAAGGAATCCTTTGAGGTGATTTGGTGATCGCCGACAGTTAAGACTAACTCGTTCGCCGACCGTTTGGAGCTTACTAATACCACTTCCATCTGTTGGCTTGCCAACTCCAGCCCTTCCTTTATTCTTGCTACGGCGTCATTACATAATGCTTGAAGCAGGTTCAGTTGGTCCAGTCTTGGCCACTACTACCACTGCAATATCATCAGCATATCCCACAATTTGCGTGTTTTCTGGTAAATCAATCTTTAGCACCCCGTCATACATTACATTCCAAAGCGCTGGACCGAAAACAGATCCTCTGTGGGACGCCTCCTGTGATTTTGTACTCTTTTGCTCCTTGATCCGTGTCAAAAAGAAGTACTCTGCCTTTAAGATAGCTACCTATTATTCTGCGTAGGTAAGCTGGAGTGCCGAAGCTTTGCAGCGCTGCCATTATCTGCATCCAGTTCGCAGTGTTAAAAGTATTGTTTATGTCCAACATAATCAGTGCACAGAACCTCCTTTTATTTTGGCCTCCAGAGATAGCTTCTCTCAAGACAAAGTACCTCCCTTCCACTTTCGCCATACTGGAAGAGGTTGGGCATGCCACTCTCCACCTGCAAGCTCAAGATAATGGAGGCTCTACTGATGGAAGCGGAAGCCAGGTGGAAGTATCATGATAGATAACTCACATGGCCGGAATGGAATGAGAAGAGATCGCGAGAGCTTCTCACCCTCCGCAAGAGGGATATTTCCTTAGTTGTAGGTCTTCTAACGGGTCATGTTTGTATTGTACCGCATGCGGAAAGGATTTGCGCTCCATTTAATGATCATTGTAGAAGCTGCTGCAACGAAGAAGAACCTGAAACTGTTAGGCATCTACTCTGTGAATGTCCAGCACTCGGTAGAAGGCAACGTTTTATGGGCAATATGTTTCTCGTGGCGGCAGCCTGTGGGTAAATGCGATGGTAAGGATGTTCAAACATCTACGTATGTATCTGTGTGCATATACCTGCATAGCTACGTTTACATGTGTTAGTAACTGGTAGAAAGCAAACACATGTATAGATGTTCTAACGTGTATATGTTAGTATGCGTGAAGTTAGTTCGTGAAAGTTTATGTCTGTCGTTTCCAGCCAAAATAGGATTGTATGTATTGGTGTCTTTCGTTCTTGGGTGAAAGTGGTGAGAAAGAAAGGCTTTTGATATATGGGGTACGACCGCCGAACGATTGCAGAGTATGTCTCAAAAGAAAAGTTGACTTAAGTGAGTGCGGAGGCAAGTTTTAATTATATATATTCTTTGCGAAAAACAAAGGTTTGCAATTTTTTTTATAAAGCCGTGCTAGCGGTTAATTTAGCGGAATCCCAAGGAAAGACCGGGATCCCATACCCTGGTGGACAACAGCCGCAGATTGCTGCGCAAAAATTTAAGCCTTCCACCATCACAAGCCACAAACGCAAAAATAAAGCGGGGTAGTATTTATCATCAGGAAGCCTGCCACATATGCACCACCGTCAAGAGTCATAAACGCACAAGAAAAAAAGCGGGGTAGTATTTAATATCGAAAAAGGGGAAGCATACAGACGGTGCCAGGGTGAACATAAAAGGAGTAGAGGGGCATCTTGGCGCTCCTGTCCTGGCACCACAATCATTAACTTGGGCATAGCCTGGGAGGAACATTAATTCGGGGAGAGAAGCAACCGAGGAGAGAGGCCAAAAGGGAGCAGCAGAATTACCCGTGCGCCGCTGCAGGAATTTATATTGTTTTTTGTATTTCATTTGTATTTTGTTGAACTTATTTGAGATTTTATTAGTTAGTTTTAATCACGATTTCATTACGTTCAGTTTGACTTGGTAATTTAAGTTCATTAAGGTAATTTAACTGAATTCTAATTATTTTCAATTTCCTTGTGAGTTTTTTTATGAATTTATTTTGTTTTTGAAACTTGTTCAATTGTTAATACTTCTCCTGTTGCGTTCCGTTTCCTTACTCTTGCCCACCGTCTTTACTATATTTTCAACAGTCCACCTGTGACTTATTTACCTATTATTTTCTTAGCTTACCTTTCTTGCCTATCTTTCCACATTTAACATTTTCTTGGTCTTTTTGTTCGCTTCAATACCTAATTCCTTTTATTTTGCTTTCCGTCTCTTGACTTTCTTTTACTTTTTTCACTTTTTCCCATTTTTTTTTTGCAACGTTTTTTAATGCTTTGCATCTAAAGATTGCCATTTTTTTTCTAACCTTTCTAACATCTTTTGCCTTCTGGCTTTGTTGTCGTTTTTATCACGTTTTGCTGTTTTCTTTCTCTTTTTTGCAACTAGTGCATTTTTCCCAGTTATTTTTTTTTTATTTTGCTTCCTTTGTTGCTTCCCTCTTTCATTTGCGCTTTTATTTGTTTTACATGGAACTATTAAAATTACCCATGGTATTAGTTGAGTTTCCAATTAACTTTTAAATTTTTGTTATTAAACTTTACAATCATTCATTTTTTTACATAATTTTTATCTTTTTTTATTTTATTGATTTTGGGCCGCGCTAACCACTCGTAAAATCTTTGATCCGGGCCGCAACCGAATGCTCCAATAATTTTGTAATCTTTCATTATCACCTCTTCCACCGATCGAATTTCCAACTTAGCATTTTTCCCATAGGTATATGTTTATATATGTAAGTTACGCCTTCTCAACTTTGCAGCCACGCTCTCCCTTCGACGCAGGCGCCTCCGTCGTGTGATTGATCGGTAAGTGCTAGATGTTTAAGCTATTGATATTACGTTGGTACACATTAGGGCGGGTCGATTTAAAAATCGCTCATTGCTCTGTGAAACTCGTATTCTAGGGATCAAAATAAGAAACTTTGCCGAAGGAACCATATCTCTAAAACGAATTCTGATACCCCCCCTTTGGCTCGAACTTCTGGGTAGGGGCAATTTCAATTCTACCTGCTGTGTCTTGTGGTGGCTTTAAAAAAACAACACAAGCCATTTTACGATCGGTCATTGTGTCACAGTGATACCTTCATTTTTTAAAACGGTTGAATAAAAAACCCACACAACTATGTTTACGACATGCAAATGCATCACAGTGATGCCTTGGTTTTAAAAGGGGGTTGTAAAAACGCTAATTTCTAATTATTTTTTTAATTTCTTTTCTATTACTAAGTTAAATTCATTTTTTCATTTACATATGTTCTGAATAAATAAATATCTAAAGAGAAAAATAAACTCCAAAAAGAAAAAACATAGGCATTTCAAAGTGGGATTTTTCAAAATTTCACCTACGACCCAAAGGAGGGACATCAGGGGGCCTACTCTGTATTGCGATGCGAAAGAAAAAATACGCGAAATCGCAAAATCGGTACTCTCTATCTTGACATTCGCATGTATATTTTGACTTTCGCATTCACATTTTGCTTATTCGCAATTTTTCTCCCTTTTCGCATTGCCGGCACTCTGTAAAGCGAAAGCGAATGTCAAACAGCATTCATTTTCGCATTTTTCTTGCTACAAGTAATAGGCATTCGCATTGTTCAAATATGAAAGTATTAATTGATGATTTTATAAATTGATATCTTTATATTCATTTAAAAATATATAGGACAACTCAAAAAACAAAACAAACACAACAGCAACAATTTGTAATCCTAGTGGACTTAAAATACATAAATAAATAACAATTAAATCGAAACCACTTTTTTATAAAGCATTTCTATTTGAAATCATGTCATTTTTTATTTGTTCTCTGATACAACTAGCAATATTTCCCATTCTATGATTTTCCACGTTTTCTGTATTTATCACGTTCACTTCTTCCAGTTCAATTTCTGAACTGGGAGGATTTCTTCATTTAAATCAATCCTTTCTTCATTTAAATCGTTCCATAATGCTACAGAATCCTTTTTTTAATTTGTTCAACAAAAATTTATCGTTTGCCGAAATTGTAATCGCCTTGTTTCTTTTGTTCTCTTTCTTTGAGTTTGGTCAGTGATGCATACTCAAGCAAAAAAATTAGCGTAAAATAAAAAAGCGACATTGTTAGCGATGCGATAGCGCTACAGAGTTCCAATTATCTTTCGCATCGCAATTTATTTTCGCATCGCGCTGCCTTTCGCATCGCAATACAGAGTACGCCCCCAGAATTCGTTTTAGAGGTATAGTTCCTTCGGCAAAGTTTCTTATTTTGATCTCTAGAATATGATTTTCACAGAGCAATGGCCGATTTTCTTGCCTCCCCACAAATCGACCCGGCCTAGTACACATAACACATACTAAACATACACATATATCTGTTTACACAACAAAAAAGGGCCAGAAGAAAGTGATGATCGATTGGGCTACAGTGGCAGCCCGATAATCAGGTACAAAACGACATCTAACAATTTTTAGTTGAACCTTTCATTCGTTTTGAGTTCCATTTTAATACTAAAGTTTTTTTCATGTAAAATAAATTTCGAGTCAAATTTGATCCACTTTTTTATCCTATTCTCATTACTGTCGATTTTCCCCTCGATTTAAAGTTTTTGCGTTAAATTTAATTTTTTGTTTATAAAATAAAAGCTTTCTTTTAGATTACCAAGTTTTTTCAGCGTATCCTCTATATTCCTGTCTATGTACGAACACAACGTACGGGTTCGATACATTCGCATTAGTTATCTTTTAGTTTTAGCATTAAGGAAAA
Source organism: Eurosta solidaginis (assembly GCF_040869045.1). Lineage (NCBI taxonomy): Eukaryota > Metazoa > Arthropoda > Insecta > Diptera > Tephritidae > Eurosta > Eurosta solidaginis. Next base: position 212,018,083 of record NC_090324.1, on the reverse strand, counting down.
TTCAATATAAAGGAAGTTTTTTTTTAATTTTTTTTTTTTTTTGATCATTATTCTAGGTTAAATATTGAACAAGTACCCAATAAAGAGTTTTCTTATAAAGTTTTGAAAGAAATTCAAACAATCACATTTATTAGCTTTATGGGTTGAGTCTATCTCATAATGATCGGCTAAGGAACGTTCAGTTGGTGTGGGTGTTGCACGAGTGCAATATAGGGGACGTGGGTGTGAGGCGACTGTGACAGATTAGATAGGCTAGGGACATGGGACATCAACTTACAGACAAATGCTAAAGTTCCGGAGTCAGTGCAATGCCCAAGGCTGGGTCAAGGCTTTACGCAGAAGGGGAGGGATGACTGACACGGACAGGCCTTTTCTTTCTGCTTTCCTTCCTTAACGTACATTTCAGGCATGAACCTCTTTTTTGTTTGTATAACTGTAGGTAAGGCGGGTGACCAAAAACTCACCCCACCCGACGAGCTAGCAGGGGCTTGTCAGCATAAATGCCACCTACGCCTTACCCCAACAGTCAGTTATATAACATATAGCTTAGGTCAATACACGACGCTTAGTTATCTTCATAAACTCAACGAAGTGGTTTGATTAGGTGAGTAGGAACAAATCCGTGTGGTTTCACAATGGGCCTATAAAGGCCTAGGTGTGGCGCTCCAATGGGGACGGCAGCCACTTGAACCTAACCTAACCTAGGTTATAATTAAACTATTATTGCTTATGAATACAAAGGCTATGTGTAAGAAGCCATAGTTTAAGAAATATTTTAGTGTTTTGTGTTCAAATCATTTTATAAATTGAATTTGCCTCAAGACTTACAATTAAGTAGACTAAAAAAAACACAACTAGATTGGGTCATACTAGTTGAATCTTTTTCTGAGTTCGAGTTTTATGGATTTTTTTTATTAAATTTCTATTTGTGAAGATCAATTCTGGAGTTTTAATCGTACAGATAGGATTACTTAGACTAGAAAATACCTAGGGTTAAGAGAATTGTTTGCAAATAAACACATGAAATTGAAATGCAGGGCTGAGGTAAAAATAATTTTGGTGTGTGGTTTGCCTTTGGACGCGCTACGGTAGGTGAAGGGTAACGCGGAGAAATGTCTGAGTGACATATAAATACTTAGACGGGCGTCGGGTTTGGGGCGCTGTAAGGAAACAGGAGTCAGCAAAGAGCCCACCTGACAGGGCAGGCCTTCATTATTTTTCTTCTCATCCTACTTTCCTCAGGATTCTTCTATTTATTTCTTTTCAGCTATGCGGGTGTGGGTGTGCAAAGCCCACCCCATTCGGCGAGCTAGCAGGGGCTTGCAACCATGCCGCATGCCACCTCCGCTTTACCACCAACAGCCAGTAACGCTACAGTCGCTGACTGTGATGGCTTGCCGTTGAAGGCACATGCTGCTTCTTGCGTAGTTGCTGTTAATGCTATTACTCCCGCGACTGAGGTCAGTGTTACCGATGTTGTTGCTGTATCTGTTGATAATTCTTCTAGTACTCAGTATCCCACTGTGAGCAGCAATAATAATCATACCGTATTAAGTGCTCTTTCGGCTACTGATATGACTCGTGCTGATTTGTCAAATGGAATTGCTGATGGCGATTTGTGCTCATTATCTGCAGTAGAGTATGTTGATAACTCTGAGCCTATTGTTGACGGCACTTCTGTCTCTCAATCATCGTCTCTAAATGTGAACAATGCTACTGATTGGACTGTTGTAGTAAACGACAAAAATATAAATAGAAACGAAATGCAAAAGAAATTACAGGTTGATGTTGGTTGAAGTGATAACACTGAATTGTCTGTTTCTGTTCGTAACAGATGGGTTCATTTGTCGTCTTTTGAACATAAAGTTACAGCGGATGACATAAAAAACTATGCTGCGAAACACACAGATATCAATATTAATTGGATCCATTGCTATACTCTTATCTAAAAAGATAACCCAGCAAATAAGCGCAGACGTGTAAATTTTAAGCTGGGTGTACCGTCATCTTTATTCCGTCTTATTATGCAGTCATTGCCTCGCAAAAGTATCTAACACATACTTGAAAGCATCCTTGTTAAGTCGAAAGTTTTTTTTTGAACCTAAATAAGAAAATAAGTCATTAAACTTTACCACTTTTGAGTTAAATTTCTTACAATGCGTCACTCATCTCAAATGAATTACACAAATCTCGCAATATTTGCCTTTCCATTCTGGCCTGGCAATTTTCGTATGCAACTCCAACTCCATAAATAATGCCGCGGCTATTGATTCCATTATAATAGACAGCTATAATTTGTGTCTGTTCGTTGGGTCCAGTTATATGCCAAAGCAAGCTGCCGGCGTAGAGGAAGGTGAAGCGAAAACGTAAACAATCCTTGCAGAAAGAATAAATAAACCTTTATAAAGTATTTTAGACCAGTGCAATGAAATTAGCATCCTTAAAATTCAGAAAATGTCAACTATTTTCGTGCAGGAATCCGTTTTAACAAAACTTGGTGGCCACGGCAGGGAATTGGCCAAAAGAACGAAAAAAACACACTTACAATTATGAAAACACTTCACTCAAAAAAATATAACACTGCGGCAATATATTCTATTGCTTTTTTTGTGCAAAATGGCGTGGATAATAAAATATAAAAGTTTTTCAATGTTTTTTACAAATTTTCTTCAATTTATTTTGTTTCAATGTTCACATTCCGTACCAACAGCTGATTTCGAAAAATCATTTGCTTTTCCTCTTCTCTTTACGATTCCGTCGTAATGCAGAATTCCAAACTTCGATTAAAGCGGAGCGTGGAACGGGAACGTAATCGAGATACAGCATAGGGTTGAATGTTATTTCTCTGGCTGTAGACCATTTCCGAGATAATCAGTTATGCGCCTTAGGTGATTTTAACTTAAGTAACATTAATAGGAGCAGTCATTTTTATAATTCAGGCTAATAATATTGTTACTCTACTTGTATCTTATGTGGTTGATAGCTTTCTAAGTATAAATCTTAAGCAAATTAATAGCATCTTCAATCAACTAACTCGATTTTTAGATCTCATATTTATTACTGATAACATCAATTAGGTTAGGTTAGGTTGAACTGGTTGGTCCATGAGGACCTCATATAGACTGCTTGAGTGTAGTCTTACCAGAATTTTGTTTTAACGACCAAACTGGAAAACCCTATCAAAAACCAGGAACTATGTTTTAAAATAACTCCGTCCTCTTGGGCACGAGCACAGAACGTGCTCGATCGTTTCCTCCTCCAACCCGCACTTCCTACATCTGCTATCACTGACCAAGCCTAATTTAAAGGCATGTGACGCCAGAAGGCAGTGTCCATTCAGAATACCCCTCATGAGTCTAAAGTCGTCTCCTTTTAATGATAGAAGCCGTCAACGCAGGAAGGTATTCTGCCCAAAATTAATTATTAATACTGATGTCAAGACGCGTCGTTTGACACCTATCTCGATATTTTTGGTAGCGTGTTAGCAGTCGACCCTCAACTAGACTTTAACCGCGTCGTTTGACACCTCTCTCGATATTTTTGGTAGCGTATTAGCAGTCGACCCTCAACTAGACTGCTCACAATTTTTTTTTTGTGCTTACGCCAACATTACAACAACCACATGAAAATCACCAACTTCAACTTCAAATATATCCGGATAGATAAAATTTGGTAATTCTATGCGGCAGCATGACACTGCTAATACGCGTCCAAAAAGTTCTATTCGCTCTCCGCCTCTCTTTCTACACAATACTTTTTCGAACGAATCGGATGGTGATGCTGTAATCAAAAGCAATAATACTAATAATATGTTCAGTGTCGAATCAACACTTAAATGCTTAATGAGAGAAATTACTTCGCTAAAGTCTAATAATGCAAAGCTCTTGTGTTTGCTTGAATCATCGATAGCTGAAGGTACCCACCTACGTACTCAAGTTAGTGACTTGCAAATTGAGCTTCGCTCTATGTACCAGTCACTGTGTGACAATAACACATTCGTTTCTAATGAGATCAGGCACTTAAAAGCTGATATTGCTAAATTTAATGCAGAATTGCCGTTGAATACCTACGCTTTCTCGAATTCTGCGTTTGGCTCTGTTTCTAAACAAACTGTTGCGGAGTGTGCTCATACTGTTGACGGCAGTCCTGACTACATGGCTGGTGCTGTTGAAAATATAAACGCTGCTGCTAACATGACTGAAGTTACATCTAATGTTGCTGGTACTGTTGTAAACATGAATGCTTCTACTGGTGATAATGTAAGCATTAATACGTTAGCAACAGAAGGTGCTGACAACATAAATGCTCCATCTTCTAATCCGAACTTACAGTCAAATACTGTTAATGCCTCTGCTAATAACATTAGCTTGTTTTCTTCGATACTCAGATCAGTGATGGAAATAATAATAAAATACGTAATGCTGTAACTAAACGCCAGAAGCAGTTGAATACTGCTGCTTCGTGTCCGACTTCAATTTCAAATTCGTCTTCGAGTTTGGCATCAACTATAGCATCTGCATCTTCTACTACTGTGAAGTCTGTAACTACAACCTCTTCTGTACAAAGTAAACTCAACGAAAATTTTAACCGCCGTAAGCCAATTTTTGTTGGATCAAATATAAGTACAGAATTGGGTGTAGTTAGTATGAGTTGGCTGCACTTATCATCATTTCAGCCATCAGTTTCCTCTAACGATATCATTAGTTATCTGGTAAGACATCTGAAGGCTGATAAGTCTAACTATGCCTGCAAAAGGCTTATAAAAAATGACACTCCGCTTGACTCATTAACAAAAGTCAACTTTAAGGTTGGTGTTACAGAAACACTATATGATGCCGTTTTATCACCAGATTTGTGGCCTGCTGGGGTGAACGTTCGGTCATTTCGTTTTTTTCCCAAAGAGTAAGGCAAACGAATTGCCCTTAGTTGTCAGTGGCAATACTAATCTTGTCAACAAGCAACTAAATATCTATTTTCAAAATGCTTCTGGCATCAGAACAAAAGCGCATGATGTTAAGTCGCTGAGCTCGCAGTTAGAGTACGATATTTTTGTCATTGTTGAAACTTGGCAGACTCCAGATTTTTTTGATGGCGAATTCTTCGATCCCAATTTGTTTGTCGTTTTCCGTAAAGACAGGGATGCGGAAAAACTGGGCGTTCTCGAGATGGAGGTGTACTTATTGCAGCTCTACGCAAGTATAATGCTTCCCTAATTCAGCTGGATAATAACGATTCGCTACTTGACCAAATCTGTGTTAAAGTTAGTGGCTCTACGTACTTCGGCTCTCTATACTTGATGGTATCTTATATTCCGCCGAATAGTTCGGAAGATCTTTATAAAGCTCATGCTGACAATATTTCATCTGTAGTTCTTAATAAGCTTGGTGATAATCCTGTATGTATTTTAGGTGACTTTAATCTAAGTGATGTCACTTGGTCTCAGGGTTTCTGTGGTTCGGGCCTCATGCCAAATAATATATCGAAGTCCTATGACTTATTTTATAGATAACATGTTAAGCTTAAACTTGCTGCAAATCAATAACTTCATTAACAGGCTTGACAGAATATTAGATCTTATATTCCTCAGTGATAATATTAATTTTAACATTTCCGAATGCCATGCACCATTTGCTCCGTCGGATATGCATCACACTACTATTGTTCTTAAACTTGAGTTTTATGTGTTTTGTGTACCCTCTGTAAATGATGATATCGCTTTTAATTTTGCACGGTGCGACATGTCTATACTTAACCATGTTTTCTCGGAAATTAACTGGGTTGATCTTTTTTCATCCTCAGATGTTAGCATTTGCTATGAGATTTTTAGATCAACGCTTTTTGACCTATGTTTAAGGCATGTTCCAGTCTTTAAGAAAAAACCGTATAAATTACCTTGGTATACTAAGGGTTTAAAAAATTGAAGAATTTGCGAATCAAATACTACAAAAAGTTTAGTCAGACCAAGAATCTGTTCTTTTACGAGAAGTATCAGCAGTATCTAAAGAAGTTTAACTGCTTGGATAAGTTTCTTTACAAAAACTATATTCTTAGCTTTGAGACAAATATTAAGTCCAATCCAAAAACATTTTGGAGTTTTATTAAATCTAAAAGGACCTGCTCCTCGGTTCCTGATTCTGTCTTTTACAAGATAATGTAGCTACAAATCCTAATGCGGTAGTGAACCTGTTTGCGGACTATTTTAGTGCATCCTATGATGATGCCCCTTCTTTCGACTTTGCATCTGATTTAAATTCTGCTCTGGATTTCGGTTCAATGTCGATTTCATGTGACGATATCTCAAGTAGTATTACTAATTTAAAGCAATCGGTCAGGACAGATTCTGATGGTGTCTCAAGTGCCTTGATTAAAGGTTGTCCGGCCTTAGTTTTGCCTCTTGAGATCGTGTTTAATATGTCACTTCAGTGCGGGGAGTTTATTGATGCTTGGAAACTTGCATCGATAACTCCTATCTACAAATCTGGAAATAAGAATGATGTCTGTAACTACAGACCTATATCAAAGCTCACTACTGTTTCGAAGTTATTTGAATGTGTTGTAAAAGACAAGTTATACTTTTCAGTGAAGAGCCTAATTTGTGCCAAGCAGCATGGTTTTGTTGCGGGACGTTCGACGGTCACCAATCTAGTGGAGTTTAGTGAGTATTGTATATCTGCTTTTGCATCTGTATACCAGGTGGATTGTATTTATACTGACTTCTCCAAAGCCTTCGATAAGGTATCACATGAGATCCTTATTCATAAACTTTCCTGTCTTGGTTTTCACTCAAATTTTCTGAAGTGGCTAAAATCTTATTTAGTTAACAGATGGTGTATTGTCTGCATTGATGGTGTATCATCCGATCCATACCTTGCAACTTCCGGCGTTCCGAAAGGCAGTATTCTTGGACCCTTGCTCTTTGTCCTGTGCATCAACGACATCAGCACTTGCTTTTCGTATGCTAGGTTTCTCTTGTACGCTGATGATCTTAAAGTTTTCTCCATTATAAAGTCTTCGCGTGATATGTTCGAACTTCAGTGTGAAATTAATAATCTCTATTCCTGGTGCGTTAGATCCCACCTTTCATTAAATATTAATAAATGCTTTCACGTAACCTACTCTAAATTGCGCTTTAAGTTTAATAGTTCATATACCATTGATAACAAACCACTGCAGACTGTTGATAAAATCAAGGACCTTGGTGTGGTTTATGATACCAAATTTTCTTTCAACAGCCATGTAAATTTTATCATAGCCAAATCGTATGCAATGCTTGGTTTTATTCGGCGTAATAGTGCAGAGTTCTCTGACCCGTATACACTCAAATTCCTTTACAATTCATTTGTACGATCTGATCTCGAGTATGCCACTATCATTTGGCGACCGTTCCAACAGTTTGCAATTAATAGGATTGAGAGAGTTCAAAAAGTTTTTCTTAAATACTGTCTGCGGTCACTTCCTTCCCTCATATAATGCACGTTTAGTTCTTTTAAATCTTAAAACTTTAGAAGCGAGAAGGTCTATTCTTTCTTTGACCTTTTTATATTGCATCATCCATGGGGATACAGATTGTGTTGCTCTTCTTTAGAAAATTAATCTTAATGTTCCAAGAAGAGAACTTAGAAGCTTTTACCCTTTTTATGGCATTAATAGTAGAACTAATTATGCGAGAAATGCCCCAATTAACCGCGCTATGAGTGAATTTAATAAGATCACATATTTTGTCGAACTTGATTTCTCTTTGTCGAAGAACGTTTTTATTAATTTATTAAAGTGTGTTTTTTAGTTATGAATTCTTTTATATTAGTCTGTAAGTGCTAGTTTTTCACTGACTTGTTAACTTTTTGTATTTCTTAATTGTAGTTTGTTTTTTAATTGTATGTAAATTGTTAGTAGTCTGTAAGAATTTTGTTAATAATATGCTGTATAGTTTTTCATTGGTAGTCTGTAAGAACATGTGTTCATAGACTTGATAAATAAATGGCAAAATGGTAAAAATATCGAAAGAGGTGTCAAAAGACGCGTATTAATCTCGACAACAATAATCCGAAACCGAAACCAACCGTTGTTGTAATTTGTCACACAAAAAAAATTGTGAACGCAGAAGGACATCACACACACCCGGACTTGGCATGGCGCAGCCCAGGGTTATTTTATATAAGCGCGGCCGAAGGCCGCCAACGCAGAAAGGTATTCTGCCCAAAAATACTACGGATCCCACCCCCGGTTTCGGAGGTACCCGCGGGTCTTTTTTCGGTTTTTCGTTAATATATTTTGAACGAGTTATATTTTTTATTTTCCGGCTTCGGATTATTAATACTGATGTCAAGACGCGTCGTTTGACACCTATCTTGATATTTTTGGACACGTATTAGCAGTCTCATGCTATCGTAAATTACCATTTTTCTGTATCTGGTGGTCTTCACATGTGTAGATTATTGCTTTTTCTGGGTAAAAGTCTAGTTGAGGGGTAGAATGCTAATACGCTACCAAAAATATCGAGTGGCGTCAAATGACGCGTATTAATATCGAGAACAATAATCCGCAGGCGGAGATGTTGCAGTCCGGACATATTTGCAGTTGAAGTTGACGATTTTCATGTGGTTGTTATGTTATTATGCATCACCGTGCCGGTAGGCCAGGATTATTTTTTATAAGCGCGGCCAAAGGCCGCCAATGCAGGTCGGTATTCTGCCCAAAAATACTATGGATCCCACCCCCCGGTTTCGGGGGTACCCGCGGATCTTTTTTCGGTTTTTCGTTAATATCTTTTGACCGAGTTAAAATTTTTATTTTCCGCCTTCGGATTATTAATACTGATATCAAGACGCGTCGTTTGACACCTATCTCGATATTTTTGGTAGCGTGTTAGCTGTCGACCCTCAAATAGACTTTAACCGCTCGGCCGAAGGCCGCCAACTCAGAATGGAGTTCTGCGCAAAAATGATATGGATCTCACCCCCGGATTCGGAGGTACCTGCTGGCCTTTTTTCGCTTTTTCGTTAATATCTTTGAACGAGTTAAAATTTTTCGCCTTCGGATTATTAATACTGATGTCAAGACGCGTCGTTTGACACCTCTCTCGATATTTTCGGTAGCCGACCCCTCAACTAGAATTTTAACACGCGGCCGAAGGCCGCCAACGCAGAAAGGTGTTCTGCGCAAAAATGCTATGGATCTCACCCCAGTTTCGGAGATACCCGCGCTCTTTTTTTTTCGTTAATATCTTTTGACCGAGTTAAAATGTTTCGCCTTCGGATTATTAATACTGATGTCAAGACGCGTCGTTTGACACCTTTCTCGATATTTTTGGGAGCGTATTAGCAGTCGACCCTCAACTAGACTGCTCACAATTTTTTTTGTGCTTACGCCAACATTACAACAACCACATGAAAATCACCAACTTCAACTTCAAATATATCCGGATAGATAAAATTTGGTAATTCTATGCGGCAGCATGACACTGCTAATACGCGTCCAAAAAGTTCTATTCGCTCACCGCCTCTCTTTCTAAACAATACTTTTTCGAACGAATCGGATGGTGATGCTGTAATCAAAAGCAATAATACTAATAATATGTTCAGTGTCGAATCAACACTTAAATGCTTAATGAGAGAAATTACTTCGCTAAAGTCTAATAATGCAAAGCTCTTGTGTTTGCTTGAATCATCGATAGCTGAAGGTACCCACCTACGTACTCAAGTTAGTGACTTGCAAATTGAGCTTCGCTCTATGTACCAGTCACTGTGTGACAATAACACATTCGTTTCTAATGAGCTCAGGCTCTTAAAAGCTGATATTGCTAAATTTAATGCAGAATTGCCGTTGAATACCTACGCTTTCTCGAATTCTGCTTTTGGCTCTGTTTCTAAACAAACTGTTGCGGAGTGTGCTCATACTGTTGACGGCAGTCCTGACTACATGGCTGGTGCTGTTGAAAATATAAACGCTGCTGCTAACAAGACTGAAGTTACATCTAATGTTGCTGGCACTGTTGTAAACATGAATGCTTCTACTGGTGATAATGTAAGCATTAATACGTTAGCAACAGAAGGTGCTGAACTTACAGTCAAATACTGTTAATGCCTCTGCTAATAACATTAGCTTGTTTTCTTCGGTACTCAGATCTGATCCTACCATTTCCAATGATACTTGTGAAAGTGATGGAAATAATAATAAAATGCGTAATGCTGTAACTAAACGCCAGAAGCAGTTGAATACTGCCGCTTCGTGTTCGACTTCAATTTCAAATTCGTCTTCGAGTTTGACATCAACTATAGCATCTGCATCTTCTACTGCTGTGAAGTTGAGCTGAAATATTGAGGAAAAAGAAAAAAAAAATTGTAAAATTGAACTGATTTAAAGGTGAATAGTCGCTAAAGGAATATTTAACAATTTATTTGAAGAATTAATGAAAACTGCATTACACTTGTATTGAAAAATCTTTAAGAAATAATTGAATTTAAACTTTGCACAATAGTATATAGGTATTAATTGGTAAAAATCTCAAAATTGTTGTAACATGTTCAAAAAAATCCATTTATATTCACAGACGCACCGCTTTGTAAAAATATTCGTATATTTTCACGGACGCACCGCTTTATATAAAAAAAATGACTTGGTTTTTAACGGAACCACCGCATATTTCAAAAAATGTACTTGGTTTTTAACGGAACCACCGCATATTTCGAAAGAATTTACTTGGTTTTTAACAACCCACCTGTTCAGAGCAGTCCCGATATTCGAAGCAGCACTAATTTCTTATTTCGTTTACATCACTAAATGGGATGATAATATGCATACCTAACTGTTATTCCCTCAGCACAACACATAATAAATTTTAAACCTTTTCTCATATGTATAACTGTTACTCTTAACACAATGCATTTAAATATTTGTTGTAACATCTATTCATTTTCATTCCTGCTATGAGATCAAATTCATAGCTAAGACAAAAAATTGTAAAACTTTGGACGTCACTTCTGCTGTGATCACGAAACAATAAAGTGCTCTACATTATACTTGTTTTATTTTATTTCGAAACAGGTGGTGCAAAACAGCACCTCCTCGAAACATTTGGTGACCCCGACGTGATCGGGTTACTTTGCGAACAAGTAAAAATTCGTTCACGTTTTAATTTAATTAAATTTGGTACAAGGCTGGAATTATTGCCGTGCAATCAGCCACCATGACAAAGGGTAGCAAGTTGAAGAAAAGTGCTGACACAACGCCAGCGAATGCAACGATGAACAACTTTGAAGTAATCACGTTCAATAAAAGAAAGGCTACGTCAATAACACATCAACTAATTGAGTTAAACAAAACTTTATCGGCGGATCGTCTTAATGAGCTGGATGAGGCTGAACTTTCTGTCCACATGGAGTACGTGGAGAGCATATACGGCAGATTCGACCACGTGCAATCGACTCTAGAAGAAGCTGATCCGTGCGAACTCGAAGCAACAAGCCGAGCAGAATTTTTTAACGTGTACCTAGAAGTCAAGGCCAAGCTGTCGCGCGAGCTCAATTTGCACAAAAAAACAAGCGCAAGACATTCATCTACAGCGAGACATTTCCCAACGGAAGACTCGCCAACTACTTTATTCTCATCGTTACGAAAATCTCGACTTCCGGATTTGAAAATACCAAATTTTAGTGGGGCGTATATCGATTGGCCTAACTACTTCGCCATGTTTACCAGCGTTATCGACAAAGATCTTGAATTGAGCAAAGTGGAAAAACTTCAACATCTACGCGCTAGCTTGCAAGGAGCTGCTTTAGAAACAATATCCTCACTCGAACCAGTGGAAGAAAATTATAACAAGGCCCTGTCGCTTCTAAAAAACAGGTTTGATAACAAATTGCTTATTTTTCAGGCGCATATAAAGGCGATGTTTGGATTCAAGATGGTTGATAAAGGCTCTGCTACTGATTTGCGTGAATTGAGCGACAAATTCAATTCACATCTTCGCGCTCTCAACACCTTGGCAACACCGCAAGAAATTTCGGATGGATTACTCATACATCTTGTCGCTAGAAAGTTTGATCAAAAGACGCAGGAAAAGTGGGAAGAAGACTTGCCTACACAAACATTGCCAAACGTGGCTTCATTTACATCGTTTTTGGAGAAGCGATGCCGCATGATGGAAAATTTGCAAAGTGCTAAGGTAACACAATCTACTAGTAACCAGGTGAGCAAAAATTCGAATGCCAATAAAGGCACCAAAAATGTTTTATTTGCATCTTCAAGTAGTTCTATATCATGCGTATTTTGTGATTCCAAAGACCATTACATAAATAGTTGCCAAAAATTTTTGAACCTGTCTCCAAATTTACGCTATAAAGAAGCCAAACGGCTACAACTTTGCTTAAACTGTCTGCGCAAGGGCCATAGTTTACAACGATGTAAGTCCGGTAATTGCCGTCATTGCTCATCCAAGCATAATTCGCTGCTTCATTTGAATTCTACTTCGTCGTCAGCGCCCTCAAATACGTCAGTAATTGAAGGCACAACCATGTCACAGCAAACACTAATTTCATCGTTATCGACAAATCTAACGCCCAAGGCCTCGGAATCGTGCGTCAAAGGTAATGTGGTATTAGCTACGGCTATACTGTCAGTAAAAAATCGTTCTGGGCTATTTGTACCATGTCGAGCCATTCTCGATTCGGCCTCTCAAATAAATTTCGTCACTACTCGTTTAGCAAATCAGCTGCAACTTCCGTTCAAAAATCATCATTTTTAATCTCCGGGATTGGCGAATCCAGTTTTGCCGCCGAAAAGGAGATCGACATTTTCGCACAGTCGCAAGATAAAACCTACAATACTTCGTTCACTGCTGTGGTAACTCCCAGCATAACAGATTACCAACCAAACTTCAGTCTTTCTTCCGAATGGAAAATACCATCGAATATTAGCCTGGCTGACCCTTTGTTCTTTAGACCACAGCGAATAGATTTGCTTATTGGAGCGGGTTTATTTTTTGATCTGATGTGCGTTGGCCAAATTCGCCTAGCTAAGAATTTGCCCATACTCCAAAAAACTCGATTGGGTTGGGTTGTCTCTGGTGGGGTTTCATATGTCAATAAAAAATCAGCAACTCTAGCTGCTTGCAGCAAAAACATAGCTGAAGAACAACAACCCAACATCCTTTTGAACGACATTGTGAAACGATTCTGGGAAATAGAGAATCGATTCGATTCCGCTGCCCCACCAGATGAAGATGATGAGTGGTGTGAGCGCCATTTCAAGGACAACTTTTCTCGTTTAGAATCTGGAGAGTATTCAGTACGTTTGCCAGCAAAAACAAACCTTAATGCTCTTGGCGATTCCTACAATCATGCTCTCTACAGATTCAAAAACTTAGAAAAAAAATTGGAAAAAAATCATGACTTGAGAATTCAGTATAATTCCTTTATGAATGAGTATGCATCGTTAAACCATATGTCGCTAGCTAAGTCGCGTACAACAACAACACCAACATTTTTTCTTCCACATCATTGCGTGCAGAAGCTAAGCAGCACTACCACAAAACTTCGCGTCGTATTCGATGGTTCTGCAAAAACAACCACAGGCTATTCTCTTAATGATTTACTATTAGCTGGCCCAACTATTCAGCCGACACTTTTCAAAACCCTTTTACAATTTCGTTTTCGTAAATTCGCTTTGTGTGGAGATATTTGTAAAATGTACCGATGTGTACGAGTGACACCTCCGGACGAATATCTTCAATGTATTTTATGGCGCGAGCATCCACTCGAAGAACTGCAGATATATAAGTTAGACACTGTCACTTATGGTACAAAATCTGCTGCCTTTTTAGCAATACGCGCTATGCATCAACTTGCCTATGATGAAGAAGAGTCATATCCATTAGGTGCGAAAATACTTAGAAGGGATTTTTATGTTGATGACCTTTTTTCAGGTGGAAATACCATACAAGAAGTAATTGAAATAAGGCATCAAGTAAAGGGTTTACTTCAACGCGGAGGATTCAATATTCGCAAATGGTGCTCAAACGAAGCTGGTACACTGCATGATGTAAATGACTCAGAGCGTGAAAGCCTACTCAAGTTCCATGATGGAACTTATATTGCAAAAACCCTTGGCCTTGTCTGGGATCCAAAGACAGACTATTTCGTATTCACCTTTTCGCCTATAATATGCAGCTCACGCACTACGAAACGCGCAATACTTTCGCATATTGCTAAATTTTATGATCCGCTTGGTTTAGTTTCGCCAGTCATTACAAAGGCAAAAATTTTTATGCAAACCCTTTGGAAAGCAAAGTTACATTGGGACGAAGCCTTGCCCCAATCATTGCAAACTTCTTGGACTGATTTTCAAGCAAAATTCGCCCTAGTCAGCAGCATTAAATTTCCTCGTTATGTACTAACTCCTTATTCAACTTGGGAGATTCACGCATTCTGTGACGCGAGCTTAGCAGCTTTTGGTGTCTGCGTTTATATTCGTTCAAAATGTGATGGTGTTTTGAAATCTCACTTGCTTTGTGCAAAGTCGAGAGTCTCACCACTAAAGAGTATAACTGTTCCTAAGTTAGAATTGTGTGCAGCCTTATTGCTTGCGGAACTCGTGGCACCCATATCGCAAGATTTTCCACATCCTCATAGAGTTCATTGCTGGTCAGACTCAATGGTTACTCTATCCTGGCTGCGAGAGCAACCGTCAAATTTTAACGTTTTTGTATCGAATAGAGTAAGCCAGATACAAGCTTTAACAGAAGGTATGACTTGGCATCACGTGCCTACTTCTTTAAATCCGGCAGACATACTTTCAAGGGGATGCACCGCCAATGAACTAATGGCATCTAAACTGTGGAGCAGTGGTCCAACATTTCTTACAAGAGAGAGTTCGTTTTGGCCAAACAACATGGTTTTTCTAACCGATTTGCCTGAACGACGGCGCAGATCTTTACTTACTTGCAAACTGCGGGAGGTGGCACTCGACTGCAAGTACCACAACTCCTTTGATAAATTGCAGCGTATATTTGCATACGTTTACTACTACTTTGCCCGATCGCGGAATATTCCCCTTGATAATCAACCACTGACTCCGCTGAATATCAAAATGGGTACGCACATGCTCATTCGTAACATTCAACAAATTCATTTTGCAGCTGAGTTCAAGGCGCTACGATCCAATGAGGAACTCAATTCATCAAGCAAGCTCAAGTCATTAAATCCATTCGTTGATACATTTGGGCTTCTTCGTGTTGGTGGGCGTTTGCAAAACTCATCATTAAATTTTGAAGCAAAACACCCAATTTTGATGCCAAAGAATCACCCAGTAACAAACGCAATGATCGAATATTTTCACCAAAAATATCTACATGCAGGCCCTCAAAGCGTACTAGCTTCGATTCGACAGCAGTATTGGCCAATTGGCGGTCGAAAGGCTGTGTCCAGCGTCATAAACAAATGCATTCGTTGTTTCCGTTTGAAACCCAAGATCTATGAGCATATTATGGGCAACCTACCATCCGACCGACTGCAAGCAAACCGAACATTTTTCACAACTGGCGTCGACTATTGTGGGCCATTCTATTACAAATCGGAAGTTCGCACAAGGGCACCGATAAAATGCTACATATGCATTTTCATTTGTTTTAGCACGAAGGCTTGCCACTTAGAGCTTGTTCCAGATCTTACCACGTCATCATTTCTGGCAGCCCTCAAACGCTTCATTTGCACAAGAGGCAAACCACACACCATTTGGTCAGATAATGCAACGAACTTTGTTGGTGCCAAAAACAAGCTGCAAGAATTAAGACAACTGTTTTCAAGCAACTCACATAAGACAGAAATAATGAATCAATGCATCTCAGAAGGCATCGCTTGGAAATTTATTCCACCTCGATCTCCGCATTTCGGCGGATTATGGGAGGCTGCGGTTAAGTCAGCGAAATTCCACTTTCTACGTACCGTTGGTTTATCAATTTTAACATTTGAAGAGCTCCGAACCCTTGTGTGTGAAATCGGAGCGATAATTAATTCTCGTCCACTTTGTCCCATTTCAGAAAATCCAGAAGATTTGAACGTGCTCACGCCAGCTCATTTCCTCATAGGCGCTCCATTTACGAGCATAATTGAACCAGACGTAACCGGTGTTGAAATCAGTCGTTTAAACCGATGGCAGCGCATATGTCATATGCAACAGGTATTTTGGAAAAAATGGAGTACCTCATACCTGTCACTGTTGCAGGAGAGGGTCAAGTGGCAAAGGTTAAACGGAGGCATTCAGGCTGGAAACATGGTAATTTTAAAAGACGAAAACCTTCCATCCATGAAATGGCGACTAGGGCGTGTGGAAAATTTGATACGCGGCGCTGATGGTGTGGTTCGTGTTATAACGATCAAAACTTCCAATGGACTAGTTAAGCGAGGAGTAAGAAAAGTTGCTGTGCTTCCGATTGAGACTGAAGCAGTTGAAAGCCTAAACCTTCCAACGGGGGGAGGATGTTCAGAGCAGTCCCGATATTCGAAGCAGCACTAATTTCTTATTTCGTTTACATCACTAAATGGGATGATAATATGCATACCTAACTGTTATTCCCTCAGCACAACACATAATAAATTTTAAACCTTTTCTCATATGTATAACTGTTACTCTTAACACAATGCATTTAAATATTTGTTGTAACATCTATTCATTTTCATTCCTGCTATGAGATCAAATTCATAGCTAAGACAAAAAATTGTAAAACTTTGGACGTCACTTCTGCTGTGATCACGAAACAATAAAGTGCTCTACATTATACTTGTTTTATTTTATTTCGAAACAGGTGGTGCAAAACAGCACCTCCTCGAAACACCACCGTTTATATATAAAAAATTCTAAATTTACACGTTACAAACTACTTATCAAATTCAACAGTCTTCGAAAATTTAAAATTATTGAAAACCGAAGTAGTTAAATGTAGAACGCACCACTTTAAAAAAAATCCAAAATGTATATATATTATAACGCACCGCATAAAAGATATTTTCTGTTTTCTATACATACATATATGTGTTATAAAAACGTAGGCAAAAATTTGTTAACTACATATATATTATACTTATGACTGCTGCTGCTCCAACCGTAAATGCTGCCGCTGTCGCCACCAATGCTGCTTATGCCGGAGTTGTTTCTGGCGGTCTTCGCCGGCGCTGCCGCTACTGGTCTCAATGCTAATGCTGGTGGTGGTGGTGGTTAAAAAAAAATGGTGATGATATGCCGTTGGCTAGTGGCGTGGGTTTATCCCGTTATGGCATATTATACGACAATTTTATTTTATTTAAAGTTTTTTATTTTTTTGCATTATTTCTTTATAATTTAGTTGTAGTTTTTAGATAATTTTATTATTTAGCGCTTTCTTTACTTTGGTTTATTTCTCCCTATTTAACGTAGGATTAGTTCCGTTGCATTAAAAATTTTCATTTATTTCAATTTAAAATTCGTATATTTTCACTGCCACTGCCACTTAGAATTACCTTTGCAAAAAAAATTTAACACCACCGCCTACCTTCTTCAAACAAAATACGGTTGCCTGCTGAGGCTCCAGCCTCACGGTCGCCATATAAAGTTCCATTTTTGGAACTTCTAAAATGTTCTTGTTGTGCCTCCACACATACACCAATTCACAAGTCAAAATGTTTTCAATTTTATTTTACTTATCTTTATTTAAGTTAGATTTAGTTTGTGTTTGTTTTTTAATATTTTACATATGTCAGCACTAAGCTTAGTGCTATTTTTGTCTCTACGTTTTACTTTTAAAAATTAAAGGCTGTCATTTAATTATTTTTCACTCAGCTTACGTATTTCGTTCTTTGTCGCAAATTATAATGGCCGGTATTTTTCTGCCGAGCCGAATTGCTCTGTTTCCAAATTGTCCCAACACCTGTTGTCCGTTCCCAGTAGACAATGGGTGTTGCAGCAATTTGGAAACAGGGTGACATTTTTATTATTTATTAAGGCTGCTGTTACAACTTGCTGAAAAGGGAGAGGCTGATTGAGGAGTGTAAGGAACACCGAATCCCCGTAGAAGTCCAAACCGTAGCCGAACTGCGTCGCGCGCTGAGCGCATATGTGCGAGCCAAACGTACAAGAAAATCAAGCGAAGACCTGCTGAAGGAGCTGGATAGAGAAGTGAGTGAAGAAGAGGGGAAATCCGTTATGCTACCCCAGCCAACAACAAAGCCAAGCCCTTCGATCCAGATTCATAGTCCCCAACCGCATGCGCATGAGAGAGAACGCGCACCACCGAAGCCAGACGAAATGAGCGACGGTGAGCTAATGAATACCGTTCGCCGCTGGGATTTGCATTTTTCGGATGAAGAGTCGCTGCACGAATTTCTGGAGAGGATAGAGGATCTTGCCGAATGTTACCGCATCCCCGTCGACCGGCTCCTCTCAACGCTGCCGGAATTTCTACGTGAAAAAGCAGTCCAATGGTACCGCATCCGTAAACAACAAATCAACCAATGGAGCGATTTTCGAACGGAGGTGCAACATTTTCTCCTACCAAGCGTCATCTTCGACATTTGGAAGAGGCCATCCGGCAACGCAAGCAACACGGCCGTGAAAAGCCAAAGACTACATCCTCGCATTAGAAACGCTGATCCGCCAGCACCCGACAATGTGTAAGGAAAACCACATCGAACGAATATACGATGGCCTACGTGTTGAATACCGCCTCTTCGTCAAGCGCAGCGAGTTTAAAAGGATCGAAAAACGGAAAAGGATCCTGGAAATAACGGAAGGATATGAGCTGCTAAAAATTGAGGAAGCGAAACAGGGCAAAGTGGCGATCCACAGCCTGTATCATCTTCAAACGGAGTACGATAGCAAGGAGTGCTGCTGGCGCTGCAAGGAACGCGGACACCACCGCTTCCAATGCAGGGGCGCTGCAGAATGTTCTGCTCCAGGTGTGGACAAGACAACATCCTCTCCAGGGACTGCCTATGCCCTTCGACCAATCAATCCACCGACAAAAATACATCCAGGATGCCGTCAAATTATGTGAGAGGAAGCCGCCAAGCATTATTTGTGCGGCCACAGAAGTATATGGAACCACCAGCCTGCAATCCCGCTGCCGAAAAGCAAGTACATGACCGTCTCTACATACCGATAACCATCGAGGGCATGAGCGTGCGCGCGCTAGTAGACACCGGCGCCACCCTCTCATACGTCGACGAGTCAATACGAAACCATCTGGAGAGGAACAAAATCAAACCACATCTTCACAGGCGGAGCGTCCAATTGGCAGACCAAACGTGTGTCTATAGCTCGAATTCGTACCCAGGAAGGATTACGTACCAAGGACAAACCACTAAAACAATGATGTCCGTCATCCCGAACCTGGCAGAACGGAAGATCTTAGGAATGGACTTTCTACGGGAAAGGGGAATCACCCTCACTCTAGATGGTCAGCCGTTAAAAGTCACCTTGACCAGGAGATCAGCCGAGCTAGACACACTATGTGCAATGACCAGCAGGGATCACGTGAACAATGGTCAAAAACCGGAGCACCACCAGAAGCGATTGAGTAAATCCGTTAGGCCAATTACCGCAGCCGAACATTCGACCATCGGTAAACATAAACGACCGATGAAGCAACGCTTCTACCCCCGTTATCCGACTATACAAACATACAACGTCAATGAGGATTACCGAAAAAGAGCGCCGAACGCGATATGCAATGCGCTCTCCCGCCGCCCGTTATAAAACACCAACCAGACATATTTTACACAATAAAAGGCGACAGAGAAGAGCCCGGTGAGATTATTGGCAACCATCCAATATCCGGAGCCATGGGAAATAGTAACCGCCAACTTCGTGCCGCTGCAACCACGTTCCAAGGAAAGAAGCACTTACCTCCACTCTACAAGTAGGTGGAGTTAATTCCGGCGCGCCAAGCAACAACGGCAAGCGTACTCAAAGCGCTACAAGAGAAGGTCTTATACCGACTTGGTTGTCCCGAAAACTTTTCCCACGGACATTGGGAAGCAGTTCGGCGGAAAAGCGTTATCGCCGTTCCTGAGCAACCACCGCACATGCGAGTAGGAGACTCCACAAATGGCATTTGCGGTAAATGTAGTCAGCAAAGAGGGTACAAAAACATATTCATGAATTTTGCATTATTTTAAAATTAGTTTTAAGAACAATGAAATTGTAATTAAACCTGATATGTAAACATTTTTTTGGAATTAAGTTTGTTAGATATAAGTGGAATAACTCTGTATATTTTATGAAATAAAATGTTAATAAAATGATGCACACATACACACCGGCAAAGCCGGCACAACGGCATACATGTAACAGCTAGGCCAGGCCTGGCGTGATACCCCTTTTCCTCACAGCAGCTTTCCGTCAACCGAAGTGGGAGGGGGACTGTAACGTAGCGTTACAATAGTACAACCCCCACTGTAACTCTTTTTCTCCTACGCCTGAGACCCCCACTCTAACCCTTTTTAACCTACGCCTGAGAGTATACATACATAGTACATTAACAGGTAGCCAACAGCAGCAGCTACATACCAATGCATCCGAATAGCATTTGGGGTTAACAATAATATGCACACAGTACGACAACTCACAGTAAATGGCAAACTGAAGTACCCAATTAGCGGTTCATTTCTCACTCGCATTATAGCAGAAGCAGTATAAAAGAGAATGAATTTGCTGTTGTCACTTCATTCCTCGCAGGTTAGTCAGAGGAAGTGGTTGCTTTATTAAGCAACCCAGTCACTCCTCGAATATACGATGGCCTACGTGTTGAATACCGCCTCTTCGTCAAGCGCAGCGAGTTTAAGACGATCGATGAGCTCCTGGAAATAACGGAAGAAGATGAGCTGCTAAAAATCGAGGAAGCGAAACAGGGCAAAGTGGCGATCCACAGCCTGCATCATCTTCAAACGGAGTACAATAGCAAGGAGTGCTGCTGGCGCTGCAAGGAACGCGGACACCGCCGCTTCCAATGCAGGGGCCGCTGGAGAATGTTCTGCTCCTGGTGTGGGCAAGACAACATCTTCTCCAGGGACTGCGTATGCCCTTCAACCAACCAATCCACCGACAAAAATACATCCAGGATGCCGTCAAGTTATGTGAGAGGAAGCCGCCAAGCATTATTTGTGCGGCCACAGAAGTATATGGAACCACCAGCCAATCCCGCTGCCAAAATGCAAGTAGATGACCGTCTCTACATACCGATAACCATCGAGGGCATGAGCGTGCGCGCGCTAGTAGACGCCGGCGCCACCATCATACGTCGACGAGTCAATACGAAACCACCTGGAGAGGAACAATATCAAACCACATCTTCACAGGCGGAGCTTCCAATTGGCAGACCAGACGTGTGTCTATAGCTCGAATTCATGTCCAGCAAGGATTACGTACCAAGGACAAACCACTAAAACAATGATGTCTGTCATCCCGAACCTGGCAGAACGGATGATCTTAGGAATGGACTTTCTACGGGAAAGGGGAATCACCCTCACTCTAGATGGTCAGCCGTTAAAAGTCACCTTGACCAGGAGATCAGCCGAGCTAGACACACTATGTGCAATGGCCAGCAGGGATCATGTGAACAATGGTCAAAAACCGGAGCACCACCAGAAGCGATTGAGTAAAACCGTTAGCCCAATTACCGCAGCCGAACCTTCGACCATCCGTAAACATAAACGACCGCTGAAGCAACGCTTTTACCCCCGTTATAAGGCTATACAAACATACAACGTCAATGAAGATTACCGAAAAAGAGCGCCGAACGCGATATGCAATGCGCTCTCCCGCTGCCCATTACAAAACACCGAACCAGACATACTTTACACAATAAAAGGCGACAGAAAAGTGCCCGGTGAGATTATTGGCAACCATGCAATATTCGCAGCCATGGGAAATAGTAACCGCGGACTTCGTGCCACCACTACCACGTTCCAAACAAAGAAGCACTTACCTGCCCGCCACGATCTACAAATTCTACAAGTGAGTCGAGTTAATCCCGGCGCGCCAAGCAAAAACGGCAAGCGTGCTCAAAGCGCTACAAGAAAAGGTCTTATACCGACTTGGTTGTCCGAAAACATTCCCCACCGACAATGGGAAGCAGTTCGGCGAAAAGCGTTATCACCGTTCCTGAGCAACCACCGCACATGTGAGTAGGAGACCCCACAAATGGCATTTTCAGTAAATGTAGTCAGCAAAGAGGGTACAAAAGCATCTTCAGCAAACATAAACTTCGGCGAAATAAAGCGACGTTAGAGCGGGTGCAGACGGAGGGAGCAGTACCAGTGGCCAGTCAACCGAGTGAAAATACAAAGGGTACCGCATTTTTTTTGCGGCCCATATATTACCGAATACCGAATGGCTATAATGCAATCACAACACGAGGTAGATGAGAACAGCGCCAATATGTCAAGGATGGAAGAAGAAGAAGAAGGATGGCAACTTATTTATAATATTCATGAATTTCGCATTATTTTAAAATTAAATATCCGGTTAGTTTTAAGAACAACGAAATTGTAATTAAACCTGATATGTAAACATTTTTTTTTCTAAATCAACTTTGCTAGGTATAAGTGGAAGGACTCTGTCTATTTTAAGGAAAAAAAAATGATAATAAAACCATGTACGCATACACACCGGCAAAGCCGGCATAACGGCACACATACAACCGCTAGGCCAGGCCTGGCGGGATACTCCTGTTCCTCACAGCGGCTTTCCGTCAACCGAAGTGGGAGGGGGACTGTAACGTAGCGTTACAATAGTATGACCCCCACTGTAACCCTTTTTCTCCTACGCTTGAGACCCCCACTCTAACCCTTTTTCACCTACACCTGAGAGTATACATACATAGTACATTAATAGGTAGCCAACAGCAGCAGCTACATACCAATGCATGCGAATAGCATTTGGCGATAACAATAATATGCACACAGTACGCCAACTCACAGTAAATGGCAAACTGAAGTACCCAATTAGCGGTTCATTTCTCACTCGCATCATAGCAGAAGCCGTCTTAGGGCGTCTTGATATCAGTATTAATAATCCGAAGGCGGAAAATAAAAATTTTAACTCATTCAAAAGATATTAACGAAAAACCGAAAAGAGACCCGCTGGTACCTCTGAAACCGGGGGTGGAATCCATAGTATTTTTCCGCAGAACATCTTTTTGAGTGGGCGGCCTTCGGCCGCGCTTATAAAAAATAACCCTGGGCTACGCCATGCCAAGTCCGGGTGTGTGGTATAACCGTGGCTACCGCCACGGTGGTGCACAATTTTTTTGTGGGTACAAACACAACAACAACCACATGAAAATCGTCAACTTCAACTGCAAATATCTCCGGACTGCAACATCTACGCGTCTTTTGACACCTCTCGATAGTTTTGGTAGCGTATTAGCAGTCGACCACTCAACTAGACTTTTACCCAGAAAAAGCAATAATCTACACATGTGAAGACCACCAGATACAGAAAAAATGGTAATTTACGACAGCATGAGACTGCTAATACGCGGATATAGGGTAATAGTCTAGTTGAGGGTCGACTGCTAACACGCTACCAAAAATATCGAGAGGTGTCAAACGACGCGTCTTGACATCAGTATTAATAATCCGAAGGCGAAAAATTTTAACTCGTTCAAAAGATATTAGCGAAAACCGAAAAAAGACCCGCGGGTACCTCAGAAACCGAGGGTGGGATCCATAGCATTTTTGCGCAGAAGATATTTTCAGTTGAAGTTGGCGATTTTCATGTGTTTGTTGTTGTGTTGTATCCACAAAAAAATGTGCATCACCGTGGCGGTAGCCACGGTTATACCACACACCCGGACTTGGCATGGCGTGGCCCAGGGTTATTTTTTATAAGCGCGGCGGGTAATAGTCTAGTTGAGGGGTCGACTGCTAATACGCTACCAAAAATATCGAGAGGTGTCAAACGACGCGTTTTGACATCATTATTGATAATCCGAAGGCGGAAAATAAAAATTTTAACTCGTTCAATAGATATTAACGAAAACCCGAAAAAAGACCAGCGGGTACCTCCGAAACCGAGGGTGGGATCCATAGTATTTTTGCGCAGAACACCTTTCTGCGTTGGCGGCCTTCGGCCGCGTTTATAAAAAATAACCCTGGGCTACGCCATGCCAAGTCCGGGTGTGTGGTATAACCGTGGCTACCGCCACGGTTTTGCACATTTTTTTTGTGGGTACAACTTCAACTGCAAATATCTCCGGACAGAGATAAAATTTTTCTTTTCCGCCTTCGGATTATTGTTCTCGAAATTAATAGGCGTCTTTTGACACCTCTCTCGATATTTGTGGCAGCGCATTAGCAGTCGACCCCTCAACTAGACTTTTACCGCGCGGCCGAAGGCCGCCAACGCAGAAAGGTGTTCTGCGCAAAAATGCTATGGGTCTCACCCCCGGTTTCGGAGGTACCTGCGGGTCTTTTTTCGGGTTTTCGTTAATATCTTTTGAACGAGTTAAAATTTGTCGCCTTCGGATTATTAATACTGATGTTAAGACGCGTCGTTTGACACCTCTCTCGATATTTTTGGTAGCGTATTAGCAGTCGACCCTCAACTAGACTGTTCACAATTTTTTTTTGTGCTTACGCCAACATTACAACAACCACATGAAAATCACCAACTTCAACTTCAAATATATCCGGATAGATAAAATTTGGTAATTCTATGCGACAGCATGACACTGCTAATACGCGTCCAAAAAGTTCTATTCGCTCACCGCCTCTCTTTCTAAACAATACTTTTTCGAACGAATCGGATGGTGATGCTGTAATCAAAAGCAATAATACTAATAATATGTTCAGTGTATCAACACTTAAATGCTTAATGAGAGAAATTACTGCGCTAAAGTCTAATAATGCAAAGCTCTTGTGTTTTTTTTTTTTTTTTTTTTAATGGACGTTGTGGCAGCGCGCTGCCCTCAAGTGGCCCAATGAAACCAGGCTAATCCTGTTCACGCGATCGATTTATATATATATATAATAACTTTTTTTTTTATTTATTTATTTTTTTTTTTTATTTTGCCGAGTCTTTGATGGGCAGCGGTTTGTCAAGCGTCACGAACTGAGACTGCTCAGCTACAGAAGAAATTTCATCAGCCAAGCGTAATACGTAAAGATAACAGAAGCAAACGTATTATACATTAATTTAGAGAGGTGAGAACAATCTTTTTTATAGAAAAAAGGGAGTCCGAGCTATCAAATGTGTTTGAGTGAGAGTTATAATCTTGGCATAAACGCCGAAAAGGTTCATTTTGTTCGAAATTCGTTCTACATTGTTTCAGCAGAAGAGGTTTGAAGTGTCTCCATGTCCGAGAGGGAACGCAAAAGTTCACTTCATTCAGAAGGAATGGGCTCGAAATTGATCCATTTAAAAGTTTTGTCATAAATATTACACCAAGCATTTCCCTTCGACTAGCAAGAGTTGGAAGATTGATAAGCTTTAATCGATTAGTATAAGGTGGAAGATTAGTTAAAGAGTCCCATTGGAAATTTCTTAAGGCAAATAGTTAAAATTGTTTTTGTATTGATGCGAGACTGTCTGCATGGACTTGATAACGCGGATTCCAAATTATCGAGCCGTATTCTAATATTGGCCTAACTAATGTTGTAAAAAGTGCTTTAGTTATGTAAGGGTCGTTAAATTCTTTTGACCACCGTTTAACAAATGCAAAAACACCTTTGCCTTTATTCACTGTAGCATTAATATGAAGATTGAAACTAAGTTTGGAATCCATCATGACTCCCAAGTCAATAAAATTGTTTACAGTTTCTAGACTATAGTTGTTAATTGTATATGAAGCTGGTGGCGAAACTCTCCGAGAAAAACACATGAATTTACATTTTTTGAGATTGAGCGGCATATAATTTACATTGCACCAGGTAACCAAGTGATTTAAATCCATTTGAAGCAAGGAATGTTCCTCAACCGAGGCACATGATTTGAAAAGTTATACATCGTCTGCGTACATCAAGATTTTTGAGTATTTAATTGTACCAGATATATCGTTTATGAACAACAAGAACAGAATCGGACCAAGATGGCTGCCCTGAGGAACACCAGAAGAAACATTGATGACCCCAGAAAGCGTATTTTTAAAGATTACTTTTTGCGTACGATAACCAAGATACGAAGAAATCCAACATATAAGACGGGGTTGAAAACCGAGTTGACTGAGCTTATGAATAAGTAATGGGTGTGATACTTTGTCGAAAGCTTTACTGAAATCGGTGTAAATTACATCAGTGTGAAGGCCTTTTCTAAATCCATTAGAAACGTGGGTGGTAAATTCTAGTAAATTGGTGATAGGTGATTTGCCCTTACAGAACCCATGCTGCGAGCTTGCAATTATGGGGGAAATAGAGAATGTTAGGTGGTGGGTAACAATAGCCTCAAATAACTTTGGGATAGCGGATAACTTTGCTATGCCCCGGTAGTTTTCTATTGAAGACCTGCTTCCATTTTTATGAAGCAGAATAAGAAAAGATTCCTTCCATATTGTTGGGAAAACGCCATAAATTAAAGATAAATTAAATAAATCTGTTAGCGGCTGATAGATGTTTGCGGCACATTTTTTAAGAAAGTGTGTCGGGGCCGTATGAATATGATACTTTTAAAGTTTTTAAATAAGATAATACATCTTCTGAAGATATAAATGGAGCTCTGATTGAATAACATGAATCAATATGGTATGGGTATTCATTAGGTGAAACGTTGGTCTCAATAGAGTAATTTGATTTGAAAAATTCCGCAAAGAAGTCGGCGATCTCTTGATCATCGCTGGAAATATTATCTTGGAATTTCATGGATGATGGAAACCCTTTCACCCTGCGTTTAGAGTTTACGAATACGTAAAATGCCTTCGGGTTGCAAGTTATATTTCTTTTCATTTTACAAAGATAAGCTTTGTAACACTTTTTGTTCAATTGAAAATACTTGCAGCGTAGAATCGAGTACTGTAAGTAATGGTTATGTAAACCCGTCTTTTTGAACAACTTGAAAGATCGAGACTTTTTATTCTTTAAAGTTTTCAGCTCTTTAGTGAACCATACTTGGCTTGTATCGGAATGTACACAAATCCGCTTAGGTACGTATTTTTCAAAAAGACAGTAAATGGTATTGTAAAAGTGAGAAAAGCTTTGCTCCACATCAGCATTAAATATTGACCACACTATTCGAGATAGATCACGATTTAATTTTTTAAAATTGGCCTTCGCAAAGTCGAAGCGATAACTGGAGTCGTATCGTTTATTTCCGCTGTTACAAGCATAATTTACAACTTCGTAAACTATTTTGAGGGAAGGGTGGTAAGCATCTTCAGGTTCAATAATGGGTTCGCATCGACTAATGGAATATTTAGATTCATCATCCACAAAGGCTAAATCTAACACTCTTCCGAATTTACTCCATTGGATGTTGATTTGTTGAAGGCACAGCTCATACATTCCGTCTAGAAATATATTGTTGGAAGACTTTGACGAAACTGGTACGATATTAAAGTCAGAGATGCACCACGATATGTGTGGCATATTGAAGTCACCCAAGACAATAATGTAATCGGAAAGCTTTAGCATCGAATTAACAGTTCTTAGCAAGGAAATGTGATGCATATAAACGGACAGTTCAGAGGATGGCGGGATATAACAGATGGCCAAATAAATGTGGATAGTTGCTAGTTGTGTGCGTATGCACAAGAACTCAGTTGTATCGGTGGCGGTTACGCAAACCGTGTACAGCAAGCAGAACCCCACCTCCAACCCTGTTCAGGCGGTCATTTCGATATATCTGGTAGTCATTACAGAGGATCTCTGAGTTAAAAACATGAGGTTTCAGCCAGGTTTCGGTTAAAGCAATTATATCGTAGCTTGAGTTAAATGAGTTTAAAAACAGTTCTGTTAACTTGGTGTTTAAGCCTCTTAACATTTTGGTAAAGTATATCTAAAGCAGATTTTTCGTTCAGTTTTTTAACTCAGTGTTATTAACAGGGATATTTGCTAAGTTTGGAACACTCTTATTCCGCCTATATTCAAATTCCCGCACAAGTGCCCCAGAGGGCCAAAAATCGTTACTCAAGATAGTGTCAAAATGGTCAATAGGTAATCTAATCTAAAGGAAGATACGTTTCTTTCATAACTAAAATTAAATTTCCGAATTGTTACGTCATGGGTTTTCCTTTTTGAGAAGATATACGATTTCAGATCCTCATCAGTAGTATCCCTCTCGAATCTTGACACGAATATCGATTTTTTAGGAGGGACTACAACCAACTTCCTAGTTCCAGGCTCAGTCGCCTGAGAACGGTTTGCAGGTTCAATATTTTTTCTAGCTGCTAGTTTTGTTGGAGGTGCCTTTGATGTTGAAGGCTCTACTGTAAGAGGACTTGGAGATGCTAAGTTTATTAATTCTATCGTGCTAGGTGTAGGAACGATTGGGTTCTGGATGTTTTGAACGGGGTCTAGGGTCAATACGCCAGCCGAGACATCAGTTCGTTTTCGTTTGCTGTCACGACTGTCGCTGTTAGCATTAGCAGCTGAATCGGTAACACATTTGAAAGTTTTAAACAAGTTTTCATAATACTTGAATTTATCCCCTAATGTAGAAAGTTCCTTACCGATTTCGGAGAATGCGTTTCGGGTATGTTTGAAAAGCTTAAAAAGATCCACTTCCGTGGATCTGCATTTCAAGCACGACCAACGCACACCCTTGTTATCGTTGATCGCATCACACACCCTTGCTGTTAAACTAGCGCACTTCATATGAGCAAGCTCATCACAAAGCCAGCACGACACGAAACGCTCGGTATCACCTTTCAATTGGCAGTTAACAAAATTGCAAGACATTATAAGTTAAAGTAAAATTGATTAAACAGACGGAGGCAGTGAAAATAGTTTGGAGATCACAGTAAGAAAATCACTGTTTGAGAAGTTTGAAGATCACTGTATGAGCAGTTTAAGATCGCTATTAACTGACGCTTAAATGAATCATCGATAGCTGAAGGTACCCACCTACGTGCTCAAGTTAGTGACTTGCAAATTGAGCTTCGCTCTATGTACCAGTCATTGTGTGACAATAACACAGTCGTTTCTAATGAGCTCAGGCACTTAAAAGCTGATATTGCTAAATTTAATGCAGAATTGCCGTTGAATACCTACGCTTTCTAGAATTCTGCTTTTGGCTCTGTTTCTAAACAAACTGTTGCGGAGTGTGCTTATACTGTTGACGGCAGTCCTGACTACATGGCTGGTGCTGTTGAAAATATAAACGCTGCTGCTAACATGACTGAAATTACATCTAATGTTGCTGGTACTGTTGTAAACATGAATGATTCTACTGTTGATAATGTAAGCATTAATACGTTAGCAACAGAAGGTGCTGACAACATAAATGGCCATCTTCTAATCCGAACTTACAGTCAAATGCTGTTAATGCCTCTGCTAATAACATTAGCTTGTTTTCTTCGGTACTCAGATCTGATCCTACCATTTCCAATGATACTTGTGAAAGTGATGGAAATAATAATAAAATGCGTAATGCTGTAATTAAACACCAGAAGCAGTTGAATACTGCTGCTTCGTGTTCGACTTCAATTTCAAATTCGTCTTCGAGTTTGGCATCAACTATAGCATCTGCATCTTCTACTACTGTGAAGTCTGTAACTACAACTTCTTCTGTACAAAGTAAACGCAACGAAAATTTTAACCGCCGTAATCCAAATTTTATTGGATCAAATATAAGTACAGAATTGGGTGTAGTTAGTATGAGTTGACTGCACTTATCATCATTTCAGCCATCAGTTTCCTCTAACGATATCATTAGTTATCTGGTAAGACATCTGAAAGCTGATAAGTCTAACTTTGCCTGCAAAAGGCTTATAAAAAATGACACTCCGCTTGACTCATTAACAAAAGTCAACTTTAAGCTTGGTGTTACAGAAACACTATATGATACCGTTTTATCACCAGATTTGTGGCCTGCTGGGGTGAACGTTCGGTCATTTCGTTTTTTTCCCAAAGAGTAAGGCAAACGAATTGCTCTTAGTTGTCAGTGGCAATACTAATCTTGTCAACAACCAACTAAATATCTATTTTCAAAATGCTTCTGCCATCAGAACAAAAGCGCATGATGTTAAGTCGCTGAGCTCGCAGTTAGAGTACCATATTTTTGTTATTGTTGAAACTTGGCTGACTCTAGATTTTTTTGATGGCGAATTCTTCGATCCCAATTTGTTTGTCGTTTTCCGTAAAGACAGAGATGCGGAAAAACTGGGCGTTCTCGAGGTGGAGGTGTACTTATTGCAGCTCTACGCAAGTATAATGCTTCCCTAATTCAGCTGGATAATAACGATTCGCTACTTGACCAACTCTGTGTTAAAGTTAGTGGCTCTACGTACTCCGGCTCTCTATACTGGATGGTATCTTATATTCCGCCGAATAGTTCGGAAGATCTTTATAAAGCTCATGCTGACAATATTTCATCTGTAGTTCTTAATAAGCTTGGTGATAATCATGTATGTATTTTAGGTGACTTTAATCTAAGTGATGTCACTTAGTCTCAGGGTTTCTGTGGTTCGGGCCTCATGCCAAATAATATATCGAAGTCCTATGAGACTTATTTTATAGATAACATGCTAAGCTTAAACTTGCTGCAAATTAATAACTTCACTAACAGGCTTGACAGAATATTAGATCTTATATTCCTCAGTGATAATATTAATTTTAACATGTCCGAATGCCATGCACCATTTGCTCCGTCGGATATGCATCACACTACTATTGTTCTTAAACTTGAGTTTTATGTGTTTTGTGTATCCTCTGTAAATGATGATATCGCTTTTAATTTTGCACGGTGCGACATGTCTATACTTAACCATGTTTTCTCGGAAATTAACTGGGTTGATCAACTATAGCATCTGCATCTTCTACTACTGTGAAGTCTGTAACTACAACTCCTTCTGTACAAAGTAAACGCAACGAAAATTTTAACCGCCGTAAGCCAAATTTTGTTGGATCAAATATAAGTACAGAATTGGGTGTAGTTAGTATGAGTTGGCTGCACTTATCATCATTTCAGCCATCAGTTTCCTCTAACGATATCATTAGTTATCTGGTAAGACATCTGAAGGCTGATAAGTCTAACTATGCCTGCAAAAGTCTTATAAAAAATGACACTCCGCTTGACACATTAACAAAAGTCAACTTTAAGCTTGGTGTTACAGAAACACTATATGATGCCGTTTTATCACCAGATTTGTGGCCTGCTGGGGTGAACGTTCGGTCATTTCGTTTTTTTCCCAAAGAGTAAGGCAAACGAATTGCCCTTAGTTGTCAGTGGCAATACTAATCTTGTCAACAAGCAACTAAATATCTATTTTCAAAATGCTTCTGGCATCAGAACAAAAGCGCATGATGTTAAGTCGTTGAGCTCGCAGTTAGAGTACGATATTTTTGTCATTGTTGAAACTTGGCTGACTCCAGATTTTTTTGATGGCGAATTCTTCGATCCAAATTTGTTTGTCGTTTTCCGTAAAGACAGGGATGCGGAAAAACTGGGCGTTCTCGAGGTGGAGGTGTACTTATTGCAGCTCTACGCAAGTATAATGCTTCCCTAATTCAGCTGGATAATAACGATTCGCTACTTGACCAAATCTGTGTTAAAGTTAGTGGCTCTACGTACTTCGGCTCTCTATACTTGATGGTATCTTATATTCCGCCGAATAGTTCGGAAGATCTTTATAAAGCTCATGCTGACAATATTTCATCTGTAGTTCTTAATAAGCTTGGTGATAATCCTGTATGTATTTTAGGTGACTTTAATCTAAGTGATGTCACTTGGTCTCAGGGTTTCTGTGGTTCGGGCCTCATGCCAAATAATATATCGAAGTCCTATGACTTATTTTATAGATAACATGTTAAGCTTAAACTTGCTGCAAATCAATAACTTCATTAACAGGCTTGACAGAATATTAGATCTTATATTCCTCAGTGATAATATTAATTTTAACATTTCCGAATGCCATGCACCATTTGCTCCGTCGGATATGCATCACACTACTATTGTTCTTAAACTTGAGTTTTATGTGTTTTATGTACCCTCTGTAAATGATGATATCGCTTTTAATTTTGCACGGTGCGACATGTCTATACTTAACCATGTTTTCTCGGAAATTAACTGGGTTGATCTTTTTTCCTCCTCAGATGTTAGCATTTGCTATGAGATTTTTAGATCAACGCTTTTTGACCTATGTTTAAGGCATGTTCCAGTCTTTAAGAAAAAACCGTATAAATTACCTTGGTATACTAAGGGTTTAAAAAAATTTAAGAATTTGCGAATCAAATACTACAAAAAGTTTAGTCAGACCAAGAATCTGTTCTTTTACGAGAAGTATCAGCAGTATCTAAAGAAGTTTAACTGCTTGGATAAGTTTCTTTACAAAAACTATATTCTTAGCTTTGAGACAAATATTAAGTCCAATCCAAAAACATTTTGGAGTTTTATTAAATCTAAAAGGACCTGCTCCTCGGTTCCTGCTTCTGTCTTTTACAAGATAATGTAGCTACAAATCCTAATGCGGTAGTGAACCTGTTTGCGGACTATTTTAGTGCATCCTATGATGATGCCCCTTCTTTCGACTTTGCATCTGATTTAAATTCTGCTCTGGATTTCGGTTCAATGTCGATTTCATGTGACGATATCTCAAGTAGTATTACTAATTTAAAGCAATCGGTCAGGACAGATTCTGATGGTGTCTCAAGTGCCTTGATTAAAGGTTGTCCGGCCTTAGTTTTGCCTCTTGAGATCGTGTTTAATATGTCACTTCAGTGCGGGGAGTTTATTGATGCTTGGAAACTTGCATCGATAACTCCTATCTACAAATCTGGAAATAATAATGATGTCTGTAACTACAGACCTATATCAAAGCTCACTACTGTTTCGAAGTTATTTGAATGTGTTGTAAAAGACAAGTTATACTTTTCAGTGAAGAGCCTAATTTGTGCCAAGCAGCATGGTTTTGTTGCGGGACGTTCGACGGTCACCAATCTAGTGGAGTTTAGTGAGTATTGTATATCTGCTTTTGCATCTGGATACCAGGTGGATTGTATTTATACTGACTTCTCCAAAGCCTTCGATAAGGTATCACATGAGATCCTTATTCATAAACTTTCCTGTCTTGGTTTTCACTCAAATTTTCTGAAGTGGCTAAAATCTTATTTAATTAACAGATGGTGTATTGTCTGCATTGATGGTGTATCATCCGATCTATACCTTGCAACTTCCGGCGTTCCGAAAGGCAGTATTCTTGGACCCTTGCTCTTTGTCCTGCGCATCAACGACATCAGCACTTGCTTTTCGTATGCTAGGTTTCTCTTGTACGCTGATGATCTTAAAGTTTTCTCCATTATAAAGTCTTCGCGTGATATGTTCGAACTTCAGTGTGAAATTAATAATCTCTATTCCTGGTGCGTTAGATCGCAC
Source organism: Eurosta solidaginis (assembly GCF_040869045.1). NCBI lineage: Eukaryota > Metazoa > Arthropoda > Insecta > Diptera > Tephritidae > Eurosta > Eurosta solidaginis. Next base: position 211,984,594 of record NC_090324.1, on the reverse strand, counting down.
CTTTCTTTAAATATTAATAAATGCTTTCACGTAACCTACTCTAAATTGCGCTTTAAGTTTAATAGTTCATATACCATTGATAACAAACCACTGCAGAATGTTGATAAAATCAAGGACCTTGGTGTGGTTTATGATACCAAATTTTCTTTCAACAGCCATGTAAATTTTATCATAGCCAAATCGTATGCAATGCTTGGTTTTATTCGGCGTAATAGTGCAGAGTTCTCTGACCCGTATACACTCAAATTCCTCTACAATTCATTTGTACGATCTGATCTCGAGTATGCCACTATCATTTGGCGACCGTTCCAACAGTTTGCAATTAATAGGATTGAGAGAGTTCAAAAAGTTTTTCTTAAATACTGTCTGCGGTCACTTCCTTCCCTCATATAATGCACGTTTACTTCTTTTAAATCTTAAAACTTTAGAAGCGAGAAGGTCTATTCTTTCTTTGACCTTTTTATATTGCATCATCCATGGGGATACAGATTGTGCTGCTCTTCTTGAGAAAATTAATCTTAATGTTCCAAGAAGAGAACTTAAAAGCTTTTACCCTTTTTATGGCATTAATAGTAGAACTAATTATGCGAGAAATGCCCCAATTACCCGCGCTATGAGTGAATTTAATAAGATCTCATATTTTGTCGAACTTGATTTCTCTTTGTCGAAGAACGTTTTTATTAATTTATTAAAGTGTGTTTTTTAGTTATCAATTCTTTTATATTAGTCTGCAAGTGCTAGTTTTTCACTGACTTGTTAACTTTTTGTATTTCTTAATTGTAGTATGTTTTTTAATTGTATGTAAATTGTTAGTAGTCTGTAAGAATTTTGTTAATAATATGCTGTATAGTTTTTTCATTGGTAGTCTGTAAGAACATGTGTTCATAAACTTGATAAATAAATGGAAAAATGGTAAAAATATCGAAAGAGGTGTCAAAAGACGCGTATTAATCTCGACAACAATAATCCGAAACTGAAACCAACTGTTGTTGTAATTTGTCACACAAAAAAAAGTGAACGCAGAAGGACATCACCGTGGCGGTAGCCACGGTTATTCCACACACCCGGACTTGGCATGGCGCAGCCCAGGGTTATTTTTTATAAGCGCGACCGAAGGCCGCCAACGCAGAAAGGTATTCTGCCCAAAAATACTATGGATCCCACCCCCGGTTTCGGAGGTACCCGCGGGTCTTTTTTCGGTTTTTCGTTAATATCTTTAGAACGAGTTAAATTTTTTATTTTCCGCCTTCGGATTATTAATACTGATGTCAAGACGCGTCGTTTGACACCTATCTTGATATTTTTGGTAGCGTATTAGCAGTCGACCCCTCAACTAGATTATTACCGGCCGCGATTATAAAAAATAACCCAGGGCTATGCCATGCCAAGTCCGGGTGTGTGGTATAACCGTGGCTACCGCCACGGTCATGTACATTTTTTTTTGTGGGTACCACACAACAACAACCACATGAAAATCGCCAACTTCAACTGCAAATATGGACGCGTATTAGCAGTCTCATGCTATCGTAAATTACCATTTTTTCTGTATCTGGTGGTCTTCACATGTGTAGATTATTACTTTTTCTGGGTAAAAGTCTAGTTGAGGGGTAGACTGCTAATACGCTACTAAAAATATCGAGAGGCGTCAAATGACGCGTATTAATATCGAGAACAATAATCCGAAGGCGGAGATGTTGCAGTCCGGACATATTTGCAGTTGAAGTTGACGATTTTCATGTGGTTGTTATTGTGTTTGTACCCACAAAAAAAATTGTGCATCACCGTGGCGGTAGCCCAGGGTTATTATTTATAAGCGCGGCCGAAGGCCGCCAACGCAGAACGGTATTCTGCCCAAAAATACTATGGATCCCACCCCCCGGTTTCGGGGGTACCCGCGGGTCTTTTTCGGTTTTTCGTTAATATCTTTTGACCGAGTTAAAATTGTTATTTTCCGCCTTCGGATTATTAATACTGATATCAAGACGCGTCGTTTGACACCTATCTCGATATTTTTGGTAGCGTATTAGCAGTCGACCCCTCAACTAGATTATTACCGGCCGCGATTATAAAAAATAACCCACGGCTATGCTATGCCATGCCAAGTCCGGGTGTGTGGTATAACCGTGGCTACCGCAGCAGTCGACCCTCAACTAGACTTTAACCGCGCGGCCGAAGGCCGCCAACGCAGAATGGAGTTCAGCGCAAAAATGCTATGGATCTCACCCCCGGTTTCTGAGGTACCTGCTGGCCTTTTTTCGCTTTTTCGTTAATATCTTTGAACGAGTTAAAATTTTTCGCCTTCGGATTATTAATACTGATGTCAAGACGCGTCGTTTGACACCTCTCTCGATATTTTTGGTAGCGTATTAGCAGTCGACCCTCAACTAGACTGTTCACAAATTTTTTTGTGCTTACGCCAACATTACAACAACATTACAAACTCTCTCGATATTTTTTGACGCGTATTAGCAGTCTCATGCTGTCGTAAAGAATTACCATTTTTTCTGTATCTGGTGGCCACATGTACAGATTATTGCTTTATCAGTTTATGTACATACCTATGGTTAGTGATGCTGCACGGTATTAAGAATGCGTAAATTATTTCTATCATATTTCTTTAATATTATAATTTATTAACTAATTAATTAAGTTGAGATTTTTTAAGACTGCAGAAATTTTAACTGAGTGATTCGGAATTAGTGATGGAACGATATTTCACTATCGGTGATTGCATCGCCGCGATTGAAAAATCGGTAAAGCCTTCAACACAGAGATGACCATTTCACCATTACTACTTTTCCTGCTCTCCACTAACACATCGACGTTTCATGCTGTCATCGAAATTACAGTGTCATATTTAATGACAGTTAAAGATGACTTGATAGAAAACACTTTCATTTTTTTCGCTCTCACGGGGGATTTATCTCAAATTTGTGCTGGCAACAATCACACATAAACCCCTCGCGCCAGCTGAAGCGGGCGCCCGAACAAAAAGTATGCCAGCTAAAACGAAGAACGGGCCAAAACATAACATGTGAACATAAGTGTTTTGCGCGGATATTGTTCTGGTCTCCAAACCGGTGTTGGACCCACCCAGGGTAATTTTTGAAATTCCATACGACGGCATGACACTTCTAATACGCGTCCAAAAATATCGAGAGAGGTGTCAAACGACGCGCCTTGACATCAGTATTAATAATCCGAAACCGGAAAATAAAATTTTTAACTCATTCAAAAGAACGAAAAACCGAAAAAACCCGTGGGTCCCTCCGAAACCGGGCGTGAAATCCATAGTATTTTTGCGCAAACACCTTTCTGCGTTGGCGGCCTTCGGCCGCGCTTATAAAAAATAACCCTGGGCTACGCCACGCCAAGTCCGGGTGTGTGGTATAAACGTGGCTACCGCCACGGTGATGTCCTTCTGCGTTCACAATTTTTTTTTGTGGGAGGTATTACAACAACGGTTGGGTTCGGTTTCGGATTATTGTTGTCGAGATTAATACGCGTCTTTTGACACCTCTTTCGATATTTTTGGACGCGTATTAGCAGTGTCATGCTGTCGTATAGAATTACCAAATTGTATCTATCCGGAGATATTTGAAGTTGAAGCGATTTTCATGTGGTTGTTGTAAAGTTGGCGTAAGCACAAAAAAAAATTGTTAACATAAGTGTTTTGTGTGGATTTAGGGTAATAGTCTAGTTGAGGGTCGACTGCTAATACGCTACCAAAAATATCGAGAGAGGTGTCAAACGACGCGTTTTGACATCAGTATTAATAACCGAAGGCGAAAAATTTTAACTCGTTCAAAAGATATTAACGAAAAACCGGAAAAAGGCCCGCAGGTACCTCCGAAACCGGGGGTGAGATCCATTGCATTTTTGCGCAGAACACCTTTCTGCGTTGGCGACCTTCGGCCGCGCGGTAAAAGTCTAGTTGAGGTATAATGTAAAGTTGCGGCTTCGCTAACCAACCCATACAATTCACCTAGGTTAGGTTACCTGCTTCTTCGCCCCGTTTTACCATGTGGCGTCACCTTGCTGTTCTTATATTTTCCATTATCTTGGAGGGCGCCGCCTCCATATGGACGCCATGTCACGTTTATATTAATCACGTGGCGGTCTTCTCCGCCAGAAACTCATGGATTTAAAGAAAGGAAAAACTTTTAAATTTTAACAATACTTTATTTAAATGACCAATTCTAAAAAGCGTCCAATTCACTGAGTAGCCGAAATTATATTGATGGCGGTGAAACATGAAAATGCCGATGTCACTCTTGGCACTCGTCATTTTCATGTTTTACCCCACATATATCGTATTCTCTCTTACATGCTATATTTCAATGCTCATGTCATATTATTGTGTATTTGGTTCTTTCTATTTGTAATATTCACAATTAAATATCATTGTGAGTAACAATGTTGAGATGTTGCCAGATGATTATTAAAAAGTTAATTTGGGAGATTTTATCCTTACATCACCCTTTTTGGGGAAAAGAAGAATTGACAAAGTGATCAATTTTGTCACATTCTTCTTTGGCCATAACTTATAAAAATTGTTGCGAACAAACGAATATATATTTATATTAGGGTGTACCTTCCCTTTTTTTTTATTCGTTGGTTCGGAACCATTTTTATTAATAATTGAAAAAAGATTTTATACATCGAGTAGTTAGATTTTAGTTAAATTTTTATAGTTCATTGTAACTTAAATGAAAGGTATAAATATTAATAATTTTTTTTTTTTAATTTATGACAAAATATGTTGAATGTTTCTCTTTTTTTTTGGAAATATTTGTGTTTTACATATTCAGTTTAAAGTTTTATGTTTTGTATTACATATTAAATTTTTAATTTATGTGTTACATACAATTTTATAAGAAAGTTTTTTTTTTTTGAATGTACAAAATTCGTATTTTCTCTTTTTGCTTTTTGGTATAACAGTTTTTAGGACTTCATGGCTGCTACAGTGCTCGGAAATAAATTTTGGATTTGCTTTTTAATCAAATTTAAGGTTTAGTGAGAGTATTAAAGTAATGTTAATTTACTTTACTAAGGCGGTTTTTATGTACCACTTTTTCTTTGTTTTTGACTTCATCGAAAATAGTTACGTTGGGTTCGTTAATTTTGGTTATGATGAACGGACCTTGATAAATATTTTCGTGTTTATGATGTGGGTCTTTTTGTAAAAGCACTCTATCTCCGATTTTTACAATTAAAGGTCGTGCCGTTTTATCGTAAAGATTTTTACTTTGTAATTTATTTTTATTAATTAGATTTTGTGCCATTTTGTACGTTTTCTGCATCCTAAACTTAACTTCTTTGGCATAGTTTTCGACGTTATAGATCGGGTCAATTTTTTCTTTTGTTAATTCATTAGGCAAAGTTGCTCGTAAGGCGAAAATTGATTGTCGAAAACTGTGCTACTCGTAGTGTTGTGTAGGAAGGTAAAATATTTTAAATAAACATCCCAATCAGAAAAATTGTCTTTTAGATATGCACGTAAGTATTCATTAAACACTCTATGATTACGTTCAATCGTGCCAACAGTTTCATGATGGTATGCAGTTGAAAAATTATGGTTAATGTTTAAAAGCTTTGTTAATTTGTTACGGTCCGCTGCTACGCTACGGCTGCGATCTACTTGGGAGCGTGTTCACGGGAACACACCTAGCGATGTGGCAAAGGTTGCGATGGAAAATATCGGAAAAGAAGGGAACAGACAGACCTGCCATCACAAGCACAAGAAAATGGATAGAGTTTTTTTTTGCCAGCAGATAGGCACGAGGAAAAAGAAAAAGTAAGAAAAATTTGGCCTTTTAGCACGAGGTTCCGGCCATGAAAGTTCAGCTAGATTGGAGCGAAAAGAAAAAAGAAAAAACTCCCAAAATTGGACAACAATAAGCGATTGTTTTCCCGCTAATTGTATTGCACATAATACACTTCGATTATTATAAAAAAATTTTGGTAGAACAGCGACAAGAAAGTCGCTTATCAATTAAGTTCATACGCTGATGGCCGAAAATGAAATTTTAACGAAAAGCACAAACAAAAAAATGCTGCTAATTTATGTGTGACTGAATCTAACAGCACTCAATTGTGTAATACATCGATTCCCACACGCTCGGGTGAATTGTTGAAAGCAGTGGAAAAGATCAGTCTCCGGTAACAATATCATATTATCGCCACCAAGCATAAAACACCCATATATGAAGCAAATAACATAAGGACAATTGAGAAACGGCAGCAGCACGCGGCAGCGTAACCCAACGGACGTCAAAATTAGCACCAAGTCATCAAGTTCGTAAAGGTCATCACGAAGTCTATTGCCACCAGGTTCACTCGATCACCTCGGGCCAGAGCGCAACAACCACCAACAGTACCTACACCAACTACAACAACAACGTTTGAAACTGGGTGAGTCCGTTCCAACTCGGTGAAATTATATTATGTATTTATATGAAGTGATAAAATTCGTCACTTACAGATTATCGTTTCAAATTTTTGTAATTCATTCCAAGCACGCTTAATGAACCTAAAGACCCCTTTCTGTAACTCGATTCGAACATACGGTATATGAATTCGGACACTTTGGTGCTCTTAACTCTGTTGACCCGTCGGATAAGTGCAATGTAAAACCCGTTCTGTAATCTTGCGAGTAAGAAACATTGTTCTGTAAAGCTTGTGAAAGGTCAACACAGCCAAGAAATAGAAAACCTAAATTATAAAAGTTTGAGTTCTGCAAATAATTTTATTCCAGTCAAGTTACAGAATAGTGTCACTAGTACATATAGTACCTTACATTTTTGAATGTGTCACTCGGAACCCTATTTTTTTTATATACATACATGCGAAAGCCATGCGGATGGGTAATGCATTACACATTAGCGACATATGCCTTTCCGCGAGAAATTAGAATCTAGTTGCAACAAGAAATAGAGGATCTACGTCTTGGTGATCAGGAACAAATAAACTCTTTCTATAATTTTTTTTTGAAATATTTTTTTTACTGCTCCACTATGCTGTTGCGACTGAAACGTCACCTGAAGGTTCATAAATAATTTTTCTCTATATGATCACACGGCACAAGTTAGTATGTGTCAACGAAGACTAAAGCTATAAAAGCTTATTAAATTGTTACGAGGGTTTTGCCGACCATATCCATTGGTGTGGCAATCAAATTTCCATAGACTCAAGATAAGACAAATGAAATGAATTTAATACAATTGAACTTGCTGATATGAGAAAAGTATAATTAACGTAATTGGATACAATCGAATGCAATTATCATAAATTGGAACTTAGAAAAAAAAAATAAAAATTTTTACTAAATACAATCCAAAAGTAAATTTGAAGTTTGGAAAACTATAATTTAAAATAGATGTGAAATAAGAAAATCTAATTAAATCCTAACAAAAGGAACATTCTAAGTTAGAAATAAGAAAATGTAAATGTTAAGAAGTCTGCAAACTCTGTAAGGCGGTCTACGATTTACTATAGGAATTTTGAGCCAAATAACTACATTTTTCTTAAGGTATTTTTTTTTACTCCAGTGTGCTTCGCTTGGTTTCCACGTTATTTGCTATGTACAAGCATACCTATGAAATTAAAATCTATTCAGCAGTATGGAAATAGATTCGAAAGAGCATTTAGATGAATTCCACATTATTTTCAGCAAATGACCTGTAAACCAGAGCAACAACCGCAACAATGTTATCAAACTTAGTTATAATAAGAAGGAATACAACTTCCTGTATAATTTTTTTTTTACCACAAAAAAATGTTATATGTACATACAGCTGCGAACAAAAGAATAGCAGTCGAAGATATTAAACACCTTTTATTAGTAAAAGAAGGATCATTTATTTGATAAGCTGCAATAAACTTGCAACCAAACTTATTTTAGAACCATCTAAAAACGTTTAAAGGCCCTAAAAGGAATTATTAATTTGGCTTTACAAAGTAATATTTACTATTCATGTTTCTTAATACCGGGATCGTAATGAATTATGTCAATTAGATACTTATGTACAATTTCTTTGTTCGAAATTATTTCTTTTACTTCTTAAACAAGCATTTTATTCACAGTTTCCTCTGTAACTTAATGCGTACAACTTATTTTGAAGAAAGCAAATTTAGATAAAACTCAGGATTGATTAGTATATACATCTACATATTAATTTTTTTTAAATGATGGATTATAAATAAAAATTGTAATTAAAAATGGGAATGTTGGCATCTTCATTCTTTTAGAAGGCACGTAGGGTATACAGGTAAGGGGCCACCGAAATTTAGGTGCGTCGGTGGCCATGGTTATTTGAGGGTGGGACTAAGCACCGGGCGTCGCAACAACACCCGCGGCGCCCTTCTGTGTATTCGGCCTTTTATTTTCCTTTCAGTTTTGTTATTTTACTTTTCAGCTTTATTGATATTTGATTTCAGAGTAGTAACCGGTCATGTCCGGTTCGGTAATTTTTTCTTGCGTCAGTTTTTTTTTATTTTTTTTTTAATTTGAATTTAAATTTTGGAATGTTAACGGTCTGTCCGTGACATCCGGTTCAGCCGGATGTTGTTTTATTTTGTATTGATAAGCGTTTTGAGTCGGTCTCTGCGCTTCTGCCAGGTTTTTTGAATTTGACAGCTGCTCGTTTTGATAGGCATGATAGGAACATTTTTCTGCTTATGGCGCAGGAACAGTAAGGTTGGCAAGGACCCGCCCCAGCCGACAATGACTAGCCACTGTGCACCAACACATCATGCCGACCGCCTTCCTTACTGCTCCGTTGTAGATGCGATATCCATAACAGATGGCGCCCAACGCGTGATTTGGTGCCCGAGGCGCTGTCGCGCTGGTCATTCCGGGTCAACTTGTGAAGTTGACCATCCCACCAGTCCGAGGTGAGCAGCCGCAGGAGCAGCCACCTGCGTTGCGGTGGGATGGTTAGATGGATCAAGTTGTCCGGAGTGATCATCGTTGACAGTTGCTGAGGGCGCCATAACAGATGGCGCCCAACGTGGCACCTGAGGCGCTGGCCGCGAGGGTCATTCCGGGTCAACTTGTGAAGTTGACCATCCCACCAGTCCGAGGTGAGCAGCCGCAGGAGCAGCCACCTGCGTTGCGGTGGGATGGTTAGATGGATCAAGTTGTCCGGAGTGATCATCGTTGACAGTTGCTGAGGGCGCCATAACAGATGGCGCCCAACGCGGCACCTGAGGCGCTGTCGCGCTGGTCATTCCGGGTCAACTTGTGAAGTTGACCATCCCACCAGTCCGAGTGAGCAGCCACAGAAGCTGCCACCTACGTTGCGGTGGGATGGTTAGACGGATCAGGTTGTCCGGGCTGGTCATCGGGGGCAGTGGCTGACGGAGCCACGTGACTTAACGTCAGTTATCGGGATTTTGTATTCACCCGATGAGGCAGTGCTGCACGCACTTTATTTTTTTAGTAGTTGGGGTTTTTATTTTCCCGGAATGTTGTCCGTTAGTCGGTTTGGTAATAATATGTCCGCTAATTGGGTTTTTTTTTGTAATGTTAAATTTTTTTCTTTTATCTGCCGAATTTGTGTTGTCCGGTGAGAGAGTGGGTGTGTGTATTATGAGGACCCCAGCTCATCCCACGTCTCAGGTGGTACCATAGAATACCACCTGGATTGTGACGGGTTGAGCTGGGATTCAAAGTGACACCCTTCCCTGTCCCACCAGTCTGGGGAGTGGCCCTTGAAGCCGCTCCACCCATAGCGTCGGAGGCAGGAGGGGTGTCCAGGGTGAATGGACGCGAGGCCTCAACACCCCCAGCCAGTCCCACTAGCGAGTCCCAGAGACCGCCTCTGCGTTGCGGCTGGGTGTGTTGGGACCAACCTGTGTGTGTAGGAAATTTACCCTAGTGGCCCCAACCAGTCCCAGAGGAAGGTCCTTAAGACCTCCTTATGCGTTGCGGTTGGGAGCACTAGGGACAAGAATGAATGAGTTTGTGTTTTTTTTTGATTTTTTTTTTGGAGCCCGAGTGCCTTCGGGGAACAGGAGATGTCAGCGTTCCCATTGAGTATCCAACATTTTTTTTGGCCTTCTGTGGGGGCGATAACCACTAGCCTTTCGGAGTTTGGACGAGTTCTCCATATCAAAATGTCTATACTTTTTTTTTGTCTTGCCTTTTGTGGGGGCGATAACCACTAAAACCTTTCGGAGTTTTGACGAGTTCTCCATAACAAATGTCTAATTGCCGCAAAGCCCTTATAACTAGGAAACAGAAATTATTCCCAACTTGACTTAATTTTTTTTTGATAGACCTATGTTGCCCGGCTAGCTTCGTAGTAGGACTTTGAGACTCTTATCTCAGGGGTGAGTCGTGCCCCACGTTGCTTGTCGTCGGAGATCCCTGGCAGTAGCTTCCCACAGAGGATCCGGTTTCCTGTTCGCTTCATCGTCAGGTCTTCAAAGCGAAGCAGGTTTGTTACGGTCCGCTGCTACGGTCTACGGCTGCGATCTACTTGGGAGCGTGTTCACGGGAACACACCTAGCGATGTGGCAAAGGTTGCGATGGAAAATATCGGAAAAGAAGGGAACAGACAGACCTGCCATCACAAGCACAAGAAAATGGATAGAGTTTTTTTTTGCCAGCAGATAGGCACGAGGAAAAAGAAAAAGGAAGAAAAATTTGGCCTTTTAGCACGAGGTTCCGGTCATGAAAGTTCAGCTAGATTGGAGCGAAAAGAAAAAAGAAAAAACTCCCAAAATTGGACAACAATAAGCGATTGTTTTCCCGCTAATTGTATTGCACATAATACACTTCGATTATTATAAAAAAATTTTGGTAGAACAGCGACAAGAAAGTCGCTTATCAATTAAGTTCATACGCTGATGGCCGAAAATGAAATTTTAACGAAAAGCACAAACAAAAAAATGCTGCTAATTTATGTGTGACTGAGTCTAACAACACTCAATTGTGTGGAGAAAATTTAAAAAGGTTACAGCACTTTTCTTTGACTGGGGTAATACATCGATTCCCACACGCTCGGGTGAATTGTTGAAGCAGTGGAAAAGATCAGTCTCCGGTAACAATATCATATTATCGCCACCAAGCATAAAACACCCATATATGAAGCAAATAACATAAGGACAATTGAGAAACGGCAGCAGCACGCGGCAGCGTAACCCAACGGACGTCAAAATTAGCACCAAGTCATCAAGTTCGTAAAGGTCATCACGAAGTCTATTGCCACCAGGTTCACTCGATCACCTCGGGCCAGAGCGCAACAACCACCAACAGTACCTACACCAACTACAACAACAACGTTTGAAACTGGGTGAGTCCGTTCCAACTCGGTGAAATTATATTATGTATTTATATGAAGTGATAAAATTCGTCACTTACAGATTATCGTTTCAAATTTTTGTAATTCATTCCAAGCACGCTTAATGAACCTAAAGACCCCTTTCTGTAACTCGATTCGAACATACGGTATATGAATTCGGACACTTTGGTGCTCTTAACTCTGTTGACCCGTCGGATAAGTGCAATGTAAAACCCGTTCTGTAATCTTGCGAGTAAGAAACATTGTTCTGTAAAGCTTGTGAAAGGTCAACACAGCCAAGAAATAGAAAACCTAAATTATAAAAGTTTGAGTTCTGCAAATAATTTTATTCCAGTCAAGTTACAGAATAGTGTCACTAGTACATATAGTACCTTACATTTTTGAATGTGTCACTCGGAACCCTATTTTTTTTATATACATACATGCGAAAGCCATGCGGATGGGTAATGCATTACACATTAGCGACATATGCCTTTCCGCGAGAAATTAGAATCTAGTCGCAACAAGAAATAGAGGATCTACGTCTTGGTGATCAGGAACAAATAAACTCTTTCTATAATTTTTTTTTGAAATATTTTTTTTACTGCTCCACTATGCTGTTGCGACTGAAACGTCACCTGAAGGTTCATAAATAATTTTTCTCTATATGATCACACGGCACAAGTTAGTATGTGTCAACGAAGACTAAAGCTATAAAAGCTTATTAAATTGTTACGAGGGTTTTGCCGACCATATCCATTGGTGTGGCAATCTAATTTCCATAGACTCAAGATAAGACAAATGAAATGAATTTAATACAATTGAACTTGCTGATATGAGAAAAGTATAATTAACGTAATTGGATACAATCGAATGCAATTATCATAAATTGGAACTTAGAAAAAAAAAAATAAAAATTTTTACTAAATACAATCCAAAAGTAAATTTGAAGTTTGGAAAACTATAATTTAAAATAGATGTGAAATAAGAAAATCTAATTAAATCCTAACAAAAGGAACATTCTAAGTTAGAAATAAGAAAATGTAAATGTTAAGAAGTCTGCAAACTCTGTAAGGCGGTCTACGATTTACTATAGGAATTTTGAGCCAAATAACTACATTTTTCTTAAGGTATTTTTTTTTACTCCAGTGTGCTTCGCTTGGTTTCCACGTTATTTGCTATGTACAAGCATACCTATGAAATTAAAATCTATTCAGCAGTATGGAAATAGATTCGAAAGAGCATTTAGATGAATTCCACATTATTTTCAGCAAATGACCTGTAAACCAGAGCAACAACCGCAACAATGTTATCAAACTTAGTTATAATAAGAAGGAATACAACTTCCTGTATAATTTTTTTTTTACCACAAAAAAAATGTTATATGTACATACAGCTGCGAACAAAAGAATAGCAGTCGAAGATATTAAACACCTTTTATTAGTAAAAGAAGGATCATTTATTTGATAAGCTGCAATAAACTTGCAACCAAACTTATTTTAGAACCATCTAAAAACGTTTAAAGGCCCTAAAAGGAATTATTAATTTGGCTTTACAAAGTAATATTTACTATTCATGTTTCTTAATACCGGGATCGTAATGAATTATGTCAATTAGATACTTATGTACAATTTCTTTGTTCGAAATTATTTCTTTTACTTCTTAAACAAGCATTTTATTCACCGTTTCCTCTGTAACTTAATGCGTACAACTTATTTTGAAGAAAGCAAATTTAGATAAAACTCAGGATTGATTAGTATATACATCTACATATTAATTTTTTTTAAATGATGGATTATAAATAAAAATTGTAATTAAAAATGGGAATGTTGGCATCTTCATTCTTTTAGAAGGCACGTAGGGTATACAGGTAAGGGGCCACCGAAATTTAGGTGCGTCGGTGGCCATGGTTATTTGAGGGTGGGACTAAGCACCGGGCGTCGGAACAACACCCGCGGCGCCCTTCTGTGTATTCGGCCTTTTATTTTCCTTTCAGTTTTGTTATTTTACTTTTCAGCTTTATTGATATTTGATTTCAGAGTAGTAACCGGTCATGTCCGGTTCGGTAATTTTTTCTTGCGTCAGTTTTTTTTTATTTTTTTTTGAATTTGAATTTAAATTTTGGAATGTTAACGGTCTGTCCGTGACATCCGGTTCAGCCGGATGTTGTTTTATTTTGTATTGATAAGCGTTTTGAGTCGGTCTCTGCGCTTCTGCCAGGTTTTTTGAATTTGACAGCTGCTCGTTTTGATAGGCATGATAGGAACATTTTTCTGCTTATGGCGCAGGAACAGTAAGGTTGGCAAGGACCCGCCCCAGCCGACAATGACTAGCCACTGTGCACCAACACATCATGCCGACCGCCTTCCTTACTGCTCCGTTGTAGATGCGTTACCATAACAAATTCTTCGAATAATTCATTTTTAAATTCAGTACCTAAATCTGATTTTATGGCATTCATTGTGCCGTAAGTTAAAATGAATCCTTCAAAAATAGCTGAAGCGATTGTTTTTGCCGATTTGTCTGGTACAGCGACTATTACCAGATATTTAGTCATATCGCAAATAATGGTAAGTGCGAACTTGTTACCATAATTGGACTCAGGTAGGGGTCCTATTGTGTCAATTACTAGTATATCAAATGGTTTACAAGGAGTTGGTGTTAAAACAAGTTTTTCTTTTGTTTTAGGTTTAACCTTGTTTAACAGACAATCCTTACAATTTTTGATATATTTCGATATATCGCGAGTCATGTTCTTCCAATAAAATTTTGTTCGCAATTTTGCGTAAAGTCTTTTCATTCCGCAATGTCCACCGGAAATGGAATCATTATGGTAAATTTTCATAAGTTTTAATTTTGTATCTTCGTCTGTTACTGTCTCCACTGCATCTGTTAATATAATTTCTAATGATTTTAAAATTTTATTTCCAATATTTTTGAAATTTGTAATAGTGTAATGTTCGAACATAATATCGTTTTTAGGCCATTCAATCTGCTTAATTTTGCGTTTGCCGGCTTCTGATTCAAGCCTCGAAAGTAATTTCTCTAAAGTCATTATTTCGTTAACAAGCTCAAAACTAAGTAACTCGAGTTTCTTATGTTTAATATGCGCAAAAATTCTTAAATTTGTTGTTTTATTATTTTTATCGTACGTAATTGCAGATCTTATTCGTGGGACTTTTTTCGAAAAATTGAATGAAAATTTGTCGTAGACATGTAAAGTAAGTTGTTTTTCGTCGGTTTTGTCTGTTTTTCTGTGTAAATGTTTGTCGTTTGCCTTTTTTGTCATGGCTCTTGTCTGTACGGCCAAAATTTGTTTATTAGCTTCTTCAATCTCATCAATTGTTATACGCGATAGTGCATCAGCACAAACGTTTGATTTACCTTTTATATATACAATAGTAAAGTTATATTCAGATAGTTCCAGTCTTATTCTTGAAAGTTTTGAAGATGGGTCTTTCATTTTGAATAAGTATACTAGAGGTCTATGGTCTGATTTTACAATGAAATGGGTACCATACACATATGGTCGAAATTGCTTGATTGCAAAGTAAATAGCTAAAAGCTCTAATTCTATAATAGGCTTTTTCTGTTCTGCTTTATTAAATGCTTTAGAAGCGAAACAAATTGGTAAATCACTACCTTGCTGTTCTTGATTCAAAATAGCGCCACATCCAGTTGTGGAAGCATCAACTGTAATAATGAATTGTTTAGTAAAATATGGATATTGAAGTAATTTTGGTGAAAGTAACGCTGCTTTCAAAGATAAAAATGCTCTTTCGCACTCTACATCCCATACAAATTCAACTCTTTTTCTGCTTAATCGGTTCAGAGGCGCTGCCAGAGACGCAAAGTTAGGTATAAACCGTCTGTAATAGTTTGCAAACGCGACGAATCGTCGTACCGCGTCTTTGTCAGTCGGTTTCGTATACTTTTTAATTGCGTTTATCTTAGAGTCGTCTGGCAACAAACCTTTGGCTGAGCATTTATGACCTAAAAATGTAACTTCTGGTCGTAAAAAGTTGCATTTATTTGGGTTAAGTTTGAGATTAAAAGATCTACAAGTATCGAAGACTTTTGAAAGATTTTTAATGTGGTGTGCTTCGCTACACCCTATGACGATAATATCGTCGACGTACAAAAATGCGACATTGGGTGGTATACCCGAAAAAGTTATGGTCATCATTCGTGAGAATGAGTTAGGTGCTATATTTAAGCCGAATGGAAGCACTTTCCATCTAAATGCGCCACGATCAGTGCTGAATGACGTAATGTCACGAGAGTCAGGATGCAAGGGGATTTGATGAAATCCTGAAAAAAGATCTAATGTGGAAAAATATTTTGCTCTACCGAGATTGTCTAAAATATCGTCAACTCTAGCTAGTGGAAATTTATCAGTAATGAGTTTTTTGTTTACTGCGCGAAAATCTACACACATACGATATGCTTTTTGACCATTTGTATCTTTCTTTGGGACTACAATCAAAGGACTATTGTAATTCGAATAACTAGGTTCAATTAAATCGTTGTCTAATAATTTATTTACTTGGCGATTTATTTCTTCGCGTTGAGAGTATGGCAATCTATAGTTTTTAACATATACCGGATCGTTGTCTGTCAATCTTAGTTTTTGCTCGAAAAAGTTATTTAAAGTCATTTTGTCCGTGTCAAGAGCGAAAATGTCGGCATAATCTATGCAAAGGTCAATTAATTTACTATGAGCATGTTGAGGTATTTCATTTTTTAAAATCAAAGTTAGTTTTTTCGTACGTTTGTCTTCTGTTTCTGTCTTGTTAATTGTATAAACATTATAGTTTGAAAGTTTTTCTGTCTGAATACTTTTTCTTTTGACATACTTTATATCATCTGTGGTATTTATAACTTTAATAATTGGGTTACTGGAATTAACAATGCACCTAGCTGTGAAAACACCTTTTTCGATTTCCTGCGAGTCCACGAAAAGTGGCTCGGGTGAATTTCCTAAATCAAAAAGTCTGAATATTTCGCATCTTGGTGGAATGATACAACTGTCGCTTTCTGTTCCGTGTAGGATTGGTATCGCGACTTTTTCATTACCTACCCAAAAGGAAATACTATTTCTTTCATAATTAATAATGCATTTGTTAATTTTCAGAAAATCTTTACCCAGTATGCCTTCGGATGGAATATTAAAGTCTTCATTTACTACGTGTAAATTATGTTTAATAGAAAAGTTTGAAAAATTTAAATTTGCGGTAATTTTACCTAAAGTAGAAACTGAATTAGAAGTGACACCGGTAATGTTGATAATGTCGTTCGTATTTAAGGGAATATTTCTGTCTAGACATGATATTTTTATTAAGGAAATGTCGGCTTGAGTGTCTGATAGGAAAGAACAAAATTTTTGTGACTCGTTTAGTTGTAATTCTATAAAATCAGAGTAATTTAAATTTAAACAATAGATGGCTATTGGTGAGGGAAGTTCGCTTACTCGCTTAATTCGTCCTCCCTCAGTGTTCGCTCCTAAGGGGCACTGGCGTTTAAAGCGCGAACGTTTGCGTTTCGACCTCTACCATTGGCTGATCTCGAATTGTTGTTTCTATTGTTACTATTATTTGGATTAGAGTTGGTATTTGGACGCGCATTATTATTGTGATTATTTTGATATCTATTTCCGTGATAATTCCTGTATCTTTGATTATTATTACCGTTATAATTACTGTTGTGTGAAAATGAACTGTTATTATTTCTATAACCAGTATAGCCGCGGTTTGGGTAAAAACCTCGATAACTACCACGTTAATTTCTAAATGTACTGTTACCACGTGATCGAAAAGCTAAAACCTGACGCTCAGTTACTTCGTTGTTTTGTTCTACAATTAATTTTGCTACTACGTCTTTCGGATCAGTAAATGCCGTTGAGGCTAAAATGGTTTTTACTAAATTGGATTTTGCATTTAGACGACACACGTTAACAGTTTGTTCGACTGCCATTTCATGAGCTTTCGTTTGAGTGATCCCTTCAATAATAAGAGACCGCTCAAGTGAGTCAGCTAAATCTTCAACTTTTTTGGCAAAATCTGTATAATTGTTACCGCTAACGTGCAACGCTGCAATTCTCCCTGCTACAACTTTCGAGTTGTCTGGTTTGATCCTATTACGTAGAGCTGTTTTAATTTCGTTGACTGAAGCTACTTGTGTTGGTATTGCTTCACGAGCTTTACCCTCTAAATTTGATTTCAAGAACGCTATGAAAGTATCGGTTAAATCTGCAGTAGCGAATTGTTCGAGTAATTCAATTTTGTCTATAAAAGAATCAAGTGCTAGTGGATCACCACTGTAGTTTTCTCTAATAGAATTAGCACATGTGTTAATAAAAATTCTCTTTTCCTCTGGAGTTGCCATGATTTGATCGTTAAGATCTGGAGCTGAATTAGCAGAAGATGAGGCCACGTTTGTACTAATTGGATCATTAAGATCTGGGTTTTCGTTGGAAGAAGGATTAACTAAGTTTGCACTATTTGGGTCGTTAGGATTTTGTTTTAAAGTAGAAGAAGTTAAAATTTCACTATTTGAATCGTTAAGATTTGGAGCTAAATTAGAAGTTGAATTTTTAATGGAAGAATTTTCGAAGCCTGGAAAATCTGTTGATAAAGAAAATCTATTTTCCTGGTTTGTGACTTTTTCGGTCGAAGATGAGGCTAAACTTTCGTAGCTTGAGCCTTATTTGTCTGAGTCGGATTCTGAATCTGAAGTTTTTTTCACTTGTCTACCACTTCTAAGGTTGTACATATGAAATTACTGAAGCACTTGCTTGAATGTTGAATTTATATTCGAAGTTAAATTGTTGAGGAAAAAGAGCGAAGAAGAAAAAAAAATTAAGGAAATATTTAACAATTTAGTAGAGGAACTTAATTGAAACTGCAGTGAATTTTTATGAAAGATCTATGAAAGTAATTGATATTAAAATGGCTCAAAATTATGTATATGAATAGGTAAAATCTTAAAATGTACTCACGGACGCACCGCTTTATTCAAAAAAAATCTCAATTTGGTTTTTCACGGAACCACCGCATGTAATAAAAAAAAAAATTTTGTTTTTAACGGAACCACCGCATGCACCGAAAAATTGATTGGTTTTTCCGAAAACCACTTATGTGTTGTCAAAAAAATCCAAAATTTATATTGAATGAGAAGTTAATTTAGTTGGAATACGGAGATATTTAATATGAAATTTTAATTTTTAATATACATACATATATAATTTTAAAGAAAAGTACCCGTAGGCAAAAGAATGTTTAATACATATATGTATACTTATTTTTGTCACTGCGGCTGCTGCGCTGGCCGACCTGAATCGCTGCTGGTGTTGTTGCTGCTGGTGTTGTTGTTGCTACTGGTGTGTGAATTCGTGTGTTAAAGTTGGTGGTGGTGGAGAATTTTGTATGTTGTTGGGTGCCGTTACCTTTGCCGTTATGCGTGGCGTGGTGCGAGTGCCGTTATGAAAATGTATGAAATTGTGCGTTGAATTTCCATTATTAAATTGTACCTTAATTTTGTTGAATTTTTCTTTTGTTAAATTTTGATCAGTGGAATTGTTTTTGCGGTTAATTAATTTAATGTAGAAAATTTGTATTGTCGTTTTTAAATATGATTTGTAAAATTGAATCGTAGAATTGTTTAAATTTGTACTAGAAGAACATATTTTAGGTTTGTTAAATTTTATTTTAAGAAATTATATCGTAGTTTAGTAGAATTTTATTTTAGAAAATTGCATATTGAGGTTTTATTGAGTTTTAATTAGGAAATTGCACGGTAGTTTATTAAAAATGTATTTAGAAAATTATGTGTTAAAAATTAGTTGAATTCCGTTTAGAAAAATATATCGTAGATTAGTGAAATTTTATTTTAGAAAATTTTAGGTTGAATTTTAATTAGAAAATTGTGTTGTAGTTTATTGAAAATTTATTTAGAAGACATTTAGTTGAATTTATTTAGAAAATTAAGCCGTAGGTTAGAATTTTAATTAGCAATTTAAGTATTGAAATTTATTAGAAAATTGAATTTTTAATTTTGCACGTTTATCGCACCACACACACACTTTTGCCTTCTGTCCACTTGAAAAAATTTCTCACTCACCACTTACTAGACGTCCGGTTCGTTCCGATGCCAAAATAAAATGAACGAGGCTCCAGCCTCACGGTCGCCATATAATGTAAAGTTGCGGCTTCGCTAGCCAACCCATACAATTCACCTAGGTTAGGTTATCTGCTTCTTCGCCCCGTTTTACCATGTGGCGTCACCTTGCTGTTCTTATATTTTCCATTATCTTGGAGGGCGCCGCCTCCATATCGACGCCATGTCACGTTTATATTAATCACGTGGCGGTCTTCTCCGCCAGAAACTCATGGATTTAAAGAAAGGAAAAACTTTTAAATTTTAACAATACTTTATTTAAATGACCAATTCTAAAAAGCGTCCAATTCACTGAGTAGCCGAAATTATATTGATGGCGGTGAAACATGAAAATGCCGATGTCACTCTTGGCACTCGTCATTTTCATGTTTTACCCCACATATATCGTATTCTCTCTTACATGCTATATTTCAATGCTCATGTCATATTATTGTGTATTTGGTTCTTTCTATTTGTAATATTCACAATTAAATATCATTGGGAGTAACAATGTTGAGATGTTGCCAGATGATTATTAAAAAGTTAATTTGGGAGATTTTATCCTTACAGAGGGGTCGACTGCTAATGCGCTACCAAAAATATCGAGAGGTGTCAAAATACGCATATTAATCTCGAGAACAATAATCCGAAGGAGGAAAAGAAAAATTTTATCTCTGTCCGGAGATATTTGCAGTTGAAGTGGGCGATTTTCATGTGGTTGTTGTTGTGTTATACCCACAAAAAAAAATGTGCATCACCGTGGCGGTAGCCAATACGCTACCAAAAGCGTCAAGCGAAGACAGTCACCTTGTAGCGGTGCAGGGGCTTACGCCGATCGCATTCGATAGTAATTGGTCATATGGGAGCGGGTCAACCGCGCTCACCTGACAGATGTGGTCGAATGCGATCGGTAACCAGGAACTGTCACCTCCTAATCCAGGGTGTCATGCGTCACCGTGCCCATTGGACTGGTTTGCAGCCAGGAGGTCCACAACACCGGCTGTATTATAACGGCGCCTCCCCAACACCGGGCCACCTTGGGGAGTAACCATGGCCTTACCGCGTCAAGGGGCTCTGCCGCGGCGGACCAACCCAGTTCCCCAAACTAAAGCAGAGACAACAACGCTTGCCATGTCAAGCAAGTTGTCGTAAGAACAAGATGATGGACAACAACAACAAAAAAACCAACAACAACAATAACAAAAAATCACAACAAAAAAAAACGGCTTCCAGGAAGAGCAGCGGGCAGAGAAGCAGCAGGCCACGCACGTACTCCAGGCAATTCCTGGAAAGCCTCACGAGAGAGGAGGCAATGCTCTTCTTAGAGCATCAGAGGGACGAATCTCCCTCCACTAGCACTGGAGTATACAGGGAACCGGCTCTCAAAACCGCGAACCCCAAGGGCAGCACCAAAACCCAAGGAGAGCAGCGCGGGCCCGAAGAGCACTCCAACTTCCGAGCAGGGCTGCTCCTCGTGGACTGCGAGGACGAAAAAACAGTTAAATGGCTCGTTGAAGTAATACCGACGCTTGAGGGGTGGACAGGGCCACAATTATGCACGAGACGCGGGGATGAAATACCGCCAACGCATAATGTGACTATGTTCCTCCCCAGAAGTGCGGAACGCCCAAAAGAGTTTGCGTTACGGCTCCTCGCCAACCAAAATGAGGGCCTCAGGACGCAGAGATGGCGCGTCATAAATTGCAGCGCAGAGGAAACAGGCCTACGTCTCGACGTAGGCATAGACGAGGAATCGTATCAAATCATACGCAGGAACGGGCTTAAGCTGCACTATAGGTACGGCCTGGTCCTAGTGAGACCCTGGAGGCAGAGGCAACCAGGGAATAGTGTGCAGCCGGAAGACAAGGCGGAGGCAGAGGGCACCGACAGAGGCGAGCTGTCGGACGAAAACATGACGGACGCGAGCACCGATACCATCAGAGCTCGCGAGACCACAAACCCTCCCACCGCAGCAAGCAAGGACAAAATCGTGCAGCCTGGGGATGAAAAAGAAATCCCCACCACACAAGAGCTCATCGAGGGCCTCGACCTCCAGGAGCTGGAGCTGAATAGGCGGGACGAAAGCGAGAGCGGATTATCGGATGAAGATGATCCGATGAGGCCGGCCGGGCCAAAATGACCGGCACAAGCATAAAAATAGCCCAGATCAACCTCCATCACGCCATTGCAGCCTCGGCTGTACTGGTGAGGAGGTTCGCCTCGGATGATCTGGGCATTGCCCTCATACAAGAACCTTGGGATTACAAGGGACAGGTGAGGGGCCTTAATGTAAGTAATAACAAAGTTATTTGGGATCTCTCACAGCAGAGACCAAGAGCATGTGTAATGCTTAAGTCAAACATTAACTATTTTTGCATTACAGAATTTTTAAGCCGGGATCTGGTGGCGGTGCAGATCGAGGCAAAGGTGAATGGAGACAACACCAGCATTGTGCTGGCCGCAGCCTACTTCCCGGGGGACGACAGTACAGTCCCTCCAGTTAACGTGCAGAAGCTAGTGGAACACTGCAGAAGAGCGAAACTTCCGTTGGTCATAGGAAGCGATGCTAACTCCCACAACACGGAGTGGGGCAGCAATGATACCAACCAAAGGGGTGAGTGTTTACTAGAATATATAGTCAGCAACGATTTGAATATATATAACGTCGGGAGCAAACCGACGTTTGTCACGAGAGTCAGGGCAGAGGTCCTAGATATAACACTTGGCAACAACCTGACTGAGAATATGATCTCGAAATGGAGAGTCTCAGAAGAACCCTCCCTATCGGATCATAGGATCATAAGGTTTGAGCTGGGTGCTGTATCGGGGCAATACAGCCCTAAAAGAAATCCCAGGAAAACAGACTGGGGCAGCTATAAAAGTATCATAGAGGCTAACGCGGATAGTCTCAGAAATAAGAGCAGAAGCACTAACTGTACTGAGTTAGAGGGCAGGGTAGATAGGGCAAATCAGATAATGATAGATGCCTACAACTCCAGTTGCCGAGTCTCCTTAGTTAAGGGTAAGAAGGCAACCCCCTGGTGGTCGCATGACCTGACACTACTAAGGAAGAAAGTCAGGAAACTCTTTAACGGGGCAAGAAGAACCGGCAACTGGGAGGAATACACTCAGAATCTAACAAAGTACAATAAAGAGATAAGGAAAGCTAAGTGGGAAAGTTTCAGAAATTTCTGCGAGGGAATTTCTAGCACACCTGCAGCGGCAAGGCTCCACAAGGCCCTAGCCAAAGAGCAGAGGGAGATTAACTTAGCGATTAGGCTTCCAGACGGTACCTATACCGGAACGGTGGAGGAGCGAGCGAGGGCCCTGCTACACACGCATTTTCCGGGTGCCTCTCCGCAAGTACCGGAACCTGTGTTCCCCAGAGTGAAACCAACCCCATCAGACTGGCAACTGGCCAACTCCCTCTTCAGTGAGGCCAGAGTCAGATGGGCAGTGGAATCCTTTGAGAAATACAAATCTCTTGGGGTGGACGGCATCTACCCGGTGCTAATACACATCTGGCCAGGATCATGAGAGATAGTCTGGCACTGGGATACATACCCATGATGTGGAGAAGAGCAAAAGTGGTTTTCATACCAAAAGTAGGAAAAAGGACTATTCGCAGGCAAAGTCCTTCAGACCAATAAGTCTAACTTCCTTTGTCTTGAAGGCAATGGAAAAGATATTGGACCAAGAAATCAGGTCGAACGCCCTCAAGAGCTGGCCCTTACATCATAGCCAGCATGCGTACAGAGCGGGTAGGTCCACGGACACAGCTCTGTACCAATTAACATCTGAAATACAGAGGGCATTCGAAACAGAGGAAACAGTGATTTGCGCTTTCCTTGACATTGAGCGTGCCTTTGACAACACATCTCATGAAAGCGTAAATATAGCACTGCAGAGAAGAGGAATTCAGATGCCTATCCAGAGATGGATTGACAATCTACTCCGCACAAAAATCGCTGAAGTCCATGTAGGCAACAGCGCAGTTAAGGTTAATACCACGAGGGGGTGCCCTCAAGGAGGTGTTCTATCACCCCTTCTGTGGAGCCTAGTAGTGGACGAACTCCTGCAAAAGCTATCTGACAGTGGCATAAGATGCCAGGGATACGCTGACGACATCGTCATAATTGCAAGGGGTAAGTTCGAGAGTACGCTCTGTGACATAATACAGAGAGCACTGAATATTACGAAGGGATGGTGTGCCAGTGTGGGGCTGAACATCAACCCATCTAAAACGACCATCATCCCTTTCACCAGAAGAAGGGCCCTACCGGCCCTGAGAGCAATTACAATAAATGGCGTGGCACTAGAACAGGGAACCGCGGTGAAATACTTGGGGGTCACTTTTGACACCAAGCTCCTATGGAAACAGCACTTCGACTCCATGAGAGCTAAGGCCACGAGGTCCATCATGATATGCAAACGTCTAGCAGGCAAATCATGGGGCTGTAGCCCGCATGTGCTAAGATGGATGTATACCATGATAGTAAAACCTATGATAACATACGGTTCGATAGCCTGGGCATCGAAAACAACTCGGGCGACGACGAGGCAAGCGCTGTCAAAACTTCAGCGACTGGCATGTGTATGCATCACGGGAGCTATGCGCACATGCCCTACAGCAGCGCTGGAGGCTATCCTTGATCTGACCCCGCTGCATATATCAATAGAGCAGTCAGCCAAGAGAACCCTCCTGAATATTGCTAAGGAGGGCTCCGGCATAGGTAAAGTTATATCGTCCCGGAACATGGAGGAATTGAGAGAGAAGATCCCAATCTCTCAACTCCCGAGGGATGATATCCTCAGGCAGATAGTCTATGAGAGAAGGTACAAAGTAGAATTGGTAGACAAGGGTACGTGGGAGGAAAGCAGAATTGTGTACATTCATCAGCTAAATAAAATAGTATGGTACACAGATGGCTCGAAGACGCCAGAGGGGATTGGATCTGGAGTTATTGGACCCAGATCCAAGATATCAACGCCTCTGCGAGCACACCCGAGCATTTTTCAAGCGGAAGTGTTCGCTATAAGCCAGTGTGCTGACCTGAACCTTCAGCGCGAATACTCCAACGAAACAATTGCCATACTCAGTGACAGTCAGGCCGCCCTCAAGGCGATCTCGGCGTCTGAAATAAAATCAGCACTAGTACTTGAGTGCGTTGAAAAGCTAAATCGACTAGGAGCACACAACAAACTGTTGTTGGCCTGGGTTCCTGGCCACCAGGGAGGGGAGGGCAATGAGCAAGCGGACAGCCTGGCAAAGGAGGCAGCAATGACACGACCTATTGGTCCTGAGCCGTTCCTGCCAGTAGGCCCGCAGGAAATCAGAGGGCATCTACTATTAGAAGAAAGGGATAAGAGGGAAGAACACTGGCGCAATATGCCAGGCTTGAGGCAATCTAAGTTACTGCTGGGGGGCTACAACACAACTCGATATAGAGCATTAATGGGTCTGTCGAAAGATAACCTGAGGATCCTAACAGCTATTCTTACAGGGCACTGCAGACTGAACAGCCACATGCAGAAGCTGGGCATCCTATCGAACAACACATGCCGATTTTGTGATCGATCAGCGGAGACGGCGGAACATATACTCCTGGAATGTGACGCAATCCCAAGACGTAGGGCTAAGTTTTTGGGCTCACCATGGCCAGAGCACTCTCACATCAAATCCCTCAAGCCAGGTGAACTGCTAGGGTTCATCAGAGAAGTCGGCTTGGATGAGGTGCTGTGAAGCAGTTGAGGGCACAATAGACCAAAGGTCGCAGTGCGATCCTCAATTAATTATCTATCTATCTACCAAAAATATCGAGAGGTGTCAAAACACGCGTATTAATATCGAGAACAATAATCCGAAGGCGGAGATGTTGCAGTCCGGAGATAGTTGCAGTTCGGAGATAGTTGCAGTTGAAGTTGGCGATTTGCATGTCGTCGTTGTTTGTACCCACAAAAAAATTGTGCATCACCGTGGTGGTAGCCACGGTTATACCACATACCCGGACTTGGCATGGTGTAGCCCAGGGTTATTTTTTATAAGCGCGGCCGGTAATAGTCTAGTTGAGGAGCGACTGCTAATACGCTACCAAAAATATCGAGAGAGGTGTCAAACGACGCGTCTTGACATCAGTATTAATAATCCGAAGGCGAAAAATTTTAACTCGTTCAAAGATATTAACGAAAAAACGAAAAAAGACCAGCAGGTACCTCCGCAACCGGGGGTGAGATCCATACCATTTTTGCGCAGAACTCCTTTCTGCGTTTGCGGCCTTGACTGCTAATGCGCTACCAAAAATATCGAGAGGTGTCAAAGGACGCCTATTAATCTCGAGAACAATAATCCGAAGGCGGAAAAGAAAAATTGTATCTCTGTCCGGAGATATTTGCAGTTGAAGTTGGCGATTTTCATGTGGTTGTTGTTGTGTGTACCCACAAAAAAAATGTGCATCACCGTGGCGGTAGCCACGGTTATACCACACCCGGACTTGGCATGGCGTAGCCCAGGGTTATTTTTTATAAGCGCGGCCAAAGGCCGACAACTCAGAAACGGGTTCTGTGCAAAAATACTATGGATCCCACCCTCGGTTTCGGAGGTACCCGCTGGCCTCTTTTCGGTTTTTCGTTAATACCTTTTGAACGAGTTAAATTTTTCATTTACCGCCTTCGGATTATTAATACTGATGTCAAGACGCGTCGTTTGACACCTCTCTCGATATTTTTGGTAGCGTATTAGCAGTCGACCCCTCAACTAGACTATTACCGGCCGCGCTTATAAAAAATAACCCTGGGCTATGCCATGCCAAGTCCGCCACGGTGATGCACATTTTCTTTTGTGGGTACCACACAACAACAACCACATGAAAATCGCCAACTTCAACTGCAAATATCTCCGGACAGATTAAATTTCTCTTTTCCGCCTTCGGATTATTGTTCTCGAGATTAATAGGCGTCTTTTGACACCTCTCTCGATATTTTTCGTAGCGCATTAGCAGCCGGCCCCTCAACTAAACCTTTAACACGCGGCCGAAGGCCGCCAACGCAGAAATGTGTTCTGCGCAAAAATGCTATGGATCTCACCCCGGTTTCGGAGATACCCTCGGGTCTTTTTTCGGTTTTTCGTTAATATCTTTTGAACGAGTAAAAATTTTTATTTTCCGCCTTCGGATTATTAATACTAATATCAAGACGCGTCGCTTGACACCTATTTCGATATTTTTGGTAGCGTATTAGCAGTCGACCCCTCAACTAGACTATTACCGGCCGCGCTTAAAAAAATTAACCCTGGGCTATGCCATGCCAAGTCCGGGTGTGTGGTATAACCGTGGCTACCGCAACGGTGATGCACATTTTCTTTTGTGGGTACCACACAACAACAACCACATGAAAATCGGCAACTTCAACTGCAAATATCTCCGGACAGAGATTAAATTTCTCTTTTCCGCCTTCGGATTATTGTTCTCCAGATTAATAGCCGTCTTTTGGCACCTCTCTCGATATTTTTGGTAGCGTATTAGCAGTCGACCCCTCAACTAGACTTTTACCGGATATAGTTTTGGTCTCCAAACCGGTGTTGCGACCCACCCAGGTAATTTTTTATAATAACCATAATCCGTATTAGCAGTCGACCCCTAAACTAGACTGTTACCGAAGTTGGTGATTTCCATGTGGTTGTTGTAATGTTGTACCCACAAAAAAAATTTACCCCTCAACTAGACTGTGGGTGGGATCCATTGTATTTTTGCGCAGAACACCTTTCTGCGTTGGCGGCCTTCGGCCGCGCTTATAAAAATTAGACCTGGGCTACGCCATGCCAAGTCCGGGTGTGTGGTATAACCGTGGCTACCGCCACGGTGATGCACATTTTTTTTGTGGATACACACAACAACAACCACATGAAAATCGCCAACTTCAACTGCAAATATCTCCGGACAGAGATACAATTTTCCTTTTCCTCCTTCGGATTATTGTTCTCGATATAAATAGGCGTCTTTTGACATCTCTCTCGATATTTTTGGTAGCGCATTAGCAGCCGACCCCTCAACTAGACTTTAACCGCGCGGCCGAAGGCCGCCAACGCAGAAAGAAGTTCTGCGCAAAAATGCTATGGATCTCACCCACGGTTTCGGAGGTATCTGCTGGCCTTTTTCGCCTTTTCGTTAATATCTTTGAACGAGTTAAAATTTTTCGCCTTTGGATTATTAATACTGATGTCAAGACGCGTCGTTTGACACATCTCTCGATATTTTTGGTAGCGTATTAGCAGTCGACCCCTCAACTAGACTTTTACCGGATATACAATAATCCGAAGGCGGAGATGTTGCAGTCCGGAGATATTTGCAGTTGGAGTTGACGATTTTCATGCGGTTGTTGTTGTGTTCGTACCCCCAAGAAAAATCGTGCATCACCGAGGCGGTAGCCACGGTTATACCACACACCCGGACTTGGCATGGCCGCCAAGTCAGAAAGGTGTTCTGCGCAAAAATACTATGGATCCCACCCCCGGTTTCGGAGGTACCCGCGGGTCTTTTTCCGGTTTTTCGTTAATATCTTTTGAACGAGTTAATATTTTTATTTTCCGCCTTCGGATTATTAAAACTGATGTCAAGACGCGTCGTTCTCGATATTTTTGGTAGCGTATTAGCAGTCGACCCCTCAACTAGACTATTACTCTATATCCGCACAAAACACTTATATTAACAATTTTTTTTGTGGTTACGCCAGCATTAAAACAACCACATGAAAATCGCCAACTTCAAATATCTCCGAATAGATACAATTTTTCTTTTCCGCCTTCGGATTATTGTTCTCCAGATTAATACGCGTCTTTTGACACCTCTCTCGATATTTTTTGACGCGTATTAGCAGTCTCATGCTGTCCTAAAGAATTACCATTTTTTCTGTATCTGGTGGTCACATGCGTAGATTATTGCTTTTTCAGTTTATGTACATACCTATGGTTAGTGATAATGCACGGGGTAGTAGTGCAGTTTACGGTACCCATCCTAAAGTAGGGTCAAGATTTTCGAGTGAGGTATCAAAAGACGCGTATTAATCTCGAGAACAATAATCCGAAGGCGGAAAAGAAAATTTTTTATCTCTGTCCGGAAGTTGGCGATTTTAATGTGGTTGTTGTTGTGTTCGTACCCACAAAAAAAATTGTGCATCACCGTGGCGGTAGGGTAAAAAAAGTTAACTTTCCGCTTTCGGATTCTTGATCTAGACGTGAATACGCGTCTTTTGATACCACACTCGAAAATTTTGGCCCAAATTTCGGTCAGTACCGTAAACTGCACTATTACCCTGCACGGTATTAAGAATGCGTTAATTATTTCTATCATATTTCTTTAATATTATAATTTATTAACTAATTAATTAAGTTGAGATTTTTTAAGACCGCAGAAATTGTAACTGAGTGATTCGCAATTAGTGATGGAACGATATTTCGCTATCGTTGATTGCACCGCCGCGATTGAAAAATCGGTAAACCCTTCAACACAGAGGTGACCATTTCACCATTACTACTTTTCCTGCTCTCCACTAACACATCTACGTTTCATGCTGTCATCGAAATTACAGTGTCATATTTAATGACAGTTAAAGGTGACTTGATAGAAAACACTTTCATTTTTTTTTCGCTCTCACGGGGGATCTATCTCAGTATTAATAATCCGAAGGCGGAAAATAAAAATTTTAACTCGTTCAAAAGATATTAACGAAAAACCGAAAAAAGACCAGCGGGTACCTCCGAAACCGAGGGTGGGATCCATAGTATTTTTGCGCAGAACACCTTTCTGCGTTGGCGGCCTACGGCCGCGCTTATAAAAAGATGGCGTCGTTTGACACCTCTCTCGATATTTTTGGTAGCGTATTAGTAGTCGACCCTCAACTAGACTATTACCGGCCGCGCTTATAAAAAATAACCCTGGGCTACACCATGCCAAGTCCGGATATGTGGTATAACCGTGGCTACCACGACGGTGATGTACAATTTTTTTGTGGGTACCAACAACAACAACTACATGAAAATCGCCAACTTCAACTGCAACTATCTCCGGACAGAGATAAAATTTTTCTTTTCCGCCTTCGGATTATTGCTCTCGAGATTAATAAGCGTCTTTTGACACCTCTCTCGATATTTTTGGTAGTGTATTAGTAGTCGACCCTTCAACTAGACTTTTACCGGATATAGTTTTGGCCTCCAAACCGGTGTTGGCCCAACCAGGTAATTTTTTATAATAACCATAATCGGTATTAGCAGTCGACCCCTCAACTAGACTATTACCGAAGTTTGTGATTTTCATGTGGTTGTTGTAATGTGGTACCCACAAAAAAAATTTACCCCTCAACTAGACTGTGGGTGGGATCCACAGTGTTTTTGGGCAGAACACCTTTCTGCGTTGGCGGCCGTCGGCCGCGCTTTTAAAAAATAACCCTGGGCTACGCCAAGCCAACTCCGGGTGTGTGGTATAACCGTGGCTACCGCCACGGTGATGCAAATTTTTTTTTGTGGGTACAACACAACAACAACCACATGAAAATAGCCAACTTCAAGTGCAAATATCTCCGGACAGAGATAAAATTTCTCTTTTCCGCCTTCGGATTATTATTCTCGAGATTAATAGGCGTCTTTTGACACCTCTCTCGATATTTTTGGTAGCGCATTAGCAGCCGACCCTCAACTTAGACTCACGTCTAGTTCAGGGGTCGACTGCTAATACGCTATCCGAAATATCGAGAGAGGTGTCAAACGTCGCGCCTTGACATCAGTATTAATAATCCAAAGGCGGAAAATAAAAATTTTAACTTTTTCAAAAGATCTTAACGAAAAACCGAAAAAAGACCCGCGGGTACCTCCGAAACCGGGGGTGGGATCCATAGTATTTTTTCGCAGAACACGTTTCTGCGTTGGCGGCCTTCGGCCGCGCTTATAAGAAATGTTAATAGTCTAGTTGAGGGGTCGACTGCTAATATGCTACCAAAAATATCGAGAGAGGTGTCAAACGACGCGTATTAATCTCGAGAACAATAATCCGCTGGCGGAAGGGGAGTCAGGGGAGTCAATCACGCCAATGATGAACTTGTGAATGAACATAACGCCAAGTAATACTCTACGATTCTCTAGAGATGGCAAATTAATTAGAAGAAGCCTATTCCTGTATGGTGGAAGATGAGTACTTGATTCCCTTTGAGACCTCGTAATGCAAAAATTAAAAACCGTCACTGGACCGACTAAATCCGATCAACATGGATTTGATAGATTGGAGACCAAACAGATTAACAGTACTCAAGAATAGGACGTACCAGGAGGTATAAAGTATCTTTGTCAAATAAGGGTCATCAAACTCTTTAGCCCAACGTTTGATAAAACCTATTACACCAGTCGCTTTGTTTAAAGTGGTTGAAATATGTGTGGTAAAACTTAATTCCGGATCAAAAATAACTCCTAGATCAGTTACAATAGATATCCGCTCCAAAGGGTTGCCGTTAAGTGTATAAGATGAAAGGACCGGCTTCACACGGTGAAAAGTCATTTGCTTACATTTAGAGCAATTCAAAAAAAGTAAATTTGCAGTACACCAGCTTCAAGATCGGCCTGAAGCTGATTAAAACAGAATTAAGTTCGAAGGCAGATACGTGTAACAGAGTTTTACATCATCTGCATACATAAAAACTCTAGAATGTAATATAACCTTTAGTAAGCCGTTAATGAACAGGTTAAAGAGTAATGGACCCAAATGGCTAGCCCGGGGCACGCCAGAAGTTACATCAAACGACTTTGAAAGATTGTTGTTGAAAAAGTCGGTATAATTACATCTGTTTGTTTGCAATCTAAAAAACCATTCATAACAAAAGACGTAGATTCAAGCAAGTTAGTAGTAGTTGATCTCCGATGCACAAAACCATGTTGACAAGGTGATATTAAAGAGCTACAGAGATATTGAAGCTGGTATGTAATTATATGCTCAAAAGTTTTAGGGATAGCTGAGAGCTTAGATATGCCTCTGTAGTTCTCAATATTAGACCTACTACCTTTTTTATGTAAAGATATAATAAACGATTATTTCCAAACAAATCTGTAGAAACGTTTCGGATTTTTAGTAAATTGGAATTTACAACATGATAAGTAACCTTTATAACACTGATGGTTAAGACGATGAAAATTGGAGCGCGCCACTAAATATTTAGAAAAATCAATAGATTTACCAGATGATCTTTTGAGACGCTTATAGAGTCTAGATTTAATATTATCAAGTCTTAATAGTTGCTTTGAGAACCAAAGTGGTGGTACTGGAATAACGAAGAGGGACACTGCTTTCAAAGAAAGCATCAATAGAACTATAAAACACGGAAGTCGCTGTTTCAACGGCTGTACACGCATAAAGACTCGACCAGTCATGGGCGGAAATCAATTTATTGAGCTCACTAAAATTCGTCTTTGAAAAACATCTTGACCGGGGTCAAGGATGAAGAGGGTCTTCAGGAAGGGATAATGGGGGAGTTCGGGTTAGAGTAATACCCGAGGAGTCATCTGTAAACACTAAGTCTAAGATTTTCCTTTTAGGATTTAAAATATTATTAATTTGGAGAAGAGATGTATCTAACAGGCTATTTAAAAACTCCTGCTGAGTAGTGGGAGTCATAAAATTTGAGTCGATGGTATTGATCCAATTTTGATTTTTTGACATTTCTTATCAATAAAATTAGGAATATATGTTCCTAGATATCTTTGGTGAATTCTGGTGAATTGCAATAGCTAAACGAAAGAGGCTAAACGACAAAAATACACAAAAAGTGCGTGCATCAATGCTTTTTCATAAACAATTAAGAGTTATTTAATAAACAAATTTAAACACATACATATACTAATAAACGGAGAAGTAAATCGAAATAAGGCAAAAGCAAAATGAGTATGTGCGCGAAATGCAATCACTCTATAAGAGGAGAGACAGGTATACGATGCGAGGGTGTGTGTAATAAAGTGTACCATTTAAGCATTGCATGTGCAGGTGTTGATAAATATAGTTGTAAAATTTTTGAGGAAAAACCTATGGCACGATTTACGTGTGATGAATGTGTTACATATATTCAGAATGTATACTTGGTGCTACAAGAAATGCAAATGAGTGTGAAGAAAAACAATACAATATTAAATAAGTATAAATATGAGTTTGAAGAGGTGATGAAGAAAAGCCAAAATGAAATAAAAGCTTTATTGGAAGCTGTAGAGGGTAGATATACTCAAAGAGTAGCAACTATGGAAAGATCACAAAAGCTTTTTGAAAAAAAATTGGTGAGATAAAAAGCTTATATGAAATGATAGAAGAAGTGAAAAATAAAACTGAAATAATTGGTAAAGATAATAAAAAGGTTTGTAACGAAATAAAGAAAATTAGTAGTGATAATAATGAAAAAGGGCTGTCATACGCAGAAGTAATGAAAAATAATAACAAAAAATGTTAAAACAAAAGCAAAGATACTACAGTGCCTGAATTAAAGAAACGTACTCCTATTATTGTTAAGCCGAAAGTAAAATAAACGTGTGAAAAAACCAAGAAAGATCTAAACAATAAAATTAATCTGAAGGAACTAAAGATAACAGATATTCAAGCTGGTAATAATGGTATTATAGTGATCGATAGTGTTGATGAAAATGAATGAGACAAAATAAAAGAAATAATGGACAAAGAAATTAGTAATGAATATGAGATAAAGATACCTCGTGAATATAAACCAAGACTATTTATAACAGGTATGCAATTTGAAAATAATAATAATGAATTAACTGAATGTCTACGAAAACAAAATAAATGCTTTGAACAGGGTGAAGTAAAAATTATTAAGCAATATAATGTTAAAGTTAGTCACTGTAATGTACCTTAACTTTGGTACAAATAACTTTTGTTAAATAAAATAGAACGATTGAGAAGGCACGTGTTTTATTATAGTTCGTGTCTAGAACAATCTTTAATAATATGTATATTCAAAGTGTGTACAATAAAGGTGGTGGTGTAGTAATCTGTATATCTAGGAATGTGTATTGTGAATCGATTGCATGTGTGTTCCTGAACCGATGATAGGTGTGTTCCTGACATCCCTCCTTTTCAGCGGTACCTTGCGGGTGTCTTAATTACACGTCCAGAGCGAGTGCGTGGTGGATGATTGAGGCTAGCTGCATCCTGTGGTGTAGCGGGCGTGGAAGGTTCAGCTTCACGAGGCACGTCATCTGGCGAACACTGTTGTGTTGTGGTTTCTGTAGGTGGCTGTGTTAGACTCGAAGAACTTTAGGGGATCAACGTCGAGGGATGAAGTGGCTGGTTTAAGATGCCATGTGTTTCTTCTGTATATGGCGCTATCCTCGGTTTGTACTCTGTACGAGCGGTGTCCTTCTGGTCTCACTATATAAGCTGGAACCCAGTTATTATGGCTTTGTCTAAGCAGTACTTTATCTTGCGTTGTGTATTCTCTACTCTGTTTTTTATTTCTATCTGCTGTTTCTTTCTCACCTTCCTTGAGTTTTGTTAGTTTTTTGCTTACGTTTTTTTATTATTTTTGGATTGAGTAGCCTTTCATTGGTAGGTAATAGCGTTCTGGTTCTTCTGTTCATTAACCGTTGAACTGGAGACCCTAGGTCCATGCGTGGAGTATTCCGATGATGTAGCAGCGCTAGCTGTATGTCCGTGTTGTCTTCGAGACACTTTTTCATCAGGTTTTTTGCCTCTTGTACATAGCGTTCGGCTCGCCCATTTGAACGTGGAAAATGAGGGCTCGAAATTCTATGTTCAAAGTTCCATTCTTTCTGAAAAGCCCTGAAATCGCTGTAATCAAATTGTTTACCACCATCTGATAATAGTACTTCCGGGATGCCGAAGGTAGCAAACCATGTCTTAAGTTCTTTAATGACGTTGAAGCTGGTGATATTGTTTAGTTGTTTAAAGTCAAAGTATCCTGAGTAGCTATCTGCAATGAGGATGTAATCCTTTCCTCTTAAGTGGAATATGTCCAAAGCGACAATACTCCATGGCCGTTTCGGTGCTGCTTGTAAATTTATTTGTTCCATCTGATTATCTTTTTGTATTTTGCTGCATGCACTGCAAGTTTTTATGTACTCAGTTAAATCTTTGGTCATTGTTGGCCAGAATACATTGTCACGGGCCAGTTTTAGCGTCCCTTGTAGTACTTTATGACTAAGATGGCAATGTTTCATTACTATTGGCACCATTGAGTTTGGAACCAATACTCTGTGATTTTTAAAAACTATGTCCTCGTAAACGCTGAGAGCCTCTCTGTAGTACCAATATTTTTTGAGATTTACCGGCACTTTATTGATGGTATCTGGCCATCCTTTTAATATGGTTGACTTTAAATCATTAAGTTCTTTACTTTTTGAGGTCTCTGCTTTAAGTTCGTCTTTTCGCGTTTTCGTGAATGGTACAATAGCACATATTTGTAAATTTTCTGTATTTAAATCTTCACTATCTAAGTTTTCGCAGTCTCTACTCAGTAAATATGCTACATACAATTCCGTACCTTTTTTATAAGTGACTTTTGGATTATAAGGAGGGATTTGATACATGATTCTTTGCAATATCGGTGGTGCATCTGTAATTGGCTTTTTAAATATTGTCTCAAGAGGCTTATGGTCAGATTCGATCATTAAATCTTTCCAACCCCAAATGTACATGTGAAATTTTTTACATGCAACTAGAATGGCGTTTTCTTCTTTCTCTAATTGGCTATATCCCTTGTCATTTCATAATAAATTTAGCAAACAACGCACATTAAAATATATTGCTGGGCTACTGAGCTGATCTAATTGTCTGCTGGGTTTGCTCAGTTATTTACCTTTTTAATACAAGTTACGGTGCACTTTCCAACATAGAAAACCATACAATAACAAATACATGCTAATGTTGTTTATTGCTTTGAACCATACTGCAATTTCAATGCATAGCGGCATAATCGTATGATTTTGCTGTTCTTTCATTGTGCACACATTTGTATTTATACAGGCACCAAATTGAACAGCAGCACAGTTATCGAAAAGAAGACGAGTCGAGTGGCCAGCAAAGCAAGGGCAGACATTTTTTTAACGCGTCATGTCAAGTTAATATTGCCTTTTAAATCTGTTGTATTTTATTTAAAGTTTTACCGTGTTAATTAAATGTAATCTAAATACATAAAAAACTTTCGCCTTTTATTTAAAGTCGTCGACATAAAAGTTTAAAAAAATTGCCCTTGCACTCGATCAAATCGTCACGGTAAAATAAATTAATGCAACAAATTACTTGTGAACGTGAACTGTGCCTGGCCTAAATCTTATACCACTTAATTTGGTGTTAACGTTATTGTTCTCCGTCAGGTGAACATAGTCAACGTTCGTTTATTGGTGGTAATTTGTACAAATCTCCGTAAAGTGGTCATAGTCAACGTCATCGTTTATTTGGTGGTCAAAGTCAACGTCATCGTTTATATTTTTTGCGCATATCTCCGTCAAGTCATAGTCAAAGTCATCGTTTATAATTTGTGCAAATTGGTCAGGCCATAGTCAACGTTCGTTATTTGGTGGTAATCTGGGCAAATCTCCGTCAAGTCAACTTAATTGTTCTCCGTCAAGTCAAAGTCAACGTCATCGTTTATTGGTGTCAACGAAATTGTTCTCCGTCAAGTGAACATAGTCAACGTTCGTTTATTGGTGGTAATTTGTACAAATCTCCGTAAAGTGGTCATAGTCAACGTCATCGTTTATATTTTTTGCGCATATCTCCGGCAAGTCATAGTCAACGTCATCGTTTATAATTTGTGCAAATTGGTCAGGCCCAAGTCAACGTAATTGTTCTCCGTCTAGTCAGAGTCAACGTCATCGTTTATTTTTGTCAACGAAATTGTTCTCCGTCAAGTGGCCATAGTCAACGTTCGTTTATTTGGTGGTAATCTGGGCAAATCTCCGTCAAGTCAACGTAATTGTTCTCCGTCAAGTCAAAGTCAACGTCATCGTTTATTGGTGTCAACGAAATTGTTCTCCGTCAAGTGGCCATAGTCAACGTTCGTTTATTTGGTGGTAATTCGTGTAAATCTCCGTCAAGTGGTAAAAGTCAACGTCATCGTTTATTTGGTGTCAAGATTGTTCTCCCTCAAGTGGTCAAAGTCAACGTCATCGTTTATTTGGTGTCAACGTAATTGTTCTCCGTCAAGTGATCATAGTCAACGTCATCGTTTATAATTTGTGCAAATATCCGTAAAGTGGTCATAGTCAACGTCATAGTTTATTCGGTGTGGGCATAATCAAAGTCATCGTTTATAATTTGTGCAAATTGGTCAGGCCATAGTCAACGTTCGTTATTTGGTGGTAATGTGGGCAAATCTCCGTCAAGTCAACGTAATTGTTCTCCGTCAAGTCAAAGTCAACGTCATCGTTTATTGGTGTCAACGAAATTGTTCTCCGTCAAGTGGCCATAGTCAACGTTCCTTTATTTGGTGGTAATTCGTGTAAATCTCCGTCAAGTGGTCAAAGTCAACGTCATCGTTTATTTGGTGTCAACGTGATTGTTCTCCGTCAAGTGATCATAGTCAACGTTCGTTATTTGGTGGTAATATGGGCAAATCTCCGTCAAGTCAACGTAATTGTTCTCCGTCAAGTCAAAGTCAACGTCATCGTTTATTTGGTGTCAAGATTGTTCTCCGTCAAGTGATCATAGTCAACGTTCGTTATTTGGTGGTAATCTGTGCAAAT
This sequence comes from Eurosta solidaginis, assembly GCF_040869045.1. Taxonomy (NCBI): domain Eukaryota; kingdom Metazoa; phylum Arthropoda; class Insecta; order Diptera; family Tephritidae; genus Eurosta; species Eurosta solidaginis. The sequence continues at coordinate 211,947,415 of NC_090324.1, read as the reverse complement.
TGGTCAGTGTCATAAAGTCGTAAGTTACAAAGCAAGTAAATTTGATTCAAAGCCTGTTGGAATTTCGCCATTAATCCATTTACATTAAATAAATTGTTCGTTTTGTACTAGGAGTTTTTTCAGCGTTACAGGTGTAGAGTGTCAAGGGAGTCGGCAGTATAAATATAGGCTAACGTATAAAGGTTTAGGCAACTGTTCGTCACTGTTTCCTCAGAAATCTTCATTGTTTTTTTTTAATTGGCTTTTTAATATGAACACTCGTCAGAAAGGACGACGTCCGGTCAAGCGAATGATAGCGACACCGAGTCCGATGGAGTAACTACGGCAGTGAACATAGGTGAGGGCACCGCAGCATACACACCGACGCATGGTGCAAACGAAACGCTGGCTTCTTTGGTGGCAAGCATTGCATCGCTTCGAGACTCTTTAAAAGAACTTCGAAACGAAACGATTCGTAGTCAGATAGAGGTGCAGCAGCTTCGACAGCGGATCGAGGCAGAGGCTAGTAATGTCGTTCCAACTGCGGGTACATATACCAATTTTTCACAGCCTCCACCGACAGCACCGCAAATAACAATACCACCAGCGGAGTTGCAAGCATCGTCGTCATCAAACCCAATGTGGCTGGTAGAGAGTTCCGCCGTAAAATTACACCCACTACCTACCTTCGATGGCTATCCAGAGGATTGGCCTCTATTTTTAGCGAACTTCAGCGACAGCACAGCCCAGTTCTCCTAAAACAACCGGCAGAATTTAATGCGACTGCAGAAAGCACTTCAGGGTAATGCAAAGCGGTCAGTAACGTCAATGCTAATATACCCTGATGACGTTCCAAAAGTTATGAAGGAACTTGAATTCAACTTTGGACGCCAGGACTTGCTGATACGCTGCCAATTGCAGAAAGTGCAGCAGTTTCCTGCCATTAACGATAGCCACCTTGAGCAGATATTACAATTTTCGAATCGTGTCGCCAATATTTCAGCGTTTTTTAAGTCAGCCAAATGTGAGCACCATCTTATGAATCCCATGTTGCTGGAACAATTGGTTTCTAAGCTTCCTTCATCCAAACAATTTGAATGGAGTAAGTATGCCGCTAATGTTTCCAGTTTCCCCACTGTTGACGTATTTTCAAATTGGTTGAGCGATTTGGCAAAAGTAGTGGCGACTATGCCCGGGGTTAGTAACAGTTCTCTGCGTTCTAGCCAACAAACATTACCACAGCCGCGATATAATGCACAAACTAATAGTCAGTCCGGACCAAATGGAGGGTCGTCTCGCAGAGTTCTTCATAGCAACCACGAGCAACTGGCATGTCCTTCATGCAACGAAGCTCACGCTTTGCCAGAATGCCAAAGATTTCAGTCGCTCGACCTAGTCAACAAGTGGTCACTGGTTAAACAACATCGTCTTTGTTTTGGATGCCTGGTAAAAGGTCATAGCCTTTTAAATTGTCGTCGCCGCAAGCAACGTTCCATCAACGGTTGCAAACGTATGCATCATAAGATGTTGCACAAGGATATGGGATCATCATCTACGTCGTCGTCCGACCGGGAACGAATTTTGAATTGTTGAAAGGACCAGGTAACCAGTCTTTTTAAAGTTGTCCCAGTTACATTGTCAGGTCCTCGAGGAAAAATGTCCGTCTACGCGATGATCGATGAAGGGTCATCAGTGTCGCTTTTGGAAGAAGATGTCGCAACACAGTTAGGTCTACGAGGTCGTGTCATACCTCTCACTCTTCAATGGTACGGTGACAGCCAGACAACAGAAAGCTCCAGGAAAGTGTCTCTTGAAATAGGAGAAGTAAATAGTCGCCATACATACTCACTGAAAAACGTCCATACGATAAAGGGTCTCCATTTTCCAAAGCAATCATTTGAAAAAAGTAAGTTTAATCATTTAAAATCTTTGCCTATAGAGAACTATGAAGATGTCGAACCAGTCTTACTGTTGGGTTTGGACAATTGTCACTTGTGTTTGTCCAACAAAGTCGTCGAAGCCGGACATGATCAACCAGTAGCAGTGGAAACTAAGTTGGGTTGGGTGGTATACGGACCACACCAACAAGAAAGCGTTGACATGCCCAGGGTGCTTCATATACGTAAGTCGGAATCATATAAACAATTAAACAATTTAATGGAGGAGTATTTTTCAAATGAGAGCTTTGGAGTCCGGAGTACCAAAATCGTATTGGAATCGGATGAAAATCAGCGAGCCAGGAAAATCTTGTTAGAAACCACAAAAAACATCGGCCAGAGGTATGAAGTAGGATTGCTTTGGAGACAAGATTTTACCGAACTCCCGTCGAGTTATGCAATGGCGAAGCAGCGCTTATTGAGTACTGAGTGTAGAATGCAGAAGGATGCCGTTTATGCTGAAAATTATAACAAGAAAATCGCCAAATATATAGAAAAGGGGTATGCCAGAAAGCTGACACAAGATGAAGCCGATATTTAAAATCCCAAAACATGGTATCTCCCTCATTTTGGTGTTGTTAATCCGTCGAAACCGGGAAAACTGCGTATTGTCTTTGACGCAGCCGCCGTTACAAATTCTACATCGTTAAACTCCGCACTACTGAACGGCCCGGAACAAGCGCACCCGCTTATAGCGATCATCCATAAATTTCGCCAAGGTATTATGCAATAGCCGGAGATATACAAGAGATGTTCTCTCAGGTACGAATAATTGATAAAGATCAAGATTCTCAACGTTTTTTGTGGTGAGATGGTAAGTTAAACGAACCAATCTCTACCTATGTAATGTCGTCGATGATATTTGGAGCTATTTGTTCACCTTGCTGCGCCGAATATATAAAGAACGTCAACGCCGCTAAATTTGAGACCGCCATGACAGGTGGTAGCCATGCTGTCATAGCTAACACATACGTTGACGATCTGGTCATAAGCTTTGATAGCGCCGAAGAAGCTCTAAATATCACAAAAGAAGCCATTAAAATAAATGCCACCGGGGGTTTTAAATTACGCAATTTTATATGTAACAATAAAGAGGTTCAATACAAATTAAATGGGGAAAATTTAGATAGTAACTCGGAACTCGTCAAAATGGATCGCAATACAAAAACTGAAAAGGTGCTTGGTATGTATTGGAATACCACTAATGATGCTCTTGAATTTCAATTTCAGTTTCACAAAATCGCCCGGGATGTTCTGAATGGCACGCGAACGCCAACAAAGCGAGAACTGTTAGGCATATCTATGTCAATTTATGGCCCATTCGGACTTCTGGCAAACATCACCATATTTTTGAAGCTGTTAGTTCAGTCATTATGGCGACTAGAAATTGAGTGGGATGAGGTAGTACCTCAAGACTTGGCACATCAATGGAAGACATGGTGGGAAAATTTTCAGTCGGTGAAGAATTTCACGGTGCCGCGCTGTTATTCTGCATTATTGTCTGTTGCTGATGATATTCAATTACATATTTTTGTGGATGCAAGTTCCTCGGCATACGCCGCCGTCGGATATCTCGGAATAAAACGAGGGAACGAGGTCGATGTTACGCTGGTTTCGGCCAAAGCAAGATGCACACCACTCAAGGGTATGACAATACCACGATTAGAGCTACAAGCCGCAGTTTTGGGGTGTCGCCTAAAAGAATCACTGGTCCACTGTCATGACTTTCGCATCAATAGTACAAGATTTTGGAGCGATTCAAAAACTGTCATATCGTGGATTCGTTCAGCTAGCAGGACGTACAAACAGTTTGTCGCATTTCGCATAGCTGAGATTTACGACAACATCGGATCAATGGCGATGGGTTCCTACAGCGCTTAACGTAGCAGACGAAGCAACGAGAACGTCTACAACATTTCATTACGGTACACGGTCAAGATGGCTGAATGGTCCATCCTTTCTCCATGAAGAAGAAGCACGCTGGCCGCGGGAAACATGCGAATTGATGTCTGAACAATGTGCTGTGGAGGAAGCACCTAAAAGAGTCATACTTACAAACCAAGGGGAATATCCAATCAAATTTTGTAATTTTTCTTTATATTTAAAGCTCACCAGAGTTCTGGCCTGGGTACTAAGGTTCGCTAAAAACACTAGATGTGATATTCGTCACAAGGGGGAATTAAACGCCATGGAAATTGCCGAGGCGGAAAAAACTATTTTACGTCAAGTTCAAACCGAATCATTCGCCGAAGAAATACATTCCATTAAAACGAAGAAGTAAATATCGAAGTCATCAGCCATATATCAGCTAACGCCGTTTTTAGACGATGATGGTTTGTTGAAGGTCAACGGTAGAATTGATGCCGCCTATTGTTTACCTCTTTCCACGCGTCGTCCTGTAATTCTGCCACAAAATCACCACGTCACGCGTCTAATCGTCCAGCAATACCATAGTAAGCTGCATCACCAAAATGATCGTCTGGCAATAAATGAAATAAGCCTAAAATTTTGGGTTCCACGCCTAAGTGCCGTGTTGAAATCCTTCAAGAGGGAGTGTCCAGTGTGCATTTACAACAATGCGAAGCCAGCTACACCACTCATGGGTCAGTTGCCAACAGATCGCCTTACACCATACGTTCGCCCGTTTTCTTACGCCGGTGTCGACTATTGTGGGCCATTTTTTGTTGCAATTGGTCGAAGAAGGGAGAAGCGATGGGTTGCCCTATTCACGTGCCTGACAACACGAGCCATACACTTAGAAATAGCGGAAGATCTATCGACTGACGCATTTATTATTACCTTTAGAAATTTTGTCAACCGCCGAGGAGTGCCAGTAAAGATTAGAAGCGACAACGGTACTAACTTCGTGGGAGCCCAAAAAGAACTTAATGAAGAAAACCGTTTATTTGACTTTAATCTTATTGAACAGGAAATGTCTCGCCAAAATATTCAATGGGTATTCAATTGTCCATCTAACCCATCAGCAGGAGGTTGCTGGGAGCGCCTCGTACAATGCATCAAAAGGTTATTACAACGAGTCTTAAAGGAAGAAACTCCGCGACTGGAAACGTTCAGAAGCGTACTGATAGAAGCCGAAAACATCGTAAACAGCCGCCCGCTAACTGAACTGCCTGTAACGCCACAAGACGAGGAGCCCTTGACACCCAACCACTTTCTGCTAGGATGCCTCAACTCAACGCAAACTCCTAGTATAAACGACGAGCATGTATGCCTTCGGAAACAATGGCGAATATCGCAAAATATAAAAGATCGACTGTGGAAGAGATGGACCACCGAATACTTGCCTCAACTTTTACGACGCTCTAAATGGAGAGATCAGGCAACACCTTTAAAACCGGGGCAATTAGTGATTGTGTGTGATCACACTGTACCACGAAGCAAGTGGATGCGAGGTCGGGTGACGGAGGTATTCACTGCGAAAGACGGCCAAGTACGGAGTGCTGTGGTTCGAACCGCATCCGGATTAATACGTCGACCAGCCAGTAAGCTAGCCGCTTTGATGGTTGGTGAATCCTCATGCGGATCCACTGGGGGGTGGGATGTCATTTCATAATAAATTTAGCAAACAACGCAAATTAAAATATATTGCTGGGCTACTGAGCTGATCTAATTGTCTGCTGGGTTTGCTCAGTTATTTAACTTTTTAATACAAGTTACGGTGCACTTTCCAACATAGAAAACCATACAATAACAAATACATGCTAATGTTGTTTATTGCTTTGAACCATACTGCAATTTTAATGCATAGCGGCATAATCGTATGATTTTGCTGTTCTTTCATTGTGCACACATTTGTATTTATACAGGTACCAAATTGAACAGCAGCACAGTTATCGAAAAGAAGACCAGCAAGGGCAGCAATTTTTTTTAAACGCGTCATGTCAAGTTAATATTGCCTTTTAAATCTGTTGTATTTTATTTAAAGTTTTACGTGTTAATTAAATGTAATCTAAATACATAAAAAACTTTCGCCTTTTATTTAAAGTCGTCGACAGCCCTGTTCGGTTTTTGTGAACGATTTCGCACATTAAGCGATCGGCTTCTGTTTTTGTATTAGTACTCCGCCACATGCATAACTACTGGCATCTACTGACAGCAAAATTGGCGCTTTATTGTCATAATACCCTAGTACTGGTGGATTCTTCAACAGATTTTTCAATTTATTGAATGCTTCATTGTGTTGCGTATCCCACACCCACTCAACATCTTTTCGCAATAATTGTCTTAGTGGTTGGGTGATATCTGCCAAATTTTTTATAAATTTCGACACGTATGTTACCATACGCAAGAATTTTTGCAACTCTTTCACAATTTCCGGTTGCTTAATTTTCGTTACAATTTCTATTTTTTCGGGATCAGGTTTTACCCCTTCAGCGGAGACTATATGTCCCAGAAACTTTACTTCTTGTGTATTAAAAGCACATTTTTCTTTATTAAGCTTAAGGCCTGCTTTTCTGAATTTGTCAAGTACCTCTTGAGTGATCCTCTCTAGTTCTAGTTTGCTGGTGGCATGCAAGAGAACATCATCCATAGACACCTCCGCGTTCTTTACGTCCGCTATCAATGAACTCATTACTTGTTGGAAAACTTCCGGAGCCGATGCTAAGCCAAATGGCAATCTTAAGCAAGAGTATCTTCCGAATGGGGTACTGAATGTCAGATATTCTGAAGTACGGGGTGTTACTTGCAGTTGCCAAAAGCCTTTTTTACAATCGAGTAACGTGAACCACTTAGAGCCGTGGATGCGGGCTGTAATTTCTTCTAACGTAGTAAGTGGATAATAACGTCTTTTGAGATTTTTATTTATCTCCGATGGATCTAAACAGAGTCTAATTTTATTTTTTTTTTTTACTGCGACCATGGGTGACACAGCGGGCGTCGGCTTGGTTATGGGTTTAATTATTTTTTGCGCTAACATACTATCAAGCTCATTTTTAACCTGCTGTCTAATAGTATGCCGGATTTTTCGCGCAGGGCATATGCTTAGTTTCGGATTTTCTATTAAGTCTATGTCGTATTTGTATTGCTTAAGGCAACCAATTCCTTCAAACAAGTTTTCATCAACAGTTAAAGTTTCAATACGCTTCACTAATTTCAATTTCTCACATGTTGACTTACCAAGCACTGCTGTAACATCCGCTTTGACAACTAAGTATTTTATGGGTACCTCTTGTTTTTTAATAAGCGTGTCTATGACCACTTCACCCAGTATGGGGATTTTATGGTTTGAAAACGATGTTAATTGCTTTGTTGGCGATGGACTGATGTGAACGTCTATTTTCTTTATTATTTCGTAGTTTAAAACGTTGCACTGGCTACCTGTGTCAAGCTTAAACTTTACCATTACGTTTTTAACCAGCGTAGCTTTTTCATTCCAGTCTTCGACGTCCACACTGTCTAAATCCGCACCTACCGTAGACACTAAAAAACTGTAATCGTTGCTTTCTCGGTCTTGGACCAGTTCGTTGACCATTTTGCTTTTGCAACATTTGGTAAGGCGGCCTTTTTTTTGTTACGGCGACCGTGCGTGGTATCACACCTATTGCAGTGAAAGGGTTCATCTTTTTTGTTAGTTTGTTTGATGTCTCTTTTAGTTTGCTTTTTGTTCCACTTAACTGCGTCAACTGTGGCCGCTTGCTTCATTGTTGTTACCTGCATCTTTACTTGCTCTGCAGAGAGACATATATCTATTGCTTTTTCCAGGGTTAATTTGCTTTCCGCTAGTAGTTTTTTCTTGTTGTATCATTTGTTATACCCACTACTATTCTGTCACGGCCACCGTGGTGTGATGGTAACGTGCTCCGCCTATCACACCGTGTGCCCTGGGTTCAACTCCCGGGCAAAGCAACATCAAAATTTTAGAAATAAGATTTTTCAATTAGAAGAAGAAAATTTTTCTAAGCGGGGTCGCCCCTCGGCAGTGTCTGGCAAGCGCTCCGATTGTATTTCTGCCATGAAAAGCGCTCAGTGAAAGCTCATCTGCCTTGCAGATGCCGTTCGGAGTCGGCATAAAACATGTAGGTCCCGTCCGGCCAATTTGTAGGGAAAAATCAAGAGGAGCACGACGCAAATTGGAAGAGAAGCTCGGCCTTAGATCTCTTCGGAGGTTATCGCGCCTAACATTTATTTTTTTTTTTATTTATTCTGTCGCGAATTAAAGTCTCTTCTAACGTCCCGTAGCCACAATTTTTAATTAAGCTTCTTAGATCTGTAACGAATTCATCAAATGTTTGACACTCCTTTTGTACGATGGTGTTGAATACATATCTTTCGTATGTTTCGTTGATTTGGGGTGTAAAATATTCTGTCAATCGGCTTTTGATTGTACTGACGCTTTTTTTTATCACTTTCTGTTAAAGTAAAGGTATTGTAAATTATTGCTGCGTCATTTCCTACCGACGACATGAATACTGCGCTTGCACTTCTGGTTTCTTAGTATCCAGTTATGTCGCGATCGCGTACCACTCGAATTGTTGAAGCCACAATTTCCACTCGTTTGCCACATTTTGGTAATTGTTGATGACAAAACTTTTTGGTGGTCTGATATTGTGGTCCGGTTTTACGCTGTTAAAAAATTGTATTTTCCACCTTCGGATTATGGTAATTATAAAAAATTACGGTAAAAGTCTAGTTGAGGGGTCGACTGCTAAAATTGTATCCTTGTCCGGAGATATTTGCAGTTGAAGTTCACGTGGTTGTTGTGTTGTACCCACAAAAAAATTGTGCATCACCGTGGCTACCGCCACACACCCGGACTTGGTATGGCGTAGCTCAGGGTTATATTTTATAATCGCGCCCCAAGGCCGCCAACGCATAAAGGTGTTTTGCGCAAAAATACTATGGATTTCACCCCCGGTTTCGGAGGGACCCGCGGGTCTTTTTTCGGTTTTTCGTTAATATCTTTTGAACGAGTTAAAATTTTTATTTTCCGCCTTCGGATTATTAATACTGAAGTCAAGACGCGTCGTTTGACAATTCTCTCGATATTTTGGATAGCGTTATAAAAAATAACCCTGGGCTACGCCTAGCCAAGTCCGGGTGTCCCACCTCTGTCGACGCGTATTAGCTGTGTCATGCTGTCGCGTAGAATTACCTAAGATTTTTCTTTTCCGCCTTCGAATTATTGTTCTCGAGATTAATAAGCGTCTTTTGACACCTCTCTCGATATTTTTTGACGCGTATTAGCAGTCTTATTCTGTCGCAAATTACCATTTTTTCTGCATCTGGTGGTATTCACATGTGCAGATTATTTCCTTTTCTGGGTAAAAGTCTAGTTGAGGGGTCGCCTGCTAATACGCTACAAAACTATATCCGGTAATAGTCTAGTTGAGGGGTCGACTGCTAATACGCGTCAAAAAATTTCGAGAGATGAGTCAAAAGACGCGTATTAATCTCGAGAACAATAATGCGAAGGCGGAAAAGTAAAATTTTATTTATGTCCGGAGATAATTGCAGTTGAAGTTGGCGATTTTCATGTGGTTGTTGTTGTTAGTACCCCCAAAAAAAATCCTGCATCACCGTGGCGGTGGCCAGTTTTTCGTTAATATCTTTTGAACGAGTTAATATTTTTATTTTCCGCCTTAGGATTATTAATACTGACGTCAAGACGGTAGCGTATTAGCAGTCGACCCCTCAACTAGACTATTACTCTATATCCGCACAAAACACTTATGTTCACAATTTTTTTTGTGGTTACTCCAACATTACAACAACCACATGAAAATCGCCAACTTCAACTTCAAATATCTCCGGATAGATAAAATTTCTTTTCCGAATTCGGATTATTGTTCTCCAGATTAATACGCGACTTTTGACACCTCTCTCAATATTTTTTGACGCGTATCAGCAGTTTCATGCTGTCGTAAAGAATTACCATTTTTTCTGTATCTGGTGGTCACATGTATAGATTATTGCTTTTTCAGTTTATGTACATACCTATGGTTAGTGATGCTGCACGGTATTAAGAATGCGTTAATTATTTCTATCATATTTCTTTAATATTATAATTTATTAACTAATTAATTAAGTTGAGATTTTTTAAGACTGCAGAAATTTTAACTGAGTGATTCGCAATTAGTGATGGAACGATATTTCACTATCGGTGATTGCATCGACGCGATTGAAAAATCGGTAAAGCCTTCAACACAGACGTGACCATTTCACCATTACTACTTTTCCCGCTCTCCACTAACCCATCGACGTTTCATGCTCTCATCGAAATTACAGTGTCATATTTAATGACAGTCAAAGATGACTTGATAGAAAACACTTTCATTTTTCTCGCTCTCACGGGGATTCATCTCAAATTTGTGCTGGCAACAATCACACATAAACCCCTCGCGCCATGTGAAGCGGGCGCCCGAACAAAAAGTGCGCCAGCTAAAACGAAGAACGGGCCAAAACATAACATGTGAACATAAGTGTTTTGCGCGGATATAGTTTTGGTCTCCTAACCGGTGTTGAACCCACCCAGGGTAATTTTTGGTAATTCCACACGACGGCATGACACTGCTAATACGCGTCCAAAAATATCGAGAGAGATGTCAAACGACGCGCCTTGACATCAGTATAAATAATCCGAAACCGGAAAATAAAAATTTTAACTCATTCAAAAGATATTAACGAAAAACCGAAAAAAGACCCGCGGTTCCCTCCGAAACCGGGGGTGAAATCCATAGTATTTTTGCGCAAAACACCTTTCTGCGTTGACGGCCTTCGGCCGCGCTTATAAAAAATAACCCTGGGCTACGCCACGCCAAGTCCGGGTGTGTGGTATAACCGTGGCTACCTACCGTGTCATGCTGTCGTATATAATTACCAAATTTTATCTATCCGGAGATATTTGAAGTTGGTGATTTTCATGTGGTTGTTGTAAAGTTCGCGTAAGCACAAAAAAAATTGCTGTTGGGTACAAACACAACAACAACCACATGAAAATCGCCAACTACAACTGCAAATATCTCCGGATATAGCTACAATTTTTCTTTTCCGCTATCGGATTATTGTTCTCGAGATTAATACGCGTCGTTTGACACCTCGGTAATAGTCTAGTTGAGGGGTCGACTGCTAATACGCTACCAAAAATATCGAGTGTCATGCTGTCGCATAGAATTACCTAAGATTTTTCTTTTCCGCCATCGAATTATTGTTCTCGAGATTAATAAGCGTCTTTTGACACCTCTCTCGATTTTTTTGACGCGTATTAGCAGTCTTATTCTGTCGCAAATTACCATTTTTTCTGCATCTGGTGGTATTCACATGTGCAGATTATTTCCTTTTCTGGGTAAAAGTCTAGTTGAGGGGTCGACTGCTAATACGCTACAAAACTATATCCGGTAATAGTCTAGTTGAGGGGTCGACTGCTAATACGCGTCAAAAAATTTCGAGAGAGGTGTCAAAAGACGCGTATTAATCTCGAGAACAATAATGCGAAGGCGGAAAAGAAAATTTTATTTATGTCCGGAGATAATTGCAGTTGAAGTTGCGATTTTCATGTGGTTGTTGTTGTGTTAGTACCCCCAAAAAAATCCTGCATCACCGTGGCGGTGGCCAGTTTTTCGTTAATATCTTTTGAACGAGTTAATATTTGTATTTTCCGCCTTCGGATTATTAATACTGACGTCAAGACGGTAGCGTTTAGCAGTCGACCCCTCAACTAGACTATTACTCTATATCCGCACAAAACACTTATGTTCACAATTTTTTTTGTGGTTACTCCAACATTACACCAACCACATGAAAATCGCCAACTACAACTTCAAATATATCCGGATAGATAAAATTTCTTTTCCGACTTCGGATTATTGTTCTCCAGATTAATACACGTCTTTTCACTCCTCTCTCGATATTTTTTGACGCGTATCAGCAGTTTCATGCTGTCGTAAAGAATTACCATTTTTTCTGTATCTGGTGGTCACATGTATAGATTATTGCTTTTTCAATTTATGTACATACCTACGGTTAGTGATGCTGCACGGTATTAACACTGCGTTAATTATTTCTATCATATTTCTTTAATATTATAATTTATTAACTAATTAATCAAGTTGAGATTTTTTAAGACTGCAGAAATTTTAACCGAGTGATTCGCAATTAGTGATGGAACGATATTTCACTATCGGTGATTGCATCGACGCGATTGAAAAATCGGTAAAGCCTTCAACACAGACGTGACCATTTCACCATTACTACTTTTCCCGCTCTTCCTAACCCATCGACGTTTCATGCTGTTATCGAAATTACAGTGTCATATTTAATGACAGTCAAAGATGACTTGATAGAAAACACTTTCATTTTTTTCGCTCTCACGGGGATTCATCTCAAATTTGTGCTGGCAACAATCACACATAAACCCCTCGCGCCATGTGAAGCGGGCGCCCGAACAAAAAGTGCGCCAGCTAAAACGAATTTGTGCGGATTTAGGGTAATAGTCTAGTTGAGGGTCGACTGCTAATACGCAACCAAAAATAGCGAGAGAGGTGTCTTGACATCAGTATTAATAAACCGAAGGCGAAAAATTTTAACTCGTTCAAAATTATTAACGTGGCGGTAGCTACGGTTATACCACACACCCGGACTTGGCATGGCGTAGCCCAGGGTTATTTTTCATAAGCGCGGCCGAAGGCCGCCAACGCAGAAAGGTGTTCTGCGCAAAAATGCTATGGATCTCACCCCCCGTTTCGGACGTACCCGCGAGTCTTTTTGCGGTTTTTCGTTAATAACTTTTGAACGAGTTAAAAATTTTCGCCTTCGGATTATTAATACTGATGTCAAGACGCGTCGTTTGACACCTCTTTCGATATTTTTGGTAGCGTATTAGCAGTCGACCTCTCAACTAGACTATTACCGGCCGCGCTTATAAAAAATAACCCTGGGCTACACCACGGTGATGCACTATTTTTTTTGTGGGTGCGAACAACAACAACCACATGAAAATCGCCAACTTCAACTGCAACTATCTCCGGACAGAGATAAAATTTTTCTTTTCCGCGTTCGGATTATTGTTCTCGAGATTAATAGCCGTCTTTTGACACCTCTCTCGATATTTTTGGTAGCGTATTAGCAGTCGACCATCAACCAGACTTTTACCGGATATAGTTTTGATCTCCAAACCGGTGTTGGACCCACCCAGGTAATTTTTTATAATAACCATAATCCGTATTAGCAGTCGACCCCTCAACTAGACTATTACCGAAGTTGGTAATTTTCATGTGGTTTGTTGTGGTTGTAGCCACAAAAAAAATTTACCCCTCAACTAGACTGTGGGTGGGATCTATAGTACTTTTGCGCAGAACACCTTTCAGCGATGGCGGCCTTCGGCCGAGCTTATAAAAAATAACCCTGGGCTACGCCATGCCAAGTCCGGGTGTGTGGTATAACCGTGGCTACCGCCACGTTAATATCTTTTGAACAAGTTAAAATGTTTAGCCTTCGGATTATTAATACTGATGGCAAGACGCGTCGTTTGACACCTCTCTCGATATTTTTGGTAGCGTATTAGCAGTCGACCATCAACTAGACTATTACCCTATATCCCCACAAAACACTTAAGGTCTGCATTTGAAAAAATTGTCACCTTTATTTAATCAAATAACTCTTTTCCAAATTGATGTATTTAAATTACTTTTTTGCGGCATGCTTTGCTATAAATGTCAAAAATATTTTTTACACAAATATTTTCTCTAAACACTTTTATTCGATTAAAAAGGGCAGCGAATTGGAAGTACGCAAAAAAATTGTTCAAGTTTATCAAGACCTTCCTCAGTGGACTTTCAAAAAAATTGAGAGGGATGTAGAAGTGGGTCCAAAAACTGCGTCAAGAGTTTTAAAAAGCTTCAAGGAGGAGTTGGCTGTCACTCGAAAACCTGGTTCTGGCAGGAAAAAAGGAATCAGTGACCAAAATAATAAGAATAAAATTATAACCAGTTTACGGAGAAACCCCAGTATTTCTGGCAGAAAATTGGCGCAGAAACTAAAATGGTCCGAGTTTTTGGTTCGCAAAGCTAAAAAGGAGGCTGGCCTTAAGACATATAAAGTTCAAAAACTTCCAGACAGAAATTCTCTGAAGAACATTGAAGCAAAACAACGTGCCAAAATATTAAAAACAAATTTTTTTCAAAAGTTCAGTTGCTGTGTTATGGACGACTTATGTTCACAATTTTTTTTTTTGTGCCTACGCCAACATTACAACAACCACATGAAAATCACCAACTTCAACTTCAAATATCTCTGGATAGATTAATTTTGGTAATTCTATACGACAGCATGACACTGCTAATACACGTCCAAAAATATCGAAAGAGGTGTCAAAAGACGCGTATTAATCTCGACAACAATAATCCGAAACCGAAACCAACCGTTGTTGTAATTTGTCCCACAAAAAAAATTGTGAACGAAGAAGGACATCACCGTAGCGGTAGCGTAGGGTTATTTTTATATACGCGGCCGAATGACTTCAACGCAGAAAGGTGTTTTGCGCAAAAATACTATGGATTTTACCCCTTGTTTTCGGAGGGACCCGAAGGTAATTTTTCGGTTTTTCATTAATATCTTTTGAATGAGTTAAAATTTTTCTTTTCCGCTACCGGATTATTGTTCTCGAGATTAATAGGCGTCTTTTGACACCTCTCTCTCTCGATATTTTTGGTAGCGCATTAGCAGTCGACCCCTCAACTAGACTTTTACCGCGCCGCCGAAGACTGCCAACGCAGAAAGGTGGTCTGCGCAAAAATGCCCCGGTTTCGGAGGTACCTGCGGGTCTTTTTTCGGTTTTTCGTTAATATCTTTTCAACGAGTTAAAATTTTTCGCCTCCGGATTATTAATACTGATGTCAAGATGCGTCGTTTGACACCTCTCTCGATATTTTTGGTAGCGCATTAGCAGTCGACCCCTCAACTAAACTTTTACCGCGCGGCCGAAGGCCGCCAACGCAGAAAGGTATCCTGTGCAAAAATGCTATGGATCTCACCCCCGATTTCGGAGGTACCTGCGGGTGTTTTTTCGTTTTTTCGTTAATATCTTTTGAACGGATTAAAATTTTTCGCCTTCGGATTATTAATACTGATGTCAAAACGCGTCGTTTGACACCTTTCTCGATATTTTTGGTAGCGTATTAACAGTCGACCCTCAACTAGACTATTACCCTAAATCAGCACAAAACACTTATGTTCACAATTTTTTTTTGTGCTTCCGGCAACTTTACAAAAAGCACATGAAAATCACCCACTTCAACTTCAAATATCTCCAGATAGATAAAATTTGGTAATTCTATACGACAGCATGACACTCCTAATACGCGTCCAAAAATATCGAAAGAGGTGTCAAAAGGCGCGTATTAATCTCGACAACAATAATCCCAAACCGAAACTAACCGTTGTTGTAATATCTCCCACAAAAAAAAATTGTGAACGCAGAAGGACATCACCGTGGCAGTAGCCACGGTTATACCACACACCCGGACTTGGCATGGCGCAGCCCAGGGTAATTTTTATGCCCAAAAATACTATGGATCCCACCCCCGGTTTCGGAGGTACCCGCGGGTCTTTTTTCGTTTTTCGTTAATATCTTTTGAACGAGTTAATTGTATTTTCCGCCTTCGGATTATTAATACTGACGTCAAGACGGTAGCGTTTAGCAGTCGACCCCTCAACTAGACTATTACTCTATATCCGCACAAAACACTTATGCTCACAATTTTTTTTGTGGTTACTCCAACATTACACCAACCACATGAAAATCGCCAACTACAACTTCAAATATATCCGGATAGATAAAATTTCTTTTCCGACTTCGGATTATTGTTCTCCAGATTAATACACGTCTTTTGACTCCTCTCTCGATATTTTTTGACGCGTATCAGCAGTTTTATGCTGTCGTAAAGAATTACCATTTTTTCTGTATCTGGTGGTCACATGTATAGATTATTGCTTTTTCAATTTATGTACATACCTACGGTTAGTGATGCTGCACGGTATTAACACTGCGTTAATTATTTCTATCATATTTCTTTAATATTATAATTTGTTAACTAATTAATCAAGTTGAGATTTTTTAAGACTGCAGAAATTTTAACCGAGTGATTCGCAATTAGTGATGGAACGATATTTCACTATCGGTGATTGCATCGACGCGATTAAAAAATCGGTAAAGCCTTCAACACAGACGTGACCATTTCACCATTACTACTTTTCCCGCTCTTCCTAACCCATCGACGTTTCATGCTGTTATCGAAATTACAGTGTCATATTTAATGACAGTCAAAGATGACTTGATAGAAAACACTTTCATTTTTTTCGCTCTCACGGGGATTCATCTCAAATTTGTGCTGGCAACAATCACACATAAACCCCTCGCGCCATGTGAAGCGGGTGCCCGAACAAAAAGTGCGCCAGCTAAAACGAATTTGTGCGGATTTAGGGTAATAGTCTAGTTGAGGGTCGACTGCTAATACGCAACCAAAAATAGCGAGAGAGGTGTCTTGACATCAGTATTAATAAACCGAAGGCGAAAAATTTTAACTCGTTCAAAATTATTAACGTGGCGGTAGCCACGGTTATACCACACACCCGGACTTGGCATGGCGTAGCCCAGGGTTATTTTTTATAAGCGCGGCCGAAGGCCGCCAACGCAGAAAGGTGTTCTGCGCAAAAATGCTATGGATCTCACCCCCGGTTTCGGACGTACCCGCGAGTCTTTTTGCGGTTTTTCGTTAATAACTTTTGAACGAGTTAAAATTTTTCGCCTTCGGATTATTAATACTGATGTCAAGACGCGTCGTTTGACACCTCTTTCGATATTTTTGGTAGCGTATTAGCAGTCGACCTCTCAACTAGACTATTACCGGCCGCGCTTATAAAAAATAACCCTGGGCTACACCACGGTGATGCACTATTTTTTTTGTGGGTGCGAACAACAACAACCACATGAAAATCGCCAACTTCAACTGCAATTATCTCCGGACAGAGATAAAATTTTTCTTTTCCGCGTTCGGATTATTGTTCTCGAGATTAATATCCGTCTTTTGACACCTCTCTCGATATTTTTGGTAGCGTATTAGCAGTCGACCATCAACTAGACTTTTACCGGATATAGTTTTGATCTCCAAACCGGTGTTGGACCCACCCAGGTAATTTTTTATAATAACCATAATCCGTATTAGCAGTCGACCCCTCAACTAGACTATTACCGAAGTTGGTAATTTTCATGTGGTTTGTTGTGGTTGTACCCACAAAGAAAATTTACCCCTCAACTAGACTGTGGGTGGGATCTATAGTACTTTTGCGCAGAACACCTTTCAGCGATGGCGGCCTTCGGCCGCGCTTATAAAAAATAACCCTGGGCTACGCCATGCCAAGTCCGGGTGTGTGGTATAACCGTGGCTACCGCCACGTTAATATCTTTTGAACAAGTTAAAATGTTTAGCCTTCGGATTATTAATACTGATGGCAAGACGCGTCGTTTGACACCTCTCGATATTTTTGGTAGCGTATTAGCAGTCGACCATCAACTAGACTATTACCCTATATCCCCACAAAACACTTAAGGTCTGCGTTTGAAAAAATTGTCACCTTTATTTAATCAAATAACTCTTTTCCAAATTGATGTATTTAAATTACTTTTTTGCGGCATGCTTTGCTATAAATGTCAAAAATATTTTTTACACAAATATTTTCTCTAAACACTTTTATTCGATTAAAAAGGGCAGCGAATTGGAAGTACGTAAAAAAATTGTTCAAGTTTATCAAGACCTTCCTCAGTGGACTTTCAAAAAAATTGAGAGGGATGTAAAAGTGGGTCCAAAAACTGCGTCAAGAGTTTTAAAAAGCTTCAAGGAGGAGTTGGCTGTCACTCGAAAACCTGGTTCTGGCAGGAAAAAAGGAATCAGTGACCAAAATAATAAGAATAAAATTATAACCAGTTTACGGAGAAACCCCAGTATTTCTGGCAGAAAATTGGCGCAGAAACTAAAATGGTCCGAGTTTTTGGTTCGCAAAGCTAAAAAGGAGGCTGGCCTCAAGACATATAAAGTTCAAAAACTTCCAGACAGAAATTCTCTGAAGAACATTGAAGCAAAACAACGTGCCAAAATATTAAAAACAAATTTTTTTCAAAAGTTCAGTTGCTGTGTTATGGACGACTTATGTTCACAATTTTTTTTTTGTGCCTACGCCAACATTACAACAACACATGAAAATCACCAACTTCAACTTCAAATATCTCTGGATAGATTAATTTTGGTAATTCTATACGACAGCATGACACTGCTAATACACTTCCAAAAATATCGAAAGAGGTGTCAAAAGACGCGTATTAATCTCGACAACAATAATCCGAAACCGAAACCAACCGTTGTTGTAATTTGTCCCACAAAAAAAATTGTGAACGCAGAAGGACATCACCGTAGCGGTAGCGTAGGGTTATTTTTATATACGCGGCCGAATGACTTCAACGCAGAAAGGTGTTTTGCGCAAAAATACTATGGATTTTACCCCTTGTTTTCGGAGGGACCCGAAGGTCATTTTTCGGTTTTTCGTTAATATCTTTTGAATGAGTTAAAATTTTTCTTTTCCGCTACCGGATTATTGTTCTCGAGATTAATAGGCGTCTTTTGACACCTCTCTCTCTCTCGATATTTTTGGTAGCGCATTAGCAGTCGACCCCTCAACTAGACTTTTACCGCGCGGCCGAAGGCCGTCAACGCAGAAAGGTATCCTGCGCAAAAATGCTATGGATCTCACCCCCGATTTCGGAGGTACCTGCGGGTGTTTTTTCGTTTTTTCGTTAATATCTTTTGAACGGATTAAAATTTTTCGCCTTCGGATTATTAATACTGATGTCAAAACGCGTCGTTTGACACCTCTCTCTATATTTTTGGTAGCGTATTAACAGTCGACCCTCAACTAGACTATTACCCTAAATCAGCACAAAACACTTATGTTCACAATTTTTTTTTGTGCTCCCGGCAACTTTACAAAAAGCACATGAAAATCACCCACTTCAACTTCAAATATCTCCAGATAGATAAAATTTGGTAATTCTATACGACAGCATGACACTGCTAATACGCGTACAAAAAAATCGAAAGAGGTGTCAAAAGGCGCGTATTAATCTCGACAACAATAATCCCAAACCGAAACTAGCCGTTGTTGTAATATCTCCCACAAAAAAAAATTGTGAACGCAGAAGGACATCACCGTGGCGGTAGCCACGGTTATACCACACACCCGGACTTGGCATGGCGCAGCCCAGGGTAATTTTTATAAGCGCGGCCGAAGGACTCCAACGCAGAAAGGTGTTTTGCGCAAAAATACTATGGGTTTTTCCCCTGATTTCGGAGGGACACGCCGGTCGTTTTTCGGTTTTTCGTTAATATCTTTTGAATGAGTTAAAAATTTTATTTTCCGGTTTCGGATTATTAATACTTATGTCAAGGCGCGTTTGACACCTCTGTCGATATTTTTGGACGCGTATTAGCAGTGTCATGCTATTGCATAGATTTACCTAAAATTTTTCATTTCCGCCTTCGAATTATTGTTCTCGAGATTAATAAGCGTCTTTTGACACCTATCTCGATATTTTTTGACGCGTATTAGCAGTCTCATGCTGTCGTAAATTACCATTTTTTCTATATCTGGTGGTTTTCACATGTGTAGATTATTGCTTTTTCTGGGTAAAAGTCTAGTTGAGATGTCGACTGCTAATACGCTACCAAAAATATCGAGAGGTGTCAAAAGACGCGTATTAATTTCGAGAACAATAATCCGAAGGCGGAGATGTTGCAGTCCGGAGATATTTGCAGTTGAATTTGACGATTTTCATGTGGTTGTTGTTGTGTTGGTACGCACAAAAAAATTGTGCATCACAGTGGCGGTGGCCAGTTTTTCGTTAATATCTTTTGACCGAGTTAATATTTGTATTTTCCGCCTTCGGATTATTAATACTGACGTCAAGACGGTAGCGTTTAGCAGTCGACCCCTCAACTAGACTATTACTCTATATCCGCACAAAACACTTATGTTCACAATTTTTTTTTGTGGTTACTCCAACATTACACCAACCACATGAAAATCGCCAACTACAACTTCAAATATATCCGGATAGATAAAATTTCTTTTCCGACTTCGGATTATTGTTCTCCAGATTAATACACGACTTTTGACTCCTCTCTCGATATTTTTTGACGCGTATCAGCAGTTTCATGCTGTCGTAAAGAATTACCATTTTTTCTGTATCTGGTGGTCACATGTATAGATTATTGCTTTTTCAATTTATGTACATACCTACGGTTAGTGATGCTGCACGGTATTAACACTGCGTTAATTATTTCTATCATATTTCTTTAATATTATAATTTATTAACTAATTAATCAAGTTGAGATTTTTTAAGACTGCAGAAATTTTAACCGAGTGATTCGCAATTAGTGATGGAACGATATTTCACTATCGGTGATTGCATCGACGCGATTGAAAAATCGGTAAAGCCTTCAACACAGACGTGACCATTTCACCATTACTACTTTTCCCGCTCTTCCTAACCCATCGACGTTTCATGCTGTTATCGAAATTACAGTGTCATATTTAATGACAGTCAAAGATGACTTGATAGAAAACACTTTCATTTTTTTTCGCTCTCACGGGGATTCATCTCAAATTTGTGCTGGCAACAATCACACATAAACCCCTCGCGCCATGTGAAGCGGGCGCCCGAACAAAAAGTGCGCCAGCTAAAACGAATTTGTGCGGATTTAGGGTAATAGTCTAGTTGAGGGTCGACTGCTAATACGCAACCAAAAATAGCGAGAGAGGTGTCTTGACATCAGTATTAATAAACCGAAGGCGAAAAATTTTAACTCGTTCAAAATTATTAACGTGGCGGGAGCCACGGTTATACCACACACCCGGACTTGGCATGGCGTAGCCCAGGGTTATTTTTTATAAGCGCGGCCGAAGGCCGCCAACGCAGAAAGGTGTTCTGCGCAAAAATGCTATGGATCTCACCCCCGGTTTCGGACGTACCCGCGAGTCTTTTTGCGGTTTTTCGTTAATAACTTTTGAACGAGTTAAAATTTTTCGCCTTCGGATTATTAATACTGATGTCAAGACGCGTCGTTTGACACCTCTTTCGATATTTTTGGTAGCATATTAGCAGTCGACCTCTCAACTAGACTATTACCGGCCGCGCTTATAAAAAATAACCCTGGGCTACACCACGGTGATGCACTATTTTTTTTGTGGGTGCGAACAACAACAACCACATGAAAATCGCCAACTTCAACTGCAACTATCTCCGGACAGAGATAAAATTTTTCTTTTCCGCGTTCGGATTATTGTTCTCGAGATTAATAGCCGTCTTTTGACACCTCTCTCGATATTTTTGGTAGCGTATTAGCAGTCGACCATCAACTAGACTTTTACCGGATATAGTTTTGATCTCCAAACCGGTGTTGGACCCACCCAGGTAATTTTTTATAATAACCATAATCCGTATTAGCAGTCGACCCCTCAACTAGACTATTACCGAAGTTGGTAATTTTCATGTGGTTTGTTGTGGTTGTACCCACAAAGAAAATTTACCCCTCAACTAGACTGTGGGTGGGATCTATAGTACTTTTGCGCAGAACACCTTTTAGCGATGGCGGCCTTTGGCCGCGCTTATAAAAAATAACCCTGGGCTACGCCATGCCAAGTCCGGGTGTGTGGTATAACCGTGGCTACCGCCACGTTAATATCTTTTGAACAAGTTAAAATGTTTAGCCTTCGGATTATTAATACTGATGGCAAGACGCGTCGTTTGACACCTCTCTCGATATTTTTGGTAGCGTATTAGCAGTCGACCATCAACTAGACTATTACCCTATATCCCCACAAAACACTTAAGGTCTGCGTTTGAAAAAATTGTCACCTTTATTTAATCAAATAACTCTTTTCCAAATTGATGTATTTAAATTACTTTTTTGCGGCATGCTTTGCTATAAATCTCAAAAATATTTTTTACACAAATATTTTCTCTAAACACTTTTATTCGATTAAAAAGGGCAGCGAATTGGAAGTACGTAAAAAAATTGTTCAAGTTTATCAAGACCTTCCTCAGTGGACTTTCAAAAAAATTGAGAGGGATGTAAAAGTGGGTCCAAAAACTGCGTCAAGAGTTTTAAAAAGCTTCAAGGAGGAGTTGGCTGTCACTCGAAAACCTGGTTCTGGCAGGAAAAAAGGAATCAGTGACCAAAATAATAAGAATAAAATTATAACCAGTTTACGGAGAAACCCCAGTATTTCTGGCAGAAAATTGGCGCAGAAACTAAAATGGTCCGAGTTTTTGGTTCGCAAAGCTAAAAAGGAGGCTGGCCTCAAGACATATAAAGTTCAAAAACTTCCAGACAGAAATTCTCTGAAGAACATTGAAGCAAAACAACGTGCCAAAATATTAAAAACAAATTTTTTTTCAAAAGTTCAGTTGCTGTGTTATGGACAATTTTTTTTTTGTGCCTACGCCAACATTACAACAACCACATGAAAATCACCAACTTCAACTTCAAAAATCTCTGGATAGATTAATTTTGGTAATTCTATACGACAGCATGACACTGCTAATACACTTCCAAAAATATCGAAAGAGGTGTCAAAAGACGCGTATTAATCTCGACAACAATAATCCGAAACCGAAACCAACCGTTGTTGTAATTTGTCCCACAAAAAAAATTGTGAACGCAGAAGGACATCACCGTAGCGGTAGCGTAGGGTTATTTTTATATACGCGGCCGAATGACTTCAACGCAGAAAGGTGTTTTGCGCAAAAATACTATGGATTTTACCCCTTGTTTTCGGAGGGACCCGAAGGTAATTTTTCGGTTTTTCGTTAATATCTTTTGAATGAGTTAAAATTTTTCTTTTCCGCTACCGGATTATTGTTCTCGAGATTAATAGGCGTCTTTTGACACCTCTCTCTCTCGATATTTTTGGTAGCGCATTAGCAGTCGACCCCTCAACTAGACTTTTACCGCGCCGCCGAAGACTGCCAACGCAGAAAGGTGGTCTGCGCAAAAATAATACCCCGGTTTCGGAGGTACCTGCGGGTCTTTTTTCGGTTTTTCGTTAATATCTTTTCAACGAGTTAAAATTTTTCGCCTCCGGATTATTAATACTTATGTCAAGATGCGTCGTTTGACACCTCTCTCGATATTTTTGGTAGCGCATTAGCAGTCGACCCCTCAACTAGACTTTTACCGCGCGGCCGAAGGCCGTCAACGCAGAAAGGTATCCTGCGCAAAAATGCTATGGATCTCACCCCCGATTTCGGAGGTACCTGCGGGTGTTTTTTCGTTAATATCTTTTGAACGGATTAAAATTTTTCGCCTTCGGATTATTAATACTGATGTCAAAACGCGTCGTTTGACACCTCTCTCGATATTTTTGGTAGCGTATTAACAGTCGACCCTCAACTAGACTATTACCCTAAATCAGCACAAAACACTTATGTTCACAATTTTTTTTTGTGCTTCCGGCAACTTTACAAAAAGCACATGAAAATCACCCACTTCAACTTCAAATATCTCCAGATAGATAAAATTTGGTAATTATATACGACAGCATGACACTGCTAATACGCGTACAAAAAAATCGAAAGAGGTGTCAAAAGGCGCGTATTAATCTCGACAACAATAATCCCAAACCGAAACTAGCCGTTGTTGTAATATCTCCCACAAAAAAAAATTGTGAACGCAGAAGGATATCACCGTGGCGGTAGCCACGGTTATACCACACACCCGGACTTGGCATGGCGCAGCCCAGGGTAATTTTTATAAGCGCGGCCGAAGGGCTCCAACGCAGAAAGGTGTTTTGCGCAAAAATACTATGGGTTTTTCCCCTGATTTCGGAGGGACACGCCGGTCGTTTTTCGGTTTTTCGTTAATATCTTTTGAATGAGTTAAAAATTTTATTTTCCGGTTTCGGATTATTAATACTTATGTCAAGGCGCGTTTGACACCTATGCTATTGCATAGATTTACCTAAAATTTTTCATTTCCGCCTTCGAATTATTGTTCTCGAGATTAATAAGCGTCTTTTGACACCTATCTCGATATTTTTTGACGCGTATTAGCAGTCTCATGCTGTCGTAAATTACCATTTTTTCTATATCTGGTGGTTTTCACATGTGTAGATTATTGCTTTTTCTGGGTAAAAGTCTAGTTGAGAGGTCGACTGCTAATACGCTACCAAAAATATCGAGAGGTGTCAAAAGACGCGTATTAATTTCGAGAACAATAATCCGAAGGCGGAGATGTTGCAGTCCGGAGATATTTGCAGTTGAAGTTGACGATTTTCATGTGGTTGTTGTTGTGTTTGTACCCACAAAAAAAGTCTGCATGACCGTGGCGGGAGCCACGGTTATACCACACACCCGGACTTGGCATGGCGTAGCCCAGGTTTATGTTTTAAAAGCGCTGCCGAAGGCCGCCAACGCAGAAAGGTGTTCTGCGCAAAAATGCTATGGATCTCACCTCAGGTTTCGGAGGTACCCGCGCCTTTTTTCGGTTTTTCGTTAATATCTTTCGAACGAGTTAAAATTTTTCGGCTTCGGATTATTAATACTGATGTCAAGACACGTCGTTTGACACCTCTCTCGATATTTTTGGTATCGTATTAACTAGACTATTACCCTATATCCGCTCAAAACACTTATGTTCACGATTTTTTTTTTGTGCTTACGCCAACATTACAACAACCACATGAAAATCACCAACTTCGACTTCAAATCTCCGGATATATAAAATTTGGTAATTCTATGCGACAGCATTACACTGCTAATACGCGTCCAAAAATATCGAAAGAGGTGTCAAAAAACGCGTATTAATCTCGACAACAATAATCCGAAACCAACCGTTGTTTTAATTTGTCCCAGAAAAAAAATTGTGAACGCAGAAGGACATCACCATGGCGGTAGCCACGGTTATACCACACACCCGGACTTGGCATGGCGCAGACCAGGGTTATTTTTATAAGCGCGGCCGAAGGACGCCAGCGCAGAAAGGTATTCTACCCAAAAATAATATGGATCCCACCACCGGTTTCGGAGGTACCCGCGTTAATATCTTTTGAACGAATTAAACTTTTTATTTTCCGCCTTCGTATTATTAATACTGATGTCAAGACGCGTCGAATGACACCTTTCTCGATATTTTTGGACGCGTACTAGCAGTCTCGCGTTGTCGTAAATTACCATTTTTTCTGTATCTGGTGGTCTTCACATGTGGAGATTATTGCTTTTTCTGGGTAAAAGTCTAGTTGGGGGGTCGACTGCTAATACGCTACCAAAAATATCGAGAGGTGTCAAAAGACGCGTATTAATATCGAGAACAATAATCCGAAGGCGGAGATGTTGCAGTCCGGAGATATTTGCAGTTGAATTTGACGATTTTCATGTGGTTGTTGTTGTGTTGGTACGCACAAAAAAATTGTGCATCACAGTGGCGGTGGCCAGTTTTTCGTTAATATCTTTTGACCGAGTTAATATTTGTATTTTCCGCCTTCGGATTATTAATACTGGCGTCAAGACGGTAGCGTTTAGCAGTCGACCCCTCAACTAGACTATTACTCTATATCCGCACAAAACACTTATGTTCACAATTTTTTTTGTGGTTACTCCAACATTACACCAACCACAAGAAAATCGCTAACTACAACTTCAAATATATCCGGATAGATAAAATTTCTTTTCCGACTTCGGATTATTGTTCTCCAGATTAATACACGTCTTTTGACTCCTCTCTCGATATTTTTTGACGCGTATTAGCAGTCTCATGCTGTCGTAAATTACCATTTTTTCTATATCTGGTGGTCTTCACATGTGGAGATTATTGCTTTTTCTGGGTAAAAGTCTAGTTGGGGGGTCGACTGCTAATACGCTACCAAAAATATCGAGAGGTGTCAAAAGACGCGTATTAATATCGAGAACAATAATCCGAAGGCGGAGATGTTGCAGTCCGGAGATATTTGCAGTTGAATTTGACGATTTTCATGTGGTTGTTGTTGTGTTGGTACGCACAAAAAAATTGTGCATCACAGTGGCGGTGGCCAGTTTTTCGTTAATATCTTTTGACCGAGTTAATATTTGTATTTTCCGCCTTCGGATTATTAATACTGACGTCAAGACGGTAGCGTTTAGCAGTCGACCCCTCAACTAGACTATTACTCTATATCCGCACAAAACACTTATGTTCACAATTTTTTTTTGTGGTTACTCCAACATTACACCAACCACATGAAAATCGCCAACTACAACTTCAAATATATCCGGATAGATAAAATTTCTTTTCCGACTTCGGATTATTGTTCTCCAGATTAATACACGACTTTTGACTCCTCTCTCGATATTTTTTGACGCGTATCAGCAGTTTCATGCTGTCGTAAAGAATTACCATTTTTTCTGTATCTGGTGGTCACATGTATAGATTATTGCTTTTTCAATTTATGTACATACCTACGGTTAGTGATGCTGCACGGTATTAACACTGCGTTAATTATTTCTATCATATTTCTTTAATATTATAATTTATTAACTAATTAATCAAGTTGAGATTTTTTAAGACTGCAGAAATTTTAACCGAGTGATTCGCAATTAGTGATGGAACGATATTTCACTATCGGTGATTGCATCGACGCGATTGAAAAATCGGTAAAGCCTTCAACACAGACGTGACCATTTCACCATTACTACTTTTCCCGCTCTTCCTAACCCATCGACGTTTCATGCTGTTATCGAAATTACAGTGTCATATTTAATGACAGTCAAAGATGACTTGATAGAAAACACTTTCATTTTTTTTCGCTCTCACGGGGATTCATCTCAAATTTGTGCTGGCAACAATCACACATAAACCCCTCGCGCCATGTGAAGCGGGCGCCCGAACAAAAAGTGCGCCAGCTAAAACGAATTTGTGCGGATTTAGGGTAATAGTCTAGTTGAGGGTCGACTGCTAATACGCAACCAAAAATAGCGAGAGAGGTGTCTTGACATCAGTATTAATAAACCGAAGGCGAAAAATTTTAACTCGTTCAAAATTATTAACGTGGCGGGAGCCACGGTTATACCACACACCCGGA
Source organism: Eurosta solidaginis (assembly GCF_040869045.1). Taxonomy (NCBI): domain Eukaryota; kingdom Metazoa; phylum Arthropoda; class Insecta; order Diptera; family Tephritidae; genus Eurosta; species Eurosta solidaginis. Next base: position 211,920,379 of record NC_090324.1, on the reverse strand, counting down.
CTTGGCATGGCGTAGCCCAGGGTTATTTTTTATAAGCGCGGCCGAAGGCCGCCAACGCAGAAAGGTGTTCTGCGCAAAAATGCTATGGATCTCACCCCCGGTTTCGGACGTACCCGCGAGTCTTTTTGCGGTTTTTCGTTAATAACTTTTGAACGAGTTAAAATTTTTCGCCTTCGGATTATTAATACTGATGTCAAGACGCGTCGTTTGACACCTCTTTCGATATTTTTGGTAGCGTATTAGCAGTCGACCTCTCAACTAGACTATTACCGGCCGCGCTTATAAAAAATAACCCTGGGCTACACCACGGTGATGCACTATTTTTTTTGTGGGTGCGAACAACAACAACCACATGAAAATCGCCAACTTCAACTGCAACTATCTCCGGACAGAGATAAAATTTTTCTTTTCCGCGTTCGGATTATTGTTCTCGAGATTAATAGCCGTCTTTTGACACCTCTCTCGATATTTTTGGTAGCGTATTAGCAGTCGACCATCAACTAGACTTTTACCGGATATAGTTTTGATCTCCAAACCGGTGTTGGACCCACCCAGGTAATTTTTTATAATAACCATAATCCGTATTAGCAGTCGACCCCTCAACTAGACTATTACCGAAGTTGGTAATTTTCATGTGGTTTGTTGTGGTTGTACCCACAAAGAAAATTTACCCCTCAACTAGACTGTGGGTGGGATCTATAGTACTTTTGCGCAGAACACCTTTTAGCGATGGCGGCCTTTGGCCGCGCTTATAAAAAATAACCCTGGGCTACGCCATGCCAAGTCCGGGTGTGTGGTATAACCGTGGCTACCGCCACGTTAATATCTTTTGAACAAGTTAAAATGTTTAGCCTTCGGATTATTAATACTGATGGCAAGACGCGTCGTTTGACACCTCTCTCGATATTTTTGGTAGCGTATTAGCAGTCGACCATCAACTAGACTATTACCCTATATCCCCACAAAACACTTAAGGTCTGCGTTTGAAAAAATTGTCACCTTTATTTAATCAAATAACTCTTTTCCAAATTGATGTATTTAAATTACTTTTTTGCGGCATGCTTTGCTATAAATCTCAAAAATATTTTTTACACAAATATTTTCTCTAAACACTTTTATTCGATTAAAAAGGGCAGCGAATTGGAAGTACGTAAAAAAATTGTTCAAGTTTATCAAGACCTTCCTCAGTGGACTTTCAAAAAAATTGAGAGGGATGTAAAAGTGGGTCCAAAAACTGCGTCAAGAGTTTTAAAAAGCTTCAAGGAGGAGTTGGCTGTCACTCGAAAACCTGGTTCTGGCAGGAAAAAAGGAATCAGTGACCAAAATAATAAGAATAAAATTATAACCAGTTTACGGAGAAACCCCAGTATTTCTGGCAGAAAATTGGCGCAGAAACTAAAATGGTCCGAGTTTTTGGTTCGCAAAGCTAAAAAGGAGGCTGGCCTCAAGACATATAAAGTTCAAAAACTTCCAGACAGAAATTCTCTGAAGAACATTGAAGCAAAACAACGTGCCAAAATATTAAAAACAAATTTTTTTTCAAAAGTTCAGTTGCTGTGTTATGGACAATTTTTTTTTTGTGCCTACGCCAACATTACAACAACCACATGAAAATCACCAACTTCAACTTCAAAAATCTCTGGATAGATTAATTTTGGTAATTCTATACGACAGCATGACACTGCTAATACACTTCCAAAAATATCGAAAGAGGTGTCAAAAGACGCGTATTAATCTCGACAACAATAATCCGAAACCGAAACCAACCGTTGTTGTAATTTGTCCCACAAAAAAAATTGTGAACGCAGAAGGACATCACCGTAGCGGTAGCGTAGGGTTATTTTTATATACGCGGCCGAATGACTTCAACGCAGAAAGGTGTTTTGCGCAAAAATACTATGGATTTTACCCCTTGTTTTCGGAGGGACCCGAAGGTAATTTTTCGGTTTTTCGTTAATATCTTTTGAATGAGTTAAAATTTTTCTTTTCCGCTACCGGATTATTGTTCTCGAGATTAATAGGCGTCTTTTGACACCTCTCTCTCTCGATATTTTTGGTAGCGCATTAGCAGTCGACCCCTCAACTAGACTTTTACCGCGCCGCCGAAGACTGCCAACGCAGAAAGGTGGTCTGCGCAAAAATAATACCCCGGTTTCGGAGGTACCTGCGGGTCTTTTTTCGGTTTTTCGTTAATATCTTTTCAACGAGTTAAAATTTTTCGCCTCCGGATTATTAATACTTATGTCAAGATGCGTCGTTTGACACCTCTCTCGATATTTTTGGTAGCGCATTAGCAGTCGACCCCTCAACTAGACTTTTACCGCGCGGCCGAAGGCCGTCAACGCAGAAAGGTATCCTGCGCAAAAATGCTATGGATCTCACCCCCGATTTCGGAGGTACCTGCGGGTGTTTTTTCGTTAATATCTTTTGAACGGATTAAAATTTTTCGCCTTCGGATTATTAATACTGATGTCAAAACGCGTCGTTTGACACCTCTCTCGATATTTTTGGTAGCGTATTAACAGTCGACCCTCAACTAGACTATTACCCTAAATCAGCACAAAACACTTAGGTTCACAATTTTTTTTTGTGCTTCCGGCAACTTTACAAAAAGCACATGAAAATCACCCACTTCAACTTCAAATATCTCCAGATAGATAAAATTTGGTAATTATATACGACAGCATGACACTGCTAATACGCGTACAAAAAAATCGAAAGAGGTGTCAAAAGGCGCGTATTAATCTCGACAACAATAATCCCAAACCGAAACTAGCCGTTGTTGTAATATCTCCCACAAAAAAAAATTGTGAACGCAGAAGGATATCACCGTGGCGGTAGCCACGGTTATACCACACACCCGGACTTGGCATGGCGCAGCCCAGGGTAATTTTTATAAGCGCGGCCGAAGGACTCCAACGCAGAAAGGTGTTTTGCGCAAAAATACTATGGGTTTTTCCCCTGATTTCGGAGGGACACGCCGGTCGTTTTTCGGTTTTTCGTTAATATCTTTTGAATGAGTTAAAAATTTTATTTTCCGGTTTCGGATTATTAATACTTATGTCAAGGCGCGTTTGACACCTATGCTATTGCATAGATTTACCTAAAATTTTTCATTTCCGCCTTCGAATTATTGTTCTCGAGATTAATAAGCGTCTTTTGACACCTATCTCGATATTTTTTGACGCGTATTAGCAGTCTCATGCTGTCGTAAATTACCATTTTTTCTATATCTGGTGGTTTTCACATGTGTAGATTATTGCTTTTTCTGGGTAAAAGTCTAGTTGAGAGGTCGACTGCTAATACGCTACCAAAAATATCGAGAGGTGTCAAAAGACGCGTATTAATTTCGAGAACAATAATCCGAAGGCGGAGATGTTGCAGTCCGGAGATATTTGCAGTTGAAGTTGACGATTTTCATGTGGTTGTTGTTGTGTTTGTACCCACAAAAAAAGTCTGCATGACCGTGGCGGGAGCCACGGTTATACCACACACCCGGACTTGGCATGGCGTAGCCCAGGTTTATGTTTTAAAAGCGCTGCCGAAGGCCGCCAACGCAGAAAGGTGTTCTGCGCAAAAATGCTATGGATCTCACCTCAGGTTTCGGAGGTACCCGCGCCTTTTTTCGGTTTTTCGTTAATATCTTTTGAACGAGTTAAAATTTTTCGGCTTCGGATTATTAATACTGATGTCAAGACGCGTCGTTTGACACCTCTGTCGATATTTTTGGTATCGTATTAACTAGACTATTACCCTATATCCGCTCAAAACACTTATGTTCACGATTTTTTTTTTGTGCTTACGCCAACATTACAACAACCACATGAAAATCACCAACTTCGACTTCAAATCTCCGGATATATAAAATTTGGTAATTCTATGCGACAGCATTACACTGCTAATACGCGTCCAAAAATATCGAAAGAGGTGTCAAAAAACGCGTATTAATCTCGACAACAATAATCCGAAACCAACCGTTGTTTTAATTTGTCCCAGAAAAAAAATTGTGAACGCAGAAGGACATCACCATGGCGGTAGCCACGGTTATACCACACACCCGGACTTGGCATGGCGCAGACCAGGGTTATTTTTATAAGCGCGGCCGAAGGACGCCAGCGCAGAAAGGTATTCTACCCAAAAATAATATGGATCCCACCACCGGTTTCGGAGGTACCCGCGTTAATATCTTTTGAACGAATTAAACTTTTTATTTTCCGCCTTCGTATTATTAATACTGATGTCAAGACGCGTCGAATGACACCTTTCTCGATATTTTTGGACGCGTACTAGCAGTCTCGCGTTGTCGTAAATTACCATTTTTTCTGTATCTGGTGGTCTTCACATGTGGAGATTATTGCTTTTTCTGGGTAAAAGTCTAGTTGGGGGGTCGACTGCTAATACGCTACCAAAAATATCGAGAGGTGTCAAAAGACGCGTATTAATATCGAGAACAATAATCCGAAGGCGGAGATGTTGCAGTCCGGAGATATTTGCAGTTGAATTTGACGATTTTCATGTGGTTGTTGTTGTGTTGGTACGCACAAAAAAATTGTGCATCACAGTGGCGGTGGCCAGTTTTTCGTTAATATCTTTTGACCGAGTTAATATTTGTATTTTCCGCCTTCGGATTATTAATACTGGCGTCAAGACGGTAGCGTTTAGCAGTCGACCCCTCAACTAGACTATTACTCTATATCCGCACAAAACACTTATGTTCACAATTTTTTTTGTGGTTACTCCAACATTACACCAACCACAAGAAAATCGCTAACTACAACTTCAAATATATCCGGATAGATAAAATTTCTTTTCCGACTTCGGATTATTGTTCTCCAGATTAATACACGTCTTTTGACTCCTCTCTCGATATTTTTTGACGCGTATCAGCAGTTTCATGCTGTCGTAAAGAATTACCATTTTTTCTGTATCTGGTGGTCACATGTATAGATTATTGCTTTTTCAATTTATGTACATACCTACGGTTAGTGATGCTGCACGGTATTAACACTGCGTTAATTATTTCTATCATATTTCTTTAATATTATAATTTATTAACTAATTAATCAAGTTGAGATTTTTTAAGACTGCAGAAATTTTAACCGAGTGATTCGCAATTAGTGATGGAACGATTTTTCACTATCGGTGATTGCATCGACGCGATTGAAAAATCGGTAAACCCTTCAACACAGACGTGACCATTTCACCATTACTACTTTTGCCGCTCTTCCTAACCCATCGACGTTTCATGCTGTTATCGAAATTACAGTGTCATATTTAATGACAGTCAAAGATGACTTGATAGAAAACACTTTCATTTTTTTCGCTCTCACGGGGATTCATCTCAAATTTGTGCCGGCAACAATCACACATAAACCCCTCGCGCCATTTGAAGCGGGCGCCCGAACAAAAAGTGCGCCAGCTAAAACGAATTTGTGCGGATTTAGGGTAATAGTCTAGTTAAGGGTCGACTGCTAATACGCAACCAAAAATAGCGAGAGAGGTGTCTTGACATCAGTATTAATAAACCGAAGGCGAAAAATTTTAACTCGTTCAAAATTATTAACGTGGCGGGAGCCACGGTTATACCACACACCCGGACTTGGCATGGCGTAGCCCAGGGTTATTTTTTATAAGCGCGGCCGAAGGCCGCCAACGCAGAAAGGTGTTCTGCGCAAAAATGCTATGGATCTCACCCCCGGTTTCGGACGTACCCGCGAGTCTTTTTGCGGTTTTTCGTTAATAACTTTTGAACGAGTTAAAATTTTTCGCCTTCGGATTATTAATACTGATGTCAAGACGCGTCGTTTGACACCTCTTTCGATATTTTTGGTAGCGTATTAGCAGTCGACCTCTCAACTAGACTATTACCGGCCGCGCTTATAAAAAATAACCCTGGGCTACACCACGGTGATGCACTATTTTTTTTGTGGGTGCGAACAACAACAACCACATGAAAATCGCCAACTTCAACTGCAACTATCTCCGGACAGAGATAAAATTTTTCTTTTCCGCGTTCGGATTATTGTTCTCGAGATTAATAGCCGTCTTTTGACACCTCTCTCGATATTTTTGGTAGCGTATTAGCAGTCGACCATCAACTAGACTTTTTTTTTTTTTTGATCTCCAAACCGGTGTTGGACCCACCCAGGTAATTTTTTATAATAACCATAATCCGTATTAGCAGTCGACCCCTCAACTAGACTATTACCGAAGTTGGTAATTTTCATGTGGTTTGTTGTGGTTGTACCCACAAAGAAAATTTACCCCTCAACTAGACTGTGGGTGGGATCTATAGTACTTTTGCGCAGAACACCTTTTAGCGATGGCGGCCTTCGGCCGCGCTTATAAAAAATAACCCTGGGCTACGCCATGCCAAGTCCGGGTGTGTGGTATAACCGTGGCTACCGCCACGTTAATATCTTTTGAACAAGTTAAAATGTTTAGCCTTCGGATTATTAATACTGATGGCAAGACGCGTCGTTTGACACCTCTCTCGATATTTTTGGTAGCGTATTAGCAGTCGACCATCAACTAGACTATTACCCTATATCCCCACAAAACACTTAAGGTCTGCGTTTGAAAAAATTGTCACCTTTATTTAATCAAATAACTTTTTCCAAATTGATGTATTTAAATTACTTTTTTGCGGCATGCTTTGCTATAAATGTCAAAAATATTTTTTACACAAATATTTTCTCTAAACACTTTTATTCGATTAAAAAGGGCAGCGAATTGAAAGTACGTAAAAAAATTGTTCAAGTTTATCAAGACCTTCCTCAGTGGACTTTCAAAAAAATTGAGAGGGATGTAAAAGTGGGTCCAAAAACTGCGTCAAGAGTTTTAAAAAGCTTCAAGGAGGAGTTGGCTGTCACTAGAAAAACCTGGTTCTGGCAGTAAAAAAGGAATCAGTGACCAAAATAATAAGAATAAAATTATAACCAGTTTACGGAGAAACCCCAGTATTTCTGGCAGAAAATTGGCGCAGAAACTAAAATGGTCCGAGTTTTTGGTTCGCAAAGCTAAAAAGGAGGCTGGCCTCAAGACATATAAAGTTCAAAAACTTCCAGACAGAAATTCTCTGAAGAACATTGAAGCAAAACAACGTGGCAAAATATTAAAAACAAATTTTTTTCAAAAGTTCAGTTGCTGTGTTATGGACGACTTATGTTCACAATTTTTTTTTTGTGCCTACGCCAACATTACAACAACCACATGAAAATCACCAACTTCAACTTCAAAAATCTCTGGATAGATTAATTTTGGTAATTCTATACGACAGCATGACACTGCTAATACACTTCCAAAAATATCGAAAGAGGTGTCAAAAGACGCGTATTAATCTCGACAACAATAATCCGAAACCGAAACCACCCGTTGTTGTAATTTGTCCCACAAAAAAAATTGTGAACGCAGAAGGACATCACCGTAGCGGTAGCGTAGGGTTATTTTTATATACGCGGCCGAATGACTTCAACGCAGAAAGGTGTTTTGCGCAAAAATACTATGGATTTTACCCCTTGTTTTCGGAGGGACCCGAAGGTAATTTTTCGGTTTTTCGTTAATATCTTTTGAATGAGTTAAAATTTTTCTTTTCCGCTACCGGATTATTGTTCTCGAGATTAATAGGCGTCTTTTGACACCTCTCTCTCTCGATATTTTTGGTAGCGCATTAGCAGTCGACCCCTCAACTAGACTTTTACCGCGCCGCCGAAGACTGCCAACGCAGAAAGGTGGTCTGCGCAAAAATGCCCCGGTTTCGGAGGTACCTGCGGGTCTTTTTTCGGTTTTTCGTTAATATCTTTTCAACGAGTTAAAATTTTTCGCCTCCGGATTATTAATACTTATGCCAAGATGCGTCGTTTGACACCTCTCTCGTTATTTTTGGTAGCGCATTAGCAGTCGACCCCTCAACTAGACTTTTACCGCGCGGCCGAAGGCTGTCAACGCAGAAAGGTATCCTGCGCAAAAATGCTATGGATCTCACCCCCGATTTCGGAGGTACCTGCGGGTGTTTTTTCGTTTTTTCGTTAATATCTTTTGAACGGATTAAAATTTTTCGCCTTCGGATTATTAATACTGATGTCAAAACGCGTCGTTTGACACCTCTCTCGATATTTTTGGTAGCGTATTAACAGTCGACCCTCAACTAGACTATTACCCTAAATCAGCACAAAACACTTATGTTCACAATTTTTTTTTGTGCTTCCGGCAACTTTACAAAAAGTACATGAAAATCACCCACTTCAACTTCAAATATCTCCAGATAGATAAAATTTGGTAATTCTATACGACAGCATGACACTGCTAATACGCGTACAAAAAAATCGAAAGAGGTGTCAAAAGGCGCGTATTAATCTCGACAACAATAATCCCAAACCGAAACTAGCCGTTGTTGTAATATCTCCCACAAAAAAAAATTGTGAACGCAGAAGGACATCACCGTGGCGGTAGCCACGGTTATACCAAACACCCGGACTTGGCATGGCGCAGCCCAGGGTAATTTTTATAAGCGCGGCCGAAGGACTCCAACGCAGAAAGGTGTTTTGCACAAAAATACTATGGGTTTTTCCCCTGATTTCGGAGGTACACGCCGGTCGTTTTTCGGTTTTTCGTTAATATCTTTTGAATGAGTTAAAAATTTTATTTTCCGGTTTCGGATTATTAATACTTATGTCAAGGCGCGTTTGACACCTCTGTCGATATTTTTGGACGCGTATTAGCAGTGTCATGCTATTGCATAGATTTACCTAAAATTTTTCATTTCCGCCTTCGAATTATTGTTCTCGAGATTAATAAGCGTCTTTTGACACCTATCTCGATATTTTTTGACGCGTATTAGCAGTCTCATGCTGTCGTAAATTACCATTTTTTCTATATCTGGTGGTTTTCACATGTGTAGATTATTGCTTTTTCTGGGTAAAAGTCTAGTTGAGAGGTCGACTGCTAATACGCTACCAAAAATATCGAGAGGTGTCAAAAGACGCGTATTAATTTCGAGAACAATAATCCGAAGGCGGAGATGTTGCAGTCCGGAGATATTTGCAGTTGAAGTTGACGATTTTCATGTGGTTGTTGTTGTGTTTGTACCCACAAAAAAAGTCTGCATCACCGTGGCGGGAGCCACGGTTATACCACACACCCGGACTTGGCATGGCGTAGCCCAGGTTTATGTTTTAAAAGCGCGGCCGAAGGCCGCCAACGCAGAAAGGTGTTCTGCGCAAAAATGCTATGGATCTCACCTCAGGTTTCGGAGGTACCCGCGCGTCTTTTTTCGGTTTTTCGTTAATATCTTTTGAACGAGTTAAAATTTTTCGGCTTCGGATTATTAATACTGATGTCAAGACGCGTCGTTTGACACATCTCTCGATATTTTTGGTATCGTATTAACTAGACTACAACTAGACTATTACCCTATATCCGCTCAAAACACTTATGTTCACAATTTTTTTTTGTGCTTACGCCAACATTACAACAACCACATGAAAATCACCAACTTCGACTTCAAATCTCCGGATATATAAAATTTGGTAATTCTATGCGACAGCATTACACTGCTAATACGCGTCCAAAAATATCGAAAGAGGTGTCAAAAAACGCGTATTAATCTCGACAACAATAATCCGGAACCAACCGTTGTTTTAATTTGTCCCAGAAAAAAAATTGTGAACGCAGAAGGACATCACCATGGCGGTAGCCACGGTTATACCACACACCCGGACTTGGCATGGCCCAGACCAGGGTTATTTTTATAAGCGCGGCCGAAGGACGCCAGCGCAGAAAGGTATTCTGCCCAAAAATACTATGGATCCCACCCCCGGTTTCGGAGGTACCCGCGTTAATATCTTTTGATCGAGTTAAAATTTTTATTTTCCGCCTTCGGATTATTAATACTGATGTCAAGACGCGTCGTTTGACAGCTATCTCGATATTTTTGGTAGCGTATTAGCAGTCTCACGCTGTCGTAAATTACCATTTTTTCTGTATCTGGTGGTCATCACATGTGTAGATTATTGCTTTCTGTGGGTAAAAGTCTAGTTGAGGGGTCGACTGCCAATACGCTACCAAAAATATCGAGAGGTGTCAAAAGACGCGTATTAATTTCGAGAACAATAATCCGAAGGCGGAGATTTTGCAGTCCGGAGATATTTGCAGTTGAAGTTGACGATTTTCATGTGGTTGTTGTTGTGTTCGTACCCACAAAAAAAATTGTGCATCACCGTGGCGGTAGCCACGGTTATACCACACACCTGGAATTGGCATGGCACAGCCCAGGGTTATTTTTATAAGCGCGGCCGAAGGACGCCAACGCAGAAAGGTATTCTGCCCAAAAATACTATGGATCCCACCCACGGTTTCGGAGGTACCCGCGGGTCTTTTTTCGTTTTTTCGTTAATATCTTTTGAACGAATTAAACTTTTTATTTTCCGCCTTCGTATTATTAATACTGATGTCAATACGCGTCGAATGACACCTTTCTCGATATTTTTGGACGCGTATTAGCAGTCTCGCGTTGTCGTAAATTACCATTTTTTCTGTATCTGGTGGTCTTCACATGTGGAGATTATTGCTTTTTCTGGGTAAAAGTCTAGTTGGGGGGTCGACTGCTAATACGCTACCAAAAATATCGAGAGGTGTCAAAAGACGCGTATTAATATCGAGAACAATAATCCGAAGGCGGAGATGTTGCAGTCCGGAGATATTTGCAGTTGAATTTGACGATTTTCATGTGGTTGTTGTTGTGTTTGTACCCACAAAAAAATTGTGCATCACCGTGGCGGTAGCCACGGTTATACCACACACCCGGACTTGGCATGGGCTAGTCCAGGGTTATTTTTTATAAGCGCGGCCGAAGGCCGCCAACGCAGAAAGGTATTCTGCCCAAAAATACTATGGATCCCACCCCAGGTTTCGAAGGTACCCGCGGGCCTTTTTTCGGTTTTTCGTTAATATCTTTTGAACGAGTTAAAATTTTTATTTTCCGCCTTCGGATTATTAATACTGATATCAGGACGCGTCGTTTGACACCTATCTCTATATTTTTGGTAGCGCATTAGCAGTCGACCCCTCAACTAGACTTTACCGCGCGGCCGACGGCCGCCAACGCAGAAAAGTGGTCTGCGCAAAAATGCTGTGGATCTCACCCCCGGTTTCGGAGGTACCTGCTGGCCTTTTTTCGGTTTTTCGTTAATATCTTTTGAACGTTTTAAAATTTTTATTTTTCGCCTTCGGATTATTAATACTGATGTCAGACGCGTCTTTTGACACCTATCTCGATATTTTTGGTAGCGCATTAGCAGTCGACCCCTCAATTAGACTATTGCCGGCCGCGCTTATAAAAAATAACCCTGGGCTACACCCGGCCAAGTCCGGGTGTGTGGTATAACCGTGGCTATCAGCACGGTGATGCAAAATTTTTTTGTGGGTACAACAACAACGACATGAAAATCACCAACTTCAGCTGCTAATATCTCCGGACAGAGATACAATTTTTCTTTTCCGCCTTCGGATTATTTTTCTAGAGATTAATAGGCGTCTTTTTACACCTCTCTCGATATTTTTTGACGCGTATTAGCAGTCTCATGCTGTCGTAAATTACCATTTTTTCTGTATCTGGTGGTTTTCACATGTGTAGATTATTGCTTTTTCTGGGTAAAAGTCTAGTTGAGAGGTCGACTGCTAATACGCTACCAAAAATATCGAGAGGTGTCAAAAGACGCGTATTAATTTCGAGAACAATAATCCGAAGGCGGAGATGTTGCAGTCCGGAGATATTTGCAGTTGAAGTTGACGATTTTCATGTGGTTGTTATTGTGTTTGTACCCACAAAAAAAATCTGCATCACCGTGGCGGTAGCCACGGTTATACCACACACCCGGACTTGGCATGGCGTAGCCCAGGGTTATTTTTATAAGCGCGGCCGAAGGACGCCAACGCAGAAGGGTATTCTGCCCAAAAATCATATGGATCTCACCCCGGTTTCTGAGGTACCCGCGGGGTTTTTTCGGTTTTTCCTAATATCTTTTGAACGAGTTAACATTTTTCGCCTTCGGATTATTAATACTGATGTCAGACGCGTCGTTTGACACCTCTCTCGATATTTTTTTAGCGTGTTAGCAGTCGACCCTCAACTAAAATTTTACCCTATATCCGCACAAAACACTTATGTTCACAATTTTTTTTTGTGCTTACGCCAACATTACAACAACCACATGAAAATCACCAACTTCAACTTCAAATATCTCCGGATATATAAAATTTGGTAATTCTATACGACAGGATGACACTGCTAATACGCGTCCAAAAATATCGAAAGAAGTGTCAAAAGACGCGTATTAATCTCGACAACAATAATCCGAAACCAACCGTTGTTGTAATTTGTCCCACAAAAAAAATTGTGAACGCAGAAGGACATCATCGTGGCGGTAGCCACCGTTATACCAAACACCCGGACTTGGCATGGCGTAGCCCAGGGTTATTTTTTATAAAAATCGCTCATTGCTCTGTGAAAATCGTATTCTAAAAAATAACCCTGGTCTACACCATGCCAAGCCCAGGTATTTTTCTTTTCCGCCTTCGGATTATTGTTCTCGACATTAATAGGCGTCTTTTGACACCTCTCTAGATATTTTTGGTAGCGTATTAGCAGTCGACCCCTCAACTAGACTATTACCGGCCGCGATTATAAAAAATAACCCTGGGCTGCGCCATGCCAAGTCCGGGTGTGTGGTATAACCGTGGCTACCGCCGCGGTGATGTCCTTCTGCGTTCACAATTTTTTTGTGGGAGATATTACAACAACGGTTAGTTTCGGTTTCGGATTATTGTTGTCGAGATTAATACGCGTCTTTTGACACCTCTTTCGATATTTTTGGACGCGTATTAGCAGTGTCATGCTGTCGTATAGAATTACCAAATTTTATCTATCCGGAGATATTTGAAGTTGAAGTTGGTGATTTTCATGAGGTTGTTGTAATGTTGACGTAAGCACAAAAAAAAAATTGTGAACATAAGTGTTTTGTGCAGATTTAGGGTAATAGTCTAGTTGAGGGTCGACTGCTAATACGCTACCAAAAATATCGATAGAAGTGTCAAACGACGCGTTTTGACATCAGTATTAATAATCCGAAGGAAAAAATTGTAACTCGTTCAAAAGATATTAACGAAAAACCGAAAAAGGACCCGCATGTACCTCCGAAACCGGGGGTGAGATCAATAGCATTTTTGCGCAGAACACCTTTCTGCGTTGGCGGCCTTCGGCCGCGCGGTAAAAGTCTAATTGAGGGGTCGACTGCTAATGCGCTAACAAAAATATCGAGAGAGGTGTCAAACGACGCGTCTTGACATCAGTATTAATAATCGGAAGGCGAAAAATTTTAAATCGTTCAAAAGATATTAACGAAAAACCGAAAAAAGACCAGCAGTTACCTGCGAAACCGGGGGTGAGATCCACAGCATTTTTGCGCAGACCACTTTTCTGCGTTGGCGGCCGTCGGCCGCGCGGCAAAAGTCTAGTTGAGGGGTCGACTGCTAATGCGCTACCAAAAATATCGAGAGAGGTGTCAAACGACGCGTCTTGACATCAGTATTAATAATCGGAAGGCGAAAAATTTTAAATCGTTCAAAAGATATTAACGAAAAACCGAAAAAAGACCAGCAGGTACCTCCGAAACCGGAGGTGAGATCCACAGCATTTTTGCGCAGACCACTTTTCTGCGTTGGCGGCCGTCAGCCGCGCGGTAAAAGTCTAGTTGAGGAGTCGACTGCTAATGCGCTACCAAAAATATCGACAGAGGTGTCAAACGACGCGTCTTGACATCAGTATTAATAATCGGAAAGCGAAAAATTTTAAATCGTTCAAAAGATATTAACGAAAAACCGAAAAAAGACCAGCAGGTACCTCCGAAACCGGGGGTGAGATCCACAGCATTTTTGCGCAGACCACTTTTCTGCGTTGGCGGCCGTCGGCCGCGCGGCAAAAGTCTAGTTGAGAGGTCGACTGCTAATGCGCTACCAAAAATATCGAGAGGGATGTCAAAAGACGCCTATTAATCTCAAGAACAATAATCCGAAGAGGGAAAAGAAAAATTTTATCTCTGTCAGGAGTGTATTTGGAGTTGAAGTGGGCGATTTTTGTGTGGTTGTTGTTGGGTGTACCCACAAAAAAAAAATGTGCATCACCGTGGCGTTAGCCACAGTGAAAGGTGTTCTGCGGAAAGATGTTCTGCGCAAAAATGCTATGGATCTCACCCCAGTTTTGGAGGTACCTGCGGGTCGTTTGTCGATTTTTTGTTAATATCTTTTGAACGAGTCAAAATTTTTATTTTCCGCCTTCCGATTATTAATACCGATGTCAAGACGCGTCGTAGTCGACCCTCAACTAGACTATTACCATATATCCGCACAAAACACTTAAGTTCAAAATTTTTTTTTGTGCTTACGCCAACATTACAACAACCACATGAAAATCACCAACTTCAACTTCAAATATCTCCCGATAGCTAAAATTTGGTAATTATATACGATGACACTGCTAATACGCGTCCAAATATATTGAAAGAAGTGTCAAAAGACGCGTACTAATCTCGACAACAATAATCCGAAACCAACCGTTGTTGTAATTTGTCCCACAAAAAAAAATTGTGAACGCAGAAGGACATCACCATGGCGGTAGCCACGGTTATACCACACACCCGAACTTGTCATGGCGTAGCCCAGGGTTATTTTTTATAAACGCGGCCGAAGGCCGCCAAGGCAGAAAGTTGTTTTGCGCAAAAATTCTATGGATCTCACCCCCAGTTTCGGTGGTACCCGCGGGTCTTTTTTCGGTTTTTCGTTAATATCTCTTGAACGAGTTAAAATTTTTCGCCTTCGGATTATTAATACAGATGTCAGACGCGTCGTTTGACACCTCTCTCGATATTTTTTGTAGCGTATTAGCAGTCGACCCTCAACTAGACTATTACCCTATATCCGCACAAAACACTTATGTTCACAATTTTTTTTTTGTGCTTACGCCAACATTACAACAAGCACACGAAAATCACCAACTTCAACTTCAAATATCTCGGGATAGATAAAATTTGGTAATTCTATACGACAGCATGACACTGCTAATACGCGTCCAAAAATATCGAAAGAGGTGTCAAAAGACGCTTATGAATCTCGACAACAATAATCCGAAACCGAAACCAACCATTGTTGTAATTTGTCCCACAAAAAAAATTGTGAACGCAGAAGGACATCACCGTGGCGGTAGCCACGGTTATACCACACACCCGGACTTGGCATGGCGCAGCCCAGGGCTATTTTTATAAGCGCGGCCGAAGGACGCCAACGCAGAAAGGTATTCTGCCCAAAAATACTATGGTTCCCACCCCCGGTTTCGGATGTACCCGCGGGTCTTTTTTCGGTTTTTCGTTAATATCTTTTGAACGAGTTAAAAATTTTCGCATTCGGATTATTAATACTGATGTCAGACGCGTCGTTTGACACCTCTCTCGATATTTTTTGTAGCGTGTTAGCAGTCGACCCTCAACTAGACTATTACCCTATATCCGCACTAAACACTTAAATTCACAATTTTTTTTTTGCTTACGCCAACATTACAACAACCACATGAAAATCACCAATTTCAACTTCAAATATCTCCGGATAGATAAAATTTGGTAATTATATACGACAGCATGACACTGCTAATACGCGTTCAAAAATATCGAAAGAAGCTTCAAAAGACGAGCATTAATATCGACAACAATAATCCGAAACCAACCGTTGTTGTAATTTGTCCCACAAAAAAAATTGTGAACGCAGAAGGACATCACCGTGGCGGTAGCCACGGTTATACCACACACCCGGACTTGGCATGGCACAGCCCAGGGTTATTGTTATAAGCGCGGCCGAAGGCCGCCAACGCAGAAAGGTATTCTGCCCAAAAATACTACGGATCCCACCCCCGGTTTCGGAGGTACCCGCGGGTCTTTTTTGTTTTTTCGTTAATATCTTTTGAACGAATTAAACTTTTTATTTTCCGCCTTCGTATTATTAATACTAATGTCAAGACGCGTCGTTTGACACCTTACTCGATATTTTTGGACGCGTATTAGCAGTCTCGCGATGTCGTAAATTACCATTTTTTCTGTATCTGGTGGTCTTCACATGTGTAGATTATTGCTTTTTCTGGGTAAAAGTCTAGTTGGGGGGTCGACTGCTAATACGCTACCAAAAATATCGAGAGGTGTCAAAAGACGCGTATTAATATCGAGAACAATAATCCGAAGGTGGAGATGTTGCAGTCCGGAGATATTTGCAGTTGAAGTTGACGATTTTCATGTGGTTGTTGTTGTGTTGGTACCCACAAAAAAATCGTGCATCACCGTGGCGGTAGCCACGGTTATATCATACACCCGGACTTGGCATGGCCTAGTCCAGGGTTATTTTTTATAAGCGCGGCCGAAGGCCGCCAACGCAGAAAGGTATTCTGCCCAAAAATACTATGGATCCCACCCCAGGTTTCGAAGGTACCCGCGGGCCTTTTTTCGGTTTTTCGTTAATATCTTTTGAACGAGTTAAAATTTTTATTTTCCGCCTTCGGATTATTAATACTGATATCAAGACGCGTCGTTTGACACCTATCTCGATATTTTTGGTAGCGCATTAGCAGTCGACCCCTCAACTAGACTTTTACCGCGCGGCCGACGGCCGCCAACGCAGAAAAGTGGTCTGCGCAAAAATGCTGTGGATCGCACCCCCGGTTTCGGAGGTACCTGCTGGCCTTTTTTCGGTTTTTCGTTAATATCTTTTGAACGTTTTAAAATTTTTATTTTTCGCCTTCGGATTATTAATACTGATATCAGACGCGTCTTTTGACACCTATCTCGAAATTTTTGGTAGCGTATTAGCAGTCGACCCCTCAATTATACTATTACCGGCCGCGCTTATAAAAAATAACCCTTGGCTACACCCGGCCAAGTCCGGGTGTGTGGTATAACCGTGGCTATGACCACGGTGATGCACAATTTTTTTGTGGGTACAAACACAACAACAACCATATGAAAATTGTCAACTTCAACTGCAAATATCTCCGGACTGAATCATCTCCGCCTTCGGATTATTGTCCTCGATATTAATACGCGTCTTTTGACACCTCTCGATATTTTTGGTAGCGTATTAGCAGTCGACCCCCCCAACTAGACTTTTACCCAGAAAAAGCAATAATCTACACATGTGAAGACCACCAGATACAGAAAAAATCGTCATTTACGACATCGCGAGACTGCTAATACGCGTCCAAAAATATCGAGAAAGGTGTCAAACGACGCGTCTTGACATTAGTATTAATAATGCGAAGGCGGAAAATAAAAAGTTTAATTCGTTCAAAAGATATTAACGAAAAAAGACCCGCGTGTACCTCCGAAACCGGTGGTGAGATTATTAGCATTTTTGCGCAGAACACCTTTCGGCATTGGCGGCCTTTGGCCGCGCGGTAAAAGTATAGTTGAGGGGTCGACTGCTAATACGCTACTAAATATCGAGAGAGGTGTCAAACCACGCGTCTTGACATCAGTATTAATAATCCGAAGGCGAAAAATTTTAACTCGTTCAAAAGATATTTACGAAAACCCGAAAAAAGACCCGCGTGTACCTCCGAAACCGGGGGTGAGATCCATAGCATTTTTGCGCAGAACACCTTTTGGCGTTGGCGGCCTTCGGCCGCGCGGTAAAAGTATAGTTGAGGGGTCGACTGCTAATACGCTACCAAAAATATCAAGAGAAGTGGCAAACGACGCGTTTTGGCACCAGTATTAATAATCCTAAGGCGAAAAATTTTAACTCATTCAAAAGATATTAACGAAAAACCGAAAAAAGACTCGCAGGTACCTCCGAAAACGGAAGTGAGATCCACAGCATTTTTGCGCAAACCAATTTTCTGTGTTGGCGGCCTTCGGCCGCGGATTATTATTAATACTGATGTCAAGGCGCGTCGTTTGAAACCTCTCTCGATATTTTTGGACGCGTATTAGCAGTGTCATGCTGTCGCATAGAATTACCTAAAATTTTTCTTTTCCGCCTTCGAATTATTGTTCTCGAGATTAATAAGCGTCTTTTGACACCTCTATCGATATTTTTTGACGCGTATTAGCAGTCTCATGCTGTCGTAAATTACCATTTTTTCTGTATCTGGTGGTCTTCACATGTGTATATTATTGCTTTTTCTGGGTAAAAGTCTAGTTGAGGGGCCAACTGCTAATACGCTAACAAAAATATCGAGAGAGGTGTCAAAAGACGCCTATTAATCTCGAGAACAATAATCCGAAGGCGGAAAAGAAAAATTGTATCTCTGTCCGGAGATAGTTGCAGTTGAAGTTGGCGATTTTCATGTGGTTGTTGTTGTTTGTACCCACAAAAAAATTGTGCCTTACCGTGGTGGTAGCCACGGTTATACCACATACCCGGACTTGGCATGGTGTAGGCCAGGGTTATTTTTTATAAGCGCGGCTGGTAATAGTCTAGGTGAGGGGTCGACTGCTAATACGCTACCAAAAATATCGGGAGAGGTGTCAAACGACGTGTGTTGACATCAGTATTAATAATCGGAAGGCGAAAAATTTTAACTCGTTCAAAAGATATTAAAGAAAAACCGCAAAAAGACCCGCGGGTACGTCCGAAACCGGGGGTGAGATCCATAGCATTTTTGCGCAGAACACCTTTCTGCGTTGGCGGCCTTCGGCCGCGCGGTAAAAGTCTAGTTGAGGGGTCGGCTGCTAATGCGCTACAAAAAATATCGAGAGAGGTGTCAAACGACGCGTCTTGACATCAGTATTAATAATCCGAAGGCGAAAAATTTTAACTCGTTCAATAGATATTAGTGAAAAACCTCAAAAAGACCGGCGGGTACGTCCGAAACCGGGGGTGAGATCCATAGAATTTTTGCGCAGAACACCTTTCTGCGTTGGCGGCCTTCGGCCGCGCGGTAAAAGTCTAGTTGAGGGGTCGGCTGCTAATGCGCTACCAAAAATATCGAGAGAGGTGTCAAACGACGCGTCTTGACATCAGTATTAATAATCCGTAGGCAGAAAATAAAAATTTTAACTCGTTCAAAAGATATTAACGAAAAACCGAAAAAAGACCCGCGGGTAACTCCGAAACCGGGAACATAAGCCTTACACCAAAATATAATAAGGTATTCTATGTGGTTGGCCCTTAAGTTGTATTTGACAGGCGCGTACAGGTGGCAACGCGTATGTCAAATACTACTGCGGTCCACATGACTGACATCAAAAATGTTATACAGAAAATTATTACAAATTTTGGACAAAAGAAAAGCAGGTGTGCAGAACTAAAATATTAAATAAAATCAACCTAAAATACTTAATCTAATTGTACAAACTAAACAAGTGTAAAGTAAATTAATAAAATATTTGTTAAACTAAAACCAACATATAATAGAAGAACCAAACTAAAACTAACCTAAAAATACGTGTTCTTGGAATTGGTGTTTGGAGCGCAGTAGGGTGTGCACTAGGGCGGATAGATTTAAAAATCGCTCATTGCTCTGTGAAAATCCTATTCTAAAAAATAACCGTTGGCTACACCATGCCAAGTCCGGGTATGAGGTAAAACCGTGGCTACAACCACCGTGATGCACAATTTTTTTGTGGGTACAACAACCACATGAAAATCGCCAACTTCAATTGCAACTATCTCCGCCTTCGGATTATTGTTCTCGATATTAATACGCGTATTTTGATACCTCTCGATATTTTTGGTAGCGTATTAGCAGTCGACCCTTCAACTAGACTTTTACCCAGAAAATGCAATAATCTACACATGTGAAGAACATCAAATACAGAAAAAATGGTAGTTGACGACAGCATGAGACTGCTAATACGCGTCCAAAAATATCGAGAGAGGTGTCAAACGACGCGCATTGACATCAGTATTAATAATCCGAAACCGGAAAATAAAAATTTTAACTCATTCAAAACATATGTACGAAAAATCGGAAAAAGACCCGCGGGTCCCTCCGAAACCGGTTGTGAAATCCATAGTATTTTTGCGCAAAATACCTTTCTGCGTTGGAGGCCTTCGGCCGCGCTTATAAAAAATAACCCTGGGCTGCACCATGCCAAGTCCGGGTGTGTGGTATAACCGTGGCTACCGCCGCGGTGATGTCCTTCTGCTTTCACAATTTTTTTTGTGGGAGATATTACAACAACGGTTAGTTTCGGTTTCGGATTATTGTTGTCGAGATTAACACGCGTCTTTTGACAGCTCCTTCGATATTTTTGGACGCGTATTAGCAGTGTCATGCTGTCGTATAGAATTACCAAATTTTATCTATCCGGAGATATATGAAGTTGAAGTTGGTGATTTTCATGTGGTTGATGTAAAGTTGGCGTAAGCACAAAAAAAAATTGTGAACATAAGTGTTTTGTTCGGATTTAGGGTAATAGTCTAGTTGAGGGTCGACTGCTAATACGCTACCAAAAATATCAAGAGAAGTGTCAAACGACGTGTTTTGACACCAGTATTAATAATCCGAAAGTGAAAAATTTTAACTCATTCAAAAGATATTAACGAAAAACCGATAAAAGACTCGCAGGTACCTCCGAAACCGGGGGTGAGATCCACAGCATTTTTGCGCAAACCACTTTTCTGCGTTGGCGGCCTTCGGCTGCGGATTATTATTAATACTGATGTCAAGGCGCGTCGTTTGAAAACTCTCTCGATATTTTTGGACGCGTATTAGCAGTGTCATGCTGTCGCATAGCATTACCTAAAATTTTTCTTTTTCGCCTTCGAATTATTGTTCTCGAGATTAATAAGCGTCATTTGACACCTCTCTCGATATTTTTTGACGCGTATTAGCAGTCTCATGCTGTCGTAAATTACCATTTTTTCTGTATCTGGTGGTCTTCACATGTGTATATTATTGCTTTTTCTGGGTAAAAGTCTAGTTGAGGGGTCAACTGCTAATACGCTAACAAAAATATCGAGAACGACGCGTCTTGACATCAGTATTAATAATCCGAAGGCGAAAAATTGTAACTCGTTCAAAAGATATTAACGAAAAACCGAAAAAAACCTGCAGGTACCTCCGAAAACGGGGGTGAGATCCATAGTAATTTTGGGCAGAATACCTTTCTGCGTCCGCGGCCTTAGGCCGCGCGGTAATAGTCTAGTTGAGGGGTCGGCTGCTAATGCGCTACCAAAAATATCGAGAGAGGTGTCAAACGACGCGTCTTGACATCAGTATTAATAATCCGAAGGCAGAAAATAAAAATTTTAACTCGTTCAAAAGATATTAACGAAAAACCGAAAAAAGACCCGCGGGTACCTCCGAAACCGGGAGTGGGATCCATAGTAATTTTGGGCAGAATACCTTTCTGCGTCCGCGGCCTTAGGCCGCGCTTATAAAAAATAAACCTGGGCTACGCCATGCCAAGTCCGGGTGTGTGGTATAACCGTGGCTACCGCCACGGTGATGCAAAATTTTTTTGTGGGTACGAACACAACAACAACCACATGAAAATCGTCAACTTCAACTGCAAATATCTCCGGACTGCAACATCTCCGCCTTCGGATTATTGTTCTCGAGATTAATACGCGTGTAAGGTTCCATTTCGGAACCTCCGGAAAAGTTGTACATTCCAAGAACACGTATTTTTAGGTTAGTTTTAGTTTGGTTCTTTTATTATATGTTGGTTTTAGTTTAACAAATGTTTTATTAATTTACTTTACACTTGTTTTGTTTGTACGATTAGATTCAATATTTTAGGTTGAATTTATCTAATATTTTAGTTCTGCACACCTGCTTTCCTTTTGTCCTGCTTTCCTTTTTGTCTCTATAACATTTTTGATGTCAGTCATGTGGGCCGCAGTTGTATTTGACATGCGCGTTGCCACTTGTATGCGCCTGTCAAATACAACTTAAGTGCCAACCACCTAGAATACCTCATTATATTTTGGTGTAAGGCTTATGTTCCTTATACGCGTCTTTTGACACGGATTATTAATACTGATGTCAAGACGCGGCGTTTGACACCTCTCTTGATATTCTTGGTAGCGTGTTAGCAGTCTACCCTCAACTAGACTATTACCCTATATCCGCACAAAACACTTATGTTCACAATTTTTTTTTTGTGCTTACGTCAACATTACAACAACCACATGAAAATCACCAACTTCAACTTCAAATACATCCGGATAGATAAAATTTGGTAATTCTACACGACAGCATGACACTGCTAATACGCGTCCAAAAATATCGAGAGGTGTCAAAAGACGCGTATAAGGAACATAAGCCTTACACCAAAATATAATAAGGTATTCTATGTTGTTGGCCCTTAAGTTGTATTTGACAGGCGCGTGCAGGTGGCAACGCGCATGTCAAATACAACTGCGGCCCACATGACTGACATCAAAAATGTTATAGAGACAATTATTATAAATTTTGGACAAAAGGAAAGCAGGTGTGCAGAACTAAAATATTAAATAAAATCAACCTAAAATATTAAATCTAATCGTACAAACTAATCAAGTGTAAAGTAAACTAATAAAACATTTGTTAAACTAAAACCAACATATAATAAAAGAACCAAATTAAAACTAACCTAAAAATACGTGTTCTTGGAATTGGTTTTTGGAGCGCAGTAGGGTGTGCACATATGTACAACTTTTCCGGGTGTTCCGAAATGGAACCTTACATGGCGACCGTGAGGGTCTTTAGTGGTGGCACAAGTGAGTTGAGTGCGTGTGGTGTCAAAATAACTTAGTAAAGACACTTTTAATAATAAAAACTAAATACAACGGAGTTAAATACAATTTAAATTTTCTACAAAATTAACATAATCAAATCTACCAAATAAAACTTTCTAATAAAAAGCGGAGATACTAGATTTCGCTAAAGTTTATAAAACAATACAACAAATTTTCTAAAAACTACGGTGTTAATAAAAATAAGTAAATTCTACTTTCTACAAAATTTTCAATTATTTAACATACATAATAACGGAAGGCAAAAATCCACGCCACTCAGTTAACGGATCCTTAAACTGTACCACCGCCAGCGGAAGCGAACGTCAGCAGCAACGAACACCATCAACAGCAAGTCCAGCAGCAGCAACCACCGTCGGCAGCGAAGGCCAGCAGTAACATCAGCGGCAGCCATCATCATAGCAGCAGGAAGCAGAAAAATAAGCATATGATATATGTATGTATGTATGTATGTATTAATAAAACTTTTCCTAAGGGTTTTTTAACATATATGTATACAAAAAATTTCCAATTTTTATTAAGTGTGGTGCGTTCACATTAAATGTAATACATTTTTTTGATTACAACGGTGCGTCTGTTTACGTAAAAAATGTTGGATTTTTTTGATAACAACGGTGCGTCCGTTTATATAAAAGACTTCGATTTTTTTACTAAAATTTTGCGTGCGTCTAAATTTAACTACCTCAGTTTTCAATAATTTTAAAATTTTTTCGAACCATTTTATAAATCTTAACATTTGCAAATCTACATTTAATTTTTTTCTCAAGTTTGAATTCATTTCACAAATTTACATTTTCTTCAAATTTTTCATATTTTCAAAATTCTAATTTAAAAACTTTTCAACTCATTTTACAAATTCGCATACTTTCAAGCTTCCATTTTTCAAATTTTCAAATCATTTCACAAATCTTCAATTTAAAGTTTCACATGCCTGAATTTTCATTCTACTTCAGTTTCTTTTTAATACGTGCATTTTCCAACAAAATATCACCATATAAGACTGAGTGAACTAGATAAGCAGTCTCCAGGTACTCTATAAATTTGATGAATTTTTAATATAAGCGGTGGCGAAAAACCAATTGAATTTTTTTGATATAAACGTTGGTTTGCGGAAAACCAATTAAGATTTTTTTATAAAGCAGTGGTTCCGTGAAAAACCAAACGATTTTTTTGATATCAAACGGAGGTTCCGTGAAAAACCAATTGAATTTTTTTAATAAAGCGGTGCGTCCGTGAAAATATATGAACTTTTTTTGAACTGATTAACACATTTTTGAGATTTTAACCAATTCATACTTATATACTCTCGTTCCATTGTAAATTCAATTACTTCTTAAAAATTTTTCATACAATAATATTTCAGTGCAATTAATTCTGCCAATAAACTTTTAAATATTTCGTTAGCGGCAATTTATTGTAAATCAATTCCCTTTTTTTTCGTCAACATTTCGGCTTCAATTATAAATTTCTATATCCAAATAAGTGCTTCATTAATTTCATAGTAGTTTCAACTGAATTACTACATACGTAAAACTTTAGAGATAGGAAGAGAGTTCACAAAACTTTTAATTCAGAACCAGAAAAGAGAATTTTCATTAGCACATGTGCTACAGTGGTGATCCTCTATCACTTGATTCTTTTATAGACAAAATTGCTTTACTTGAACAATTCGCTACTGCGGATTTAACTGATACTTTTATACCGTTCTTAAAATCAAAACTTGAGGGTAAAGCCCGTGAAGCAATACCAACACAAGTAACTTCAGTCAATGAAATTAAAACAGCTCTACGTAATAGGATCAAACCAGAAAACTCGAAACTTGTAGTAGGGAGAATTGCAGCGTTGCACGTTAACGGTAACAATTACACAGATTTTGCAAAGAAATTTGAAGATTAAGCTGACTCACTTGAGCGGTCTCTTATTATTGAAGGGATCACCCAAGCGAAGGCTCATGAAATGGCTGTCGAACAAACTGTTAATGTGTGTCGTTTAAATGCAAAATCAAATTTAGTCCAAACCATTTTAGCCTCAACGGCATTTACTGATCCGAAAGACGTGGTAGCAAAATTAATTGTAGAACAAAATAACGAAGTAACTGAGCGTCAGGTTTTAGCTTTTCGATGGCGTGGTAACAATACATTCAGAAATTCACGCGGTAGTTATCGAGGTTTCTACCCAAATTGCGGCTATACTGGCTATAGCAACAATAGTTCATTTGCATATAATAGCAACCGTAACGGTAACAATAATCAAAGATACCGATATGACAATAGAAATAGAAATCAAAATAGTAACAACAGTAATACGCGTTCAAAAACAAATACCAGTAACAATAGGAGTAACAATTCAAGATCATCCAACGGTAGAGGTAGAAACGCAAACGTTCGTGCTTTAAACGCGAGCGCCCCTCAGGACCGAACGCGGGGGGAGGACGAACTAAGCGGGTAAGCGAATTTCCTTCACCAGTAGACATATAATGTTTAAATTTAAATTACTCAGATTTCATAGAGTTACACCTTAAGGAGTAACAAAAATTTTGTTCTTTCCTAGTAGACACTCAAGCTGACATTTCTTTAATAAAGCTATCATATTTACACTGTAATATTTCCTTAAATACAAACGACATTATCAACATTACCGGTGTTACTTCCAACTCAGTTTTCACTTTAGGTAAAATTACAGCAAATTTTAATTTATTAATAGAAAAAACATACTTTACATTCAGTAAATTAAGACTTTAATATTCCATCCGATGGCTAATATTACTGTTTAAAGGTTGTCAAACGATGTTTCTCGTTGTATATCCTTTAATTCTAGAGTTAAATTGATAAATAACGTGTACGAATTTGTTTAACGTATTTGTTTTGGTTACTCGACGTCTCCGTTCTCGTGTAGCCTACATATTGCGTTTTGTTTCTAATTTGCTTACCTGGCTAAAGGTTAGCATGCTTAAAATACGTAAGTCGTTTTGTTCAACAAATTTGAGTAGATAACTCAGCAGTTGTTTGCATCAGAGCGACAATTTTTGAGATAGTTATTAAAACTGTTTAAAGGTTGTCACACGTTGTTTCTCGTTGTATATCCTTTAATTCTAGAGTTAAATTGATAAATAACGTGTACGAATTTGTTTAACGCATTTGTTTTGGTTACTCGACGTCTCCGTTCTCGTGTAGCCTACATATTGCGTTTTTTTTTTTAATTTGCTTACCGGGCTAAAGGTTAGCATGCTTAAAATACGTAGGTCGTTTTGTTCAACAAATTTAAGTAGATAACTCATCAGTTGTTTGCATCAGAGCGAAAATTTTTGAGATAGTTATTAAAACTGTTTAAAGGTTGTCAAACGTTGTTTCTCGTTGTATATCCTTTAATTCTAGAGTTAAATTGATAAATAACGTGTACGAATTTGTTTAACGCATTTGTTTTGGTTACTCGACGTCTCCGTTCTCGTGTAGCCTACATATTGCGTTTTTTTTTTTTAATTTGCTTACCGGGCTAAAGGTTAGCATGCTTAAAATACGTAAGTCGTTTTGTTCAACAAATTTAAGTAGATAACTCCTCAGTTGTTTGCATCAGAGCGAGAATTTTTGAGATAGTTATTAAAACTGTTTAAAGGTAGTCAAACGTTGTTTCTCGTTGTATATCCTTTAATTCTAGAGTTAAATTGATAAATTACGTGTACGAATTTGTTTAACGCATTTGTTTTGGTTACTCGACGTCTCCGTTCTCGTGTAGCCTACATATTGCGTTTTTTTTTAATTTGCTTACCGGGCTAAAGGTTAGCATGCTTAAAATACGTAAGTCGTTTTGTTCAACAAATTTAAGTAGATAACTCCTCAGTTGTTTGCACCAGAGCGACAATTTTTGAGATAGTTATTAAAACTGTTTAAAGGTAGTCAAACGTTGTTTCTCGTTGTATATCCTTTAATTCTAGAGTTAAATTGATAAATAATGTGTACGAATTTGTTTAACGCATTTGTTTTGGTTACTCGACGTCTCCGTTCTCGTGTAGCCTACATATTGCGTTTTTTTTTTAATTTGCTTACCGGGCTAAAGGTTAGCATACTTAAAATACGTAAGTCGGTTTGTTCAACAAATTTAAGTAGATAACTCCTCAGTTGTTTGCATCAGAGCGACAATTTTTGAGATAGTTATTAAAACTGTTTAAAGGTTGTCAAACGTTGTTTCTCGTTGTATATCCTTTAATTCTAGAGTTAAATTGATAAATAACGTGTACTACGTACTAGTTCAACAAATTTAAGTAGATAACTCCTCAGTGGTTTGCATCAGAGCGACAATTTTTGAGATAGTTATTAAAACTGTTTAAAGGTTGTCAAACGTTGTAACTGAGCCGTCGAGTAACCAAAACAAATGCGTTAAACAAATTCGTACACGTTATTTATCAATTTAACTCTAGAATTAAAGGATATACAACGAGAAACAACGTTTGACAACCTTTAAACAGTTTTAATAACTATCTCAAAAATTGTCGCTCTGATGCAAACAACTGATGAGTTATCTACTTAAATTTGTTGAACAAAACGACTTACGTATTTTAAGCATGCTAACCTTTAGCCCGGTAAGCAATTTAAAAAAAAAAACCCAATATGTAGGCTACACGAGTACGGAGCCTTCGAGTAACCAAAACAAATGCGTTAAACAAATTCGTACACGTTATTTATCAATTTAACTCTAGAATTAAAGGATATACAACAAGAAACAACGTTTGACAACCTTTAAACAGTTTTAATAACTATCTCAAAAATTGTCGCTCTGATGCAAACAACTGATGAGTTATCTACTCAAATTTGTTGAACAAAACGACTTACGTATTTTAAGCATGCTAACCTTTAGCCCGGTAAGCAAATTAAAAAAAAAACGCAATATGTAGGATACACGAGAAGGGAGACGTCGAGTAACCAAAACAAATGCGTTAAACAAATTCGTACACGTTATTTATCAATTTAACTCTAGAATTAAAGGATATACAACGAGAAACAACGTTTGACAACCTTTAAACAGTTTTAATAACTATCTCAAAAATTGTCGCTCTGATGCAAACAACTGATGAGTTATCTACTTAAATTTGTTGAACAAAACGACTTACGTATTTTAAGCATGATAACCTTTAGCCCGGTATGCAAATTAAAAAAAAAAACGCAATATGTAGGCTACACGAGAACGGAGCCGTCGAGTAACCAAAACAAATGCGTTAAACAAATTCGTACACGTTATTTATCAATTTAACTCTAGAATTAAAGGATATACAACGAGAAACAACGTTTGACAACCTTTAAACAGTTTTAATAACTATCTCAAAAATTGTCGCTCTGATGCAAACAACTGATGAGTTATCTACTCAAATATGTTGAACAAAACGACTTATGTATTTTAAGCATGCTAACCTTTAGCCCAGTAAGCAAATTAAAAAAAAAACGCAATATGTAGGCTACACGAGAACGGAGCCGTCGAGTAACCAAAACAAATGCGTTAAACAAATTCGTACACGTTATTTATCAATTTAACTCTAGAATTAAAGGATATACAACGAGAAACAACGTTTGACAACCTTTAAACAGTTTTAATAACTATCTCAAAAATTGTCGCTCTGATGCAAACAACTGATGAGTTATCTACTTAAATTTGTTGAACAAAACAACTTACGTATTTTAAGCATGCTAACCTTTAGCCCGGTAAGCAAATTAAAAAAAAAACGCAATATGTAGGCTACACGAGAACTGAGCCGTCGAGTAACCAAAAAAAATGCGTTAAACAAATTCGTACACGTTATTTATCAATTTAACTCCAGAATTAAAGGATATACAACGAGAAACAACGTTTGACAACCTTTAAACAGTTTTAATAACTATCTCAAAAATTGTCGCTCTGATGCAAACAACTGATGAGTTATCTACTCAAATTTGTTGAACAAAACGACTTACGTATTTTAAGCATGCTAACCTTTAGCCCGGTAAGCAAATTAAAAAAAAAAACGCAATATGTAGGCTACGCGAGACAACCTTTAAACAGTTTTAATAACTATCTCAAAAATTTTCGCTCTGATGCAAACAACTGAGGAGTTATCTACTTAAATTTGTTGAACAAAACGACTTACGTATTTTAAGCATGCTAACCTTTAGCCCGGTAAGCAAATTAAAAAAAACGCAATATGTAGGCTACACGAGAACGGAGACGTCGAGTAACCAAAACAAAAGCGTTAAACAAATTCGTACACGTTATTTATCAATTTAACTCTAGAATTAAAGGATATACAACGAGAAACAACGTTTGACAACCTTTAAACAGTTTTAATAACTATCTCAAAAATTGTCGCTCTGATGCAAACAACTGATGAGTTATCTACTTAAATTTGTTGAACAAAACGACTTATGTATTTTAAGCATGCGAACCTTTAGCCCGGTAAGCAAATTAAAAAAAAAACGCAATATGTAGGCTACACGAGAACGGAGACGTCGAGTAACCAAAACAAAAGCGTTAAACAAATTCGTACACGTTATTTATCAATTTAACTCTAGAATTAAAGGATATACAACGAGAAACAACGTTTGACAACCTTTAAACAGTTTTAATAACTATCTCAAAAATTGTCGCTCTGATGCAAACAACTGATGAGTTATCTACTCAAATTTGTTGAACAAAACGACTTACGTATTTTAAGTATGCTAACCTTTAGCCCGGTAAGCAAATTAAAAAAAAAACGCAATATGTAGGCTACACGAGATATCGCTCTGATGCAAACAACTGATGAGTTATCTACTTAAATTTGTTGAACAAAACGACTTACGTATTTTAATCATGCTAACCTTTAGCCCGGTAAGCAAATTAAAAAAAAACGCAATATGTAGGCTACACGAGAACGGAGACGTCGAGTAACCAAAACAAATGCGTTAAACAAATTCGTACACGTTATTTATCAATTTAACTCTAGAATTAAAGGATATACAACGAGAAACAACGTTTGACAACCTTTAAACAGTTTTAATAACTATCTCAAAAATTGTCGCTCTGATGCAAACAACTGATGAGTTATCTACTTAAATTTGTTGAACAAAACGACCTACGTATTTTAAGCATGCTAACCTTTAGCCCGGTAAGCAAATTAAAAAAAAACGCAATATGTAGGCTACACGAGAACGGAGACGTCGAGTAACCAAAACAAATGCGTTAAACAAATTCGTACACGTTATTTATCAATTTAACTGTAGAATTAAAGGATATACAACGAGAAACAACGTTTGACAACCGTTAAACAGTTTTAATAACTATCTCAAAAATTTTCGCTCTGATGCAAACAACTGAGGAGTTATCTACTTAAATTTGTTGAACAAAACGACTTACGTATTTTAAGCATGCTAACCCTTAGCCCGGTAAGCAAATTAAAAAAAAAAACGCAATATGTAGGCTACACGAGAACGGAGACGTCGAGTAACCAAAACAAATGCGTTAAACAAATTCGTACACGTTATTTATCAATTTAACTCTAGAATTAAAGGATATACAACGAGAAACAACGTTTGACAACCTTTAAACAGTTTTAATAACTATCTCAAAAATTGTCGCTCTGATGCAAACAACTGATGAGTTATCTACTTAAATTTGTTGAACAAAACGACCTACGTATTTTAAGCATGCTAACCTTTAGCCCGGTAAGCAAATTAAAAAAAAACGCAATATGTAGGCTACACGAGAACGGAGACGTCGAGTAACCAAAACAAATGCGTTAAACAAATTTGTACACGTTATTTATCAATTTAACTCTAGAATTAAAGGATATACAACGAGAAACAACGTTTGACAACCTTTAAACAGTTTTAATAACTATCTCAAAAATTGTCGCTCTGATGCAAACAACTGATGAGTTATCTACTTAAATTTGTTGAACAAAACGACTTACATATTTTAAACATGCTAACCTTTAGTCCGGTAAGCAAATTAAAAAAAAAACGCAATATGTAGGCTACACGAGAACGGAGCCGTCGAGTAACCAAAACAAAAGCGTTAAACAAATTCGTACACGTTATTTATCAATTTAACTCTAGAATTAAAGGATATACAACGAGAAACAACGTTTGACAACCTTTAAACAGTTTTAATAACTATCTCAAAAATTGTCGCTCTGATGCAAACAACTGATGAGTTATCTACTCAAATTTGTTGAACAAAACGACTTACGTATTTTAAGCATGCTAACCTTTAGCCCGGTAAGCAAATTAAAAAAAAAACGCAATATGTAGGCTACACGAGAACTGAGCCGTCGAGTAACCAAAACAAATGCGTTAAACAAATTCGTACACGTTATTTATCAATTTAACTTTAGAATTAAAGGATATACAACGAGAAACAACGTTTGACAACCTTTAAACAGTTTTAATAACTATCTCAAAAATTGTCGCTCTGATGCAAACAACTGATGAGTTATCTACTCAAATTTGTTGAACAAAACGACTTAAGTATTTTAAGCATGCTAACCTTTAGCCCGGTAAGCAAATTAAAAAAAAAACGCAATATGTAGGCTACACGAGAACTGAGCCGTCGAGTAACCAAAACAAATGCGTTAAACAAATTCGTACACGTTATTTATCAATTTAACGCTAGAATTAAAGGATATACAACGAGAAACAACGTTTGACACACTTTAAACAGTTTTAATAACTATCTCAAAAATTGTCGCTCTGATGCAAACAACTGAGGAGTTATCTACTTAAATTTGTTGAACAAAACGACTTACGTATTTTAAGTATGCTAACCTTTAGCCCGGTAAGCAAATTAAAAAAAAAACGCAATATGTAGGCTACACGAGAACGGAGACGTCGAGTAACCAAAACAAATGCGTTAAACAAATTCGTACACGTTATTTATCAATTTAACTCTAGAATTAAAGGATATACAACGAGAAACAACGTTTGTCAACCTTTAAACAGTTTTAATAACTATCTCAAAAATTGTCGCTCTGATGCAAACAACTGATGAGTTATCTACTTAAATTTGTTGAACAAAACGACCTACGTATTTTAAGCATGCTAACCTTTAGCTCGGTAAGCAAATTAAAAAAAAAGCGCAATATGTAGGCTACACGAGAACGGAGACGTCGAGTAACCAAAACAAATGCGTTAAACAAATTCGTACACGTTATTTATCAATTTAACTCTAGAATTAAAGGATATACAACGAGAAACAACGTTTGACAACCTTTAAACAGTTTTAATAACTATCTCAAAAATTGTCGCTCTGATGCAAACAACTGATGAGTTATCTACTCAAATTTGTTGAACAAAACGACTTACGTATTTTAAGCATGCTAACCTTTAGCCCGGTAAGCAAATTAAAAAAAAAACGCAATATGTAGGCTACACGAGAACGGAGACGTCGAGTAACCAAAACAAATGCGTTAAACAAATTCGTACACGTTATTTATCAACTTAACTCTAGAATTAAAGGATACACAACGAGAAACAACGTTTGACAACCTTTAAACAGTTTTAATAACTATCTCAAAAATTGTCGCTCTGATGCAAACAACTGATGAGTTATCTACTCAAATTTGTTGAACAAAACGACTTACGTATTTTAAGCATGCTAACCTTTAGCCCGGTAAGCAAATTAAAAAAAAAACGCAATATGTAGGCTACACGAGACAACCTTTAAACAGTTTTAATAACTATCTCAAAAATTGTCGCTCTGATGCAAACAACTGAGGAGTTATCTACTTAAATTTGTTGAACAAAACGACTTACGTATTTTAAGCATGCTAACCTTTAGCCCGGTAAGCAAATTAAAAAAAAAAACGCAATATGTAGGCTACACGAGGACGGAGACGTCGAGTAACCAAAACAAATGAGTTAAACAAATTCGTACACGTTATTTATCAATTTAATTCTAGAATTAAAGGATATACAACGAGAAACAACGTTTGACAACCTTTAAACAGTTTTAATAACTATCTCAAAAATGGTCGCTCTGATGCAAACAACTGATGAGTTATCTACTTAAATTTGTTGAACAAAACGACTTATGTATTTTAAGCATGCGAACCTTTAGCCCGGTAAGCAAATTAAAAAAAAAAACGCAATATGTAGGCTACACGAGAACGGAGACGTCGAGTAACCAAAACAAAAGCGTTAAACAAATTCGTACACGTTATTTATCAATTTAACTCTAGAATTAAAGGATATACAACGAGAAACAACGTTTGACAACCTTTAAACAGTTTTGATAACTATCTCAAAAATTGTCGCTCTGATGCAAACAACTGAGGAGTTATCTACTTAAATTTGTTGAACAAAACGACTTACGTATTTTAAGCATGCTAACCTTTAGCCCGGTAAGCAAATTAAAAAAAAAACGCAATATGTAGGCTACACGAGAACGGAGACGTCGAGTAACCAAAACAAATGCGTTAAACAAATTCGTACACGTTATTTATCAATTTAACTCTAGAATTAAAGGATATACAACGAGAAACAACGTTTGACAACCTTTAAACAGTTTTAACAACTATCTCAAAAATTGTCGCTCTGATGCAAACAACTGATGAGTTATCTACTTAAATTTGTTGAACAAAACGACCTACGTATTTTAAGCATGCTAACCTTTAGCCCGGTATGCAAAATAAAAAAAAAAACGCAATATGTAGGCTACACGAGAACGGAGCCGTCGAGTAACCAAAACAAATGCGTTAAACAAACTCGTACACGTTATTTATCAATTTAACTCTAGAATTAAAGGATATACAACGAGAAACAACGTTTGACAACCTTTAAACAGTTTTAATAACTATCTCAAAAATTGTCGCTCTGATGCAAACAACTGATAAGTTATCTACTCAAATATGTTGAACAAAACGACTTACGTATTTTAAGCATGCTAACATTTAGCCCGGTAAGCAAATTAAAAAAAAAACGCAATATGTAGGCTACACGAGAACGGAGCCGTCGAGTAACCAAAACAAATGCGTTAAACAAATTCGTACACGTTATTTATCAATTTAACTCTAGAATTAAAGGATACACAACGAGAAACAACGTTTGACAACCTTTAAACAGTTTTAATAACTATCTCAAAAATTGTCGCTCTGATGCAAACAACTGATGAGTTATCTACTTAAATTTGTTGAACAAAACAACTTACGTATTTTAAGCATGCTAACCTTTAGCCCGGTAAGCAAATTAAAAAAAAAACGCAATATGTAGGCTACACGAAAACTGAGCCGTCGAGTAACCAAAACAAATGCGTTAAACAAATTCATACACGTTATTTATCAATTTAACTCTAGAATTAAAGGATATACAACGAGAAACAATGTTTGACAACCTTTAAACAGTTTTAATAACTATCTCAAAAATTGTCGCTCTGATGCAAACAACTGATGAGTTATCTACTCAAATTTGTTGAACAAAGCGACTTACGTATTTTAAGCATGCTAACCTTTAGCCCGGTAAGCAAATTAAAAAAAAAACGCAATATGTAGGCTACACGAGAACGGAGACGTCGAGTAACCAAAACAAATGCGTTAAACAAATTCGTACACGTTAATTATCAATTTAACTCTAGAATTAAAGGATATACAACGAGAAACAACGTTTGACAACCTTTAAACAGTTTTAATAACTATCTCAAAAATTGTCGCTCTGATGCAAACAACTGATGAGTTATCTACTCAAATTTGTTGAACAAAGCGACTTACGTATTTTAAGCATGCTAACCTTTAGCCCGGTAAGCAAATTAAAAAAAAACGCAATATGTAGGCTACACGAGAACGGAGACGTCGAGTAACCAAAACAAATGCGTTAAACAAATTCGTACACGTTAATTATCAATTTAACTCTAGAATTAAAGGATATACAACGAGAAACAACGTTTGACAACCTTTAAACAGTTTTAATAACTATCTCAAAAATTGTCGCTCTGATGCAAACAACTGATGAGTTATCTACTTAAATTTGTTGAACAAAACGACTTACGTATTTTAAGCATGCTAACCTTTAGCCCGGTAAGCAAATTAAAAAAAAAACGCAATATGTAGGCTACACGAGAACGGAGACGTCGAGTAACCAAAACAAATGCGTTAAACAAATTCGTACACGTTATTTATCAACTTAACTCTAGAATTAAAGGATATACAACGAGAAACAACGTTTGACAACCTTTAAACAGTTTTAATAACTATCTCAAAAATTGTCGCTCTGATGCAAACAACTGATGAGTTATCTACCCAAATTTGTTGAACAAAACGACTTACGTATTTTAAGCATGCTAACCTTTAGCCCGGTAAGCAAATTTAAAAAAAAAACGCAATATGTAGGCTACACGAGACAACCTTTAAACAGTTTTAATAACTATCTCAAAAATTGTCGCTCTGATGCAAACAACTGAGGAGTTATCTACTTAAATTTGTTGAAAAAACCACTTACGTATTTTAAGCATGCTAACCTTTAGCCCGGTAAGCAATTTAAAAAAAAAAAAAACGCAATATGTAGGCTACACGAGTACGGAGCCGTCGAGTAACCAAAACAAATGCGTTAAACAAATTCGTACACGTTATTTATCAATATAACTCTAGAATTAAAGGATATACAACAAGAAACAACGTTTGACAACCTTTAAACAGTTTTAATAACTATCTCAAAAATTGTCGCTCTGATGCAAACAACTGATGAGTTATCTACTCAAATTTGTTGAACAAAACGACTTACGTATTTTAAGCATGATAACCTTTAGCCCGGTAAGCAAATTAAAAAAAAAATGCAATATGTAGGCTACACGAGAAGGGAGACGTCGAGTAACCAAAACAAATGCGTTAAACAAATTCGTACACGTTATTTATCAATTTAACTCTAGAATTAAAGGATATACAACGAGAAACAACGTTTGACAACCTTTAAACAGTTTTAATAACTATCTCAAAAATTGGCGCTCTGATGCAAACAACTGATGAGTTATCTACTTAAATTTGTTGAACAAAACGACTTACGTATTTTAAGCATGCTAACCTTTAGCCCGGTAAGCAAATTAAAAAGAAAACGCAATATGTAGGCTACACGAGAACGGAGCCGTCGAGTAACCAAAACAAATGCGTTAAACAAATTCGTACACGTTATTTATCAACTTAACTCTAGAATTAAAGGATATACAACGAGAAACAACGTTTGACAACCTTTAAACAGTTTTAATAACTATCTCAAAAATTGTCGCTCTGATGCAAACAACTGATGAGTTATCTACTCAAATATGTTGAACAAAACGACTTACGTATTTTAAGCATGCTAACCTTTAGCCCGGTAAGCAAATTAAAAAAAAAACGCAATATGTGGGCTACACGAGAACTGAGCCGTCGAGTAACCAAAACAAATGCGTTAAACAAATTCGTACACGTTAATTATCAATTTAACTCTAGAATTAAAGGATATACAACGAGAAACAACGTTTGACAACCTTTAAACAGTTTTAATAACTATCTCAAAAATTGTCGCTCTGATGCAAACAACTGATGAGTTATCTACTTAAATTTGTTGAACAAAACGACTTACGTATTTTAAGCATGCTAACCTTTAGCCCGGTAAGCAAATTAAAAAAAAACGCAATATGTAGGCTACACGAGAACGGAGCCGTCGAGTAACCAAAACAAATGCGTTAAACAAATTCGTACACGTTATTTATCAATTTAACTCTAGAATTAAAGGATATACAACGAGAAACAACGTTTGACAACCTTTAAACAGTTTTAATAACTATCTCAAAAATTGTCGCTCTGATGCAAACAACTGATGAGTTATCTACTTAAATTTGTTGAACAAAACAACTTACTTATTTTAAGCATGCTAACCTTTAGCCCGGTAAGCAAATTAAAAAAAAAACGCAATATGTAGGCTACACGAGAACTGAGCCGTCGAGTAACCAAAACAAATGCGTTAAACAAATTCATACACGTTATTTATCAATTTAACTCTAGAATTAAAGGATATACAACGAGAAACAATGTTTGACAACCTTTAAACAGTTTTAATAACTATCTCAAAAATTGTCGCTCTGATGCAAACAACTGATGAGTTATCTACTCAAATTTGTTGAACAAAACGACTTACGTATTTTAAGCATGCTAACCTTTAGCCCGGTAAGCAAATTAAAAAAAAACGCAATATGTAGGCTACACGAGAACGGAGACGTCGAGTAACCAAAACAAATGCGTTAAACAAATTCGTACACGTTAATTATCAATTTAACTCTAGAATTAAAGGATATACAACGAGAAACAACGTTTGACAACCTTTAAACAGTTTTAATAACTATCTCAAAAATTGTCGCTCTGATGCAAACAACTGATGAATTATCTACCCAAATTTGTTGAACAAAACGACTTACGTATTTTAAGCATGCTAACCTTTAGCCCGGTAAGCAAATTAAAAAAAAAAACGCAATATGTAGGCTACACGAGACAACCTTTAAACAGTTTTAATAACTATCTCAAAAATTGTCGCTCTGATGCAAACAACTGAGGAGTTATCTACTTAAATTTGTTGAACAAAACGACTTACGTATTTTAAGCATGCTAACCTTTAGCCCGGTAAGCAATTAAAAAAAAAAAAAACGCAATTTGTAGGCTACACGAGTACGGAGCCGTCGAGTAACCAAAACAAATGCGTTAAACAAATTCGTACACGTTATTTATCAATATAACTCTAGAATTAAAGGATATACAACAAGAAACAACGTTTGACAACCTTTAAACAGTTTTAATAACTATCTCAAAAATTGTCGCTCTGATGCAAACAACTGATGAGTTATCTACTCAAATTTGTTGAACAAAACGACTTACGTATTTTAAGCATGCTAACCTTTAGCCCGGTAAGCAAATTAAAAAAAAAACGCAATATGTAGGCTACACGAGAAGGGAGACGTCGAGTAACCAAAACAAATGCGTTAAACAAATTCGTACACGTTATTTATCAATTTAACTCTAGAATTAAAGGATATACAACGAGAAACAACGTTTGACAACCTTTAAACAGTTTTAATAACTATCTCAAAAATTGGCGCTCTGATGCAAACAACTGATGAGTTATCTACTTAAATTTGTTGAACAAAACGACTTACGTATTTTAAGTATGCTAACCTTTAGCCCGGTATGCAAATTAAAAAAAAAACGCAATATGTAGGCTACACGAGAACGGAGCCGTCGAGTAACCAAAACAAATGCGTTAAACAAATTCGTACACGTTATTTATCAACTTAACTCTAGAATTAAAGGATATACAACGAGAAACAACGTTTGACAACCTTTAAACAGTTTTAATAACTATCTCAAAAACTGTCGCTCTGATGCAAACAACTGATGAGTTATCTACTCAAATTTGTTGAACAAAACGACTTACGTATTTTAAGCATGCTAACCTTTAGCCCGGTAAGCAAATTAAAAAAAAAAACGCAATATGTAGGCTACACGAGAACGGAGACGTCGAGTAACCAAAACAAATGCGTTAAACAAATTCGTACACGTTATTTAAGGATATAAAACGAGAAACAACGTTTGGCAACCTTTAAACAGTTTTAATAACTATCTCAAAAATTGTCGCTCTGATGCAAACAACTGATGAGTTATCTACATAAATTTGTTGAACAAAACGACTTACGTATTTTAAGCATGCTAACCTTTAGCCCGGTAAGCAAATTAAAAAACAAACGCAATATGTAGGCTACACGAGAACGGAGACGTCGGGTAACCAAAACAAATGCGTTAAACAAATTTGTACACGTTATTTATCAATTTAACTCTAGAATTAAAGGATATACAACGAGAAACAACGTTTGACAACCTTTAAACAGTTTTAATAACTATCTCAAAAATTGTCGCTCTGATGCAAACAACTGAGGAGTTATCTACTTAAATTTGTTGAACAAAACGACTTACGTATTTTAAGCATTCTAACCTTTAGCCCGGTAAGCAAATTAAAAAAAAAACGCAATATGTAGGCTACACGAGAACGGAGACGTCGAGTAACCAAAACAAATGCGTTAAACAAATTCGTACACGTTATTTATCAATTTAACTCTAGAATTATAGGATATACAACGAGAAACAACGTTTGACAACCTTTAAACAGTTTTAAAAACTATCTCAAAAATTGTCGCTCTGATGCA
The DNA here is from genome assembly GCF_040869045.1 of Eurosta solidaginis. NCBI lineage: Eukaryota > Metazoa > Arthropoda > Insecta > Diptera > Tephritidae > Eurosta > Eurosta solidaginis. The sequence goes on along the minus strand of NC_090324.1, from coordinate 211,881,451 downwards.
AACAACTGAGGAGTTATCTACTTAAATTTGTTGAACTAGTACGCAGTACACGTTATTTATCAATTGTATATCCTTTAATTCTAGAGTTAAATTGATAAATAACGTGTACGAATTTGTTTAACGCATTTGTTTTGGTTACTCGACGTCTCCCTTCTCGTGTAGCCTACATATTGCGTTTTTTTTTTTTAATTTGCTTACCGGGCTAAAGGTTAGCATGCTTAAAATACGTAAGTCGTTTTGTTCAACAAATTTGAGTAGATAACTCATCAGTTGTTTGCATCAGAGCTACAATTTTTGAGATAGTTATTAAAACTGTTTAAAGGTTGTCAAACGTTGTTTCTTGTTGTATATCCTTTAATTCTAGAGTTAAATTGATAAATAGCGTGTACGAATTTGTTTAACGCATTTGTTTTGGTTACTCGACGTCTCCGTTCTCGTGTAGCCTACATATTGCGTTTTTTTTTTTAATTTGCTTACCGGGCTAAAGGTTAGCATGCTTAAAATACGTAAGTCGTTTTGTTCAACAAATTTAAGTAGATAACTCCTCAGTTGTTTGCATCAGAGCGACAATTTTTGAGATAGTTATTAAAACTGTTTAAAGGTTGTCAAACGTTGTTTCTCGTTGTATATCCTTTAATTCTAGAGTTAAATTGATAAATAACGTTTACGAATTTGTTTTGGTTACTCGACGTCTCCGTTCTCGTGTAGCCTACATATTGCGTTTTTTTTTTAATTTGCTTACCGGGCTAAAGGTTAGCATGCTTAAAATACTTAAGTCGTTTTGTTCAACAAATTTGAGTAGATAACTCATCAGTTGTTTGCATCAGAGCGACAATTTTTGAGATAGTTATTAAAACTGTTTAAAGGTTGTCAAACGTTGTTTCTCGTTGTATATCCTTTAATTCTAAAGTTAAATTGATAAATAACGTGTACGAATTTGTTTAACGCATTTATTTTGGTTACTCGACGGCTCAGTCCTCGTGTAGCCTACATATTGCGTTTTTTTTTAAATTTGCTTACCGGGCTAAAGGTTAGCATGCTTAAAATACGTAAGTCGTTTTGTTCAACAAATTTGAGTAGATAACTCATCAGTTGTTTGCATCAGAGTGACAATTTTTGAGATAGTTATTAAAACTGTTTAAAGGTTGTCAAACGTTGTTTCTCGTTGTATATCCTTTAATTCTAGAGTTAAATTGATAAATAACGTGTACGAATTTGTTTAACGCATTTGTTTTGGTTACTCGACGGCTCCGTTCTCGTGTAGCCTACATATTGCGTTTTTTTTTAAATTTGTTTACCGGGCTAAAGGTTAGCATGTTTAAAATACGTAAGTCGTTTTGTTCAACAAATTTACGTAGATAACTCATCAGTTGTTTGCATCAGAGCGACAATTTTTGAGATAGTTATTGAAACTGTTTAAAGGTTGTCAAACGTTGTTTCTCGTTGTATATCCTTTAATCTAGAGTTAAATTTGATAAATAACGTGTACGAATTTGTTTAACGCATTTGTTTTGGTTACTCGACGTCTCCGTTCTCGTGTAGCCTACATATTGCGCTTTTTTTTTTGTTTAATTTGCTACCGGGCTAAAGGTTAGCATGCTTAAAATACGTAGGTCGTTTTGTTCAACAAATTTAAGTAGATAACTCATCAGTTGTTTGCATCAGAGCGACAATTTTTGAGATAGTTATTAAAACTGTTTAAAGGTTGTCAAACGTTGTTTCTCGTTGTATATCCTTTAATACTAAAGTTAAATTGATAAATAACGTGTACGAATTTGTTTAACGCATTTGTTTTGGTTACTCGACGTCTCCGTTCTCGTGTAGCCTACATATTGCGTTTTTTTTTTTAATTTGCTTGCCGGGCTAAAGGTTAGCATGCTTAAAATACGTAAGTCGTTTTGTTCAACAAATTTAAGTAGATAACTCCTCAGTTGTTTGCATCAGAGCGAGAATTTTTGAGATAGTTATTAAAACTGTTTAAAGGTAGTCAAACGTTGTTTCTAGTTGTATATCCTTTAATTCTAGAGTAAATTGATAAATTACGTGTACGAATTTGTTTAACGCATTTGTTTTGGTTACTCGACGTCTCCGTTCTCGTGTAGCCTACATATTGCGTTTTTTTTTTAATTTGCTTACCGGGCTAAAGGTTAGCATGCTTAAAATACGTAAGTCGTTTTGTTCAACAAATTTAAGTAGATAACTCCTCAGTTGTTTGCACCAGAGCGACAATTTTTGAGATAGTTATTAAAACTGTTTAAAGGTAGTCAAACGTTGTTTCTCGTTGTATATCCTTTAATTCTAGAGTTAAATTGATAAATAATGTGTACGAATTTGTTTAACGCATTTGTTTTGGTTACTCGACGTCTCCGTTCTCGTGTAGCCTACATATTGCGTTTTTTTTTAAATTTGCTTACCGGGCTAAAGGTTAGCATACTTAAAATACGTAAGTCGTTTTGTTCAACAAATTTAAGTAGATAACTCCTAAGTTGTTTGCATCAGAGCGACAATTTTTGAGATAGTTATTAAAACTGTTTAAAGGTTGTCAAACGTTGTTTCTCGTTGTATATCCTTTAATTCTAGAGTTAAATTGATAAATAACGTGTACTGCGTACTAGTTCAACAAATTTAAGTAGATAACTCCTCAGTGGTTTGCATCAGAGCGACAATTTTTGAGATAGTTATTAAAACTGTTTAAAGGTTGTCAAACGTTGTAACTGAGCCGTCGAGTAACCAAAACAAATGCGTTAAACAAATTCGTACACGTTATTTATCAATTTAACTCTAGAATTAAAGGATATACAACGAGAAACAACGTTTGACAACCTTTAAACAGTTTTAATAACTATCTCAAAAATTGTCGCTCTGATGCAAACAACTGATGAGTTATCTACTTAAATTTGTTGAACAAAACGACTTACGTATTTTAAGCATGCTAACCTTTAGCCCGGTAAGCAATTTAAAAAAAAAAAACCCAATATGTAGGCTACACGAGTACGGAGCCTTCGAGTAACCAAAACAAATGCGTTAAACAAATTCGTACACGTTATTTATCAATTTAACTCTAGAATTAAAGGATATACAACAAGAAACAACGTTTGACAACCTTTAAACAGTTTTAATAACTATCTCAAAAATTGTCGCTCTGATGCAAACAACTGATGAGTTATCTACTCAAATTTGTTGAACAAAACGACTTACGTATTTTAAGCATGCTAACCTTTAGCCCGGTAAGCAAATTAAAAAAAAAACGCAATATGTAGGCTACACGAGAAGGGAGACGTCGAGTAACCAAAACAAATGCGTTAAACAAATTCGTACACGTTATTTATCAATTTAACTCTAGAATTAAAGGATATACAACGAGAAACAACGTTTGACAACCTTTAAACAGTTTTAATAACTATCTCAAAAATTGTCGCTCTGATGGAAACAACTGATGAGTTATCTACTTAAATTTGTTGAACAAAACGACTTACGTATTTTAAGCATGATAACCTTTAGCCCGGTATGCAAATTAAAAAAAAAAAAACGCAATATGTAGGCTACACGAGAACGGAGCCGTCGAGTAACCAAAACAAATGCGTTAAACAAATTCGTACACGTTATTTATCAATTTAACTCTAGAATTAAAGGATATACAACGAGAAACAACGTTTGACAACCTTTAAACAGTTTTAATAACTATCTCAAAAATTGTCGCTCTGATGCAAACAACTGATGAGTTATCTACTCAAATATGTTGAACAAAACGACTTATGTATTTTAAGCATGCTACCCTTTAGCCCAGTAAGCAAATTAAAAAAAAAACGCAATATGTAGGCTACACGAGAACGGAGCCGTCGAGTAACCAAAACAAATGCGTTAAACAAATTCGTACACGTTATTTATCAATTTAACTCTTGAATTAAAGGATATACAACGAGAAACAACGTTTGACAACCTTTAAACAGTTTTAATAACTATCTCAAAAATTGTCGCTCTGATGCAAACAACTGATGAGTTATCTACTTAAATTTGTTGAACAAAACAACTTACGTATTTTAAGCATGCTAACCTTTAGCCCGGTAAGCAAATTAAAAAAAAAACGCAATATGTATGCTACACGAGAACTGAGCCGTCGAGTAACCAAAAAAAATGCGTTAAACAAATTCGTACACGTTATTTATCAATTTAACTCTAGAATTAAAGGATATACAACGAGAAACAACGTTTGACAACCTTTAAAGAGTTTTAATAACTATCTCAAAAATTGTCGCTCTGATGCAAACAACTGATGAGTTATCTACTCAAATTTGTTGAACAAAACGACTTACGTATTTTAAGCATGCTAACCTTTAGCCCGGTAAGCAAATTAAAATAAAACGCAATATGTAGGCTACACGAGAACGGAGACGTCGAGTAACCAAAACAAATGCGTTAAACAAATTCGTACACGTTATTTATCAACTTAACTCTAGAATTAAAGGATATACAATGAGAAACAACGTTTGACAACCTTTAAACAGTTTTAATAACTATCTCAAAAATTGTCGCTCTGATGCAAACAACTGATGAGTTATCTACTCAAATTTGTTGAACAAAACGACTTACGTATTTTAAGCATGCTAACCTTTAGCCCGGTAAGCAAATTAAAAAAAAACGCAATATGTAGGCTACACGAGACAACCTTTAAAGAGTTTTAATAACTATCTCAAAAATTGTCGCTCTGATTCAAACAACTGAGGAGTTATCTACTTAAATTTGTTGAACAAAACGACTTACGTATTTTAAGCATGCTAACCTTTAGCCCGGTAAGCAAATTAAAAAAAAAACGCAATATGTAGGCTACACGAAAACGGAGACGTCGAGTAACCAAAACAAATGCGTTAAACAAATTCGTACACGTTATTTATCAATTTAATTCTAGAATTAAAGGATATACAACGAGAAACAACGTTTGACAACCTTTAAACAGTTTTAATAACTATCTCAAAAATTTTCGCTCTGATGCAAACAACTGATGAGTTATCTACTTAAATTTGTTGAACAAAACGACTTATGTATTTTAAGCATGCGAACCTTTAGCCCGGTAAGCAAATTAAAAAAAAAACGCAATATGTAGGCTACACGAGAACGGAGACGTCGAGTAACCAAAACAAAAGCGTTAAACAAATTCGTACACGTTATTTATCAATTTAACTCTAGAATTAAAGGATATACAACGAGAAACAACGTTTGACAACCTTTAAACAGTTTTAATAACTATCTCAAAAATTGTCGCTCTGATGCAAACAACTGATGAGTTATCTACTTAAATTTGTTGAACAAAACGACTTACGTATTTTAAGTATGCTAACCTTTAGCCCGGTAAGCAAATTAAAAAAAAAACGCAATATGTAGGCTACACGAGAACGGAGCCGTCGAGTAACCAAAACAAATGCGTTAAACAAATTCGTACACGTTATTTATCAATTTAACTCTAGAATTAAAGGATATAGAACGAGAAACAACGTTTGGCAACCTTTAAACAGCTTTAATAACTATCTCAAAAATTGTCGCTCTGATGCAAACAACTGACGAGTTATCTACTTAAATTTGTTGAACAAAACGACTTACGTATTTTAAGCATGCTAACCTTTAGCCCGGTAAGCAAATTAAAAAACAAACGCAATATGTAGGCTACACGAGAACGGAGACGTCGAGTAACGAAAACAAATGCGTTAAACAAATTCGTACACGTTATTTATCAATTTAACTCTAGAATTAAAGGATATACAACGAGAAACAACGTTTGACAACCTTTAAACAGTTTTAATAACTATCTCAAAAATTGTCGCTCCGATGCAAACAACTGAGGAGTTATCTACTTAAATTTGTTGAACAAAACGACTTACGTATTTTAAGCATTCTAACCTTTAGCCCGGTAAGCAAATTAAAAAAAACCCCAATATGTAGGCTACACGAGAACGGAGACGTCGAGTAACCAAAACAAATGCGTTAAACAAATTCGTACACGTTATTTACCAATTTAACTATAGAATTAAAGGATATACAACGAGAAACAACGTTTGACAACCTTTAAACAGTTTTAATAACTATCTCAAAAATTGTCGCTCTGATGCAAACAACTGATGAGATATCTACTTAAATTTGTTGAACAAAACGACCTACGTATTTTAAGCATGCTAACCTTTAGCCCGGTAAGCAAATTAAAAAAAAAAAAAATATGTAGGCTACACGAGAACGGAGACGTCGAGTAACCAAAACAAATGCGTTAAACAAATTCGTACACGTTATTTATCAATTTAAATCTAGAATTAAAGGATATACAACGAGAAACAACGTTTGACAACCTTTAAACAGTTTTAATAACTATCTCAAAAATTGTAGCTCTGATGCAAACAACTGATGAGTTATCTACTTAAATTTGTTGAACAAAACGACTTACGTATTTTAAACATGCTAACCTTTAGCCCGGTAAGCAAATTAAAAAAAAAAACGCAATATGTAGGCTACACGAGAACGGAGCCGTCGAGTAACCAAAACAAAAGCGTTAAACAAATTCGTACACGTTATTTATCAATTTAACTCTAGAATTAAAGGATATACAACGAGAAACAACGTTTGACAACCTTTAAACAGTTTTAATAACTATCTCAAAAATTGTCGCTCTGATGCAAACAACTGATGAGTTATCTACTCAAATTTGTTGAACAAAACGACTTACGTATTTTAAGCATGCTAACCTTTAGCCCGGTAAGCAAATTAAAAAAAAAACGCAATATGTAGGCTACACGAGAACTGAGCCGTCGAGTAACCAAAACAAATGCGTTAAACAAATTCGTACACGTTATTTATCAATTTAACTTTAGAATTAAAGGATATACAACGAGAAACAACGTTTGACAACCTTTAAACAGTTTTAATAACTATCTCAAAAATTGTCGCTCTGATGCAAACAACTGATGAGTTATCTACTCAAATTTGTTGAACAAAACGACTTACGTATTTTAAGCATGCTAACCTTTAGCCCGGTAAGCAAATTAAAAAAAAAAAAAACGCAATATGTAGGCTACACGAGAACGGAGCCGTCGAGTAACCAAAACAAAAGCGTTAAACAAATTCGTACACGTTATTTATCAATTTAACTCTAGAATTAAAGGATATACAACGAGAAACAACGTTTGACAACCTTTAAACAGTTTTAATAACTATCTCAAAAATTGTCGCTCTGATGCAAACAACTGAGGAGTTATCTACTTAAATTTGTTGAACAAAACGACTTACGTATTTTAAGCATTCTAACCTTTAGCCCGGTAAGCAAATTAAAAAAAAAACGCAATATGTAGGCTACACGAGAACTGAGCCGTCGAGTAACCAAAACAAATGCGTTAAACAAATTCGTACACGTTATTTATCAATTTAACTTTAGAATTAAAGGATATACAGCGAGAAACAACGTTTGACAACCTTTAAACAGTTTTAATAACTATCTCAAAAATTGTCGCTCTGATGCAAACAACTGATGAGTTATCTACTCAAATTTGTTGAACAAAACGACTTAAGTATTTTAAGCATGCTAACCTTTAGCCCGGTAAGCAAATTAAAAAAAAAACGCAATATGTAGGCTACACGAGAACTGAGCCGTCGAGTAACCAAAACAAATGCGTTAAACAAATTCGTACACGTTATTTATCAATTTAACGCTAGAATTAAAGGATATACAACGAGAAACAACGTTTGACACACTTTAAACAGTTTTAATAACTATCTCAAAAATTGTCGCTCTGATGCAAACAACTGAGGAGTTATCTACTTAAATTTGTTGAACAAAACGACTTACGTATTTTAAGTATGCTAACCTTTAGCCCGGTAAGCAAATTAAAAAAAAAAACGCAATATGTAGGCTACACGAGAACGGAGACGTCGAGTAACCAAAACAAAAGCGTTAAACAAATTCGTACACGTTATTTATCAATTTAACTCTAGAATTAAAGGATATACAACGAGAAACAACGTTTGACAACCTTTAAACAGTTTTAATAACTATCTCAAAAATTGTCGCTCTGATGCAAACAACTGATGAGTTATCTACTCAAATTTGTTGAACAAAACGACTTACGTATTTTAAGCATGCTAACCTTTAGCCCGGTAAGCAAATTAAAAAAAAAACGCAATATGTAGGCTACACGAGAACGGAGACGTCGAGTAACCAAAACAAATGCGTTAAACAAATTCGTACACGTTATTTATCAACTTAACTCTAGAATTAAAGGATATACAACGAGAAACAACGTTTGACAACCTTTAAACAGTTTTAATAACTATCTCAAAAATTGTCGCTCTGATGCAAACAACTGATGAGTTATCTACTCAAATTTGTTGAACAAAACGACTTACGTATTTTAAGCATGCTAACCTTTAGCCCGGTAAGCAAATTAAAAAAAAAACGCAATATGTAGGCTACACGAGACAACCTTTAAACAGTTTTAATAACTATCTCAAAAATTGTCGCTCTGATGCAAACAACTGAGGAGTTATCTACTTAAATTTGTTGAACAAAACGACTTACGTATTTTAAGCATGCTAACCTTTAGCCCGGTAAGCAAATTAAAAAAAAAACGCAATATGTAGGCTACACGAGAACGGAGACGTCGAGTAACCAAAACAAATGAGTTAAACAAATTCGTACACGTTATTTATCAATTTAATTCTAGAATTAAAGGATATACAACGAGAAACAACGTTTGACAACCTTTAAACAGTTTTAATAACTATCTCAAAAATTGTCGCTCTGATGCAAACAACTGATGAGTTATCTACTTAAATTTGTTGAACAAAACGACTTATGTATTTTGAGCATGCGAACCTTTAGCCCGGTAAGCAAATTAAAAAAAAAAACGCAATATGTAGGCTACACGAGAACGGAGACGTCGAGTAACCAAAACAAAAGCGTTAAACAAATTCGTACACGTTATTTATCAATTTAACTCCAGAATTAAAGGATATACAACGAGAAACAACGTTTGACAACCTTTAAACAGTTTTAATAACTATCTCAAAAATTGTCGCTCTGATGCAAACAACTGATGAGTTATCTACTTAAATTTGTTGAACAAAACGACTTACGTATTTTAAGTATGCTAACCTTTAGCCCGGTAAGCAAATTAAAAAAAAAACGCAATATGTAGGCTACACGAGAATGGAGCCGTCGAGTAACCAAAACAAATGCGTTAAACAAATTCGTACACGTTATTTATCAATTTAACTCTAGAATTAAAGGATATAGGACGAGAAACAACGTTTGGCAACCTTTAAACAGTTTTAATAACTATCTCAAAAATTGTCGCTCTGATGCAAACAACTGATGAGTTATCTACTTAAATTTGTTGAACAAAACGACTTACGTATTTTAAGCATGCTAACTTTTAGCCCGGTAAGCAAATTAAAAAACAAACGTAATATGTAGGCTACACGAGAACGGAGACGTCGAGTAACCAAAACAAATGCGTTAAACAAATTCGTACACGTTATTTATCAATTTAACTCTAGAATTAAAGGATATACAACGAGAAACAACGTTTGACAACCTTTAAACAGTTTTAATAACTATCTCAAAAATTTTCGCTCTGATGCAAACAACTGAGGAGTTATCTACTTAAATTTGTTGAACAAAACGACTTACGTAATTTAAGCATTCTAACCTTTAGCCCGGTAAGCAAATTAAAAAAAACGCAATATGTAGGCTACACGAGAACGGAGACGTCGAGTAACCAAAACAAATGCGTTAAACAAATTCGTACACGTTATTTATCAATTTAACTCTAGAATTAAAGGATATACAACGAGAAACAACGTTTGAAAACCTTTAAACAGTTTTAATAACTATCTCAAAAATTGTCGCTCTGATGCAAACAACTGAGGAGTTATCTACTTAAATTTGATGAACTAGTACGCAGTACACGTTATTTATCAATTTAACTCTAGAATTAAAGGATATACAACGAGAAACAACGTTTGACAACCTTTAAACAGTTTTAATAACTATCTCAAAAATTTTCGCTCTGATGCAAACAACTGAGGAGTTATCTACTTAAATTTGTTGAACAAAACGACTTACGTATTTTAAGTATGCTAACCTTTAGCCCGGTAAGCAAATTTAAAAAAAAACGCAATATGTAGGCTACACGGGAACGGAGACGTCGAGTAACCAAAACAAATGCGTTAAACAAATTCGTACACGTTATTTATCAATTTAACTCTAGAATTAAAGGATATACAACGAGAAACAACGTTTGACTACCTTTAAACAGTTTTAATAACTATCTCAAAAATTGTCGCTCTGATGCAAACAACTGAGGAGTTATCTACTTAAATTTGTTGAACAAAACGACTTACGTATTTTAAGCATGCCAACCTTTAGCCCGGTAAGCAAATTAAAAAAAAACGCAATATGTAGGCTACACGAGAACGGAGACGTCGAGTAACCAAAACAAATGCGTTAAACAAATTCGTACACGTTATTTATCAATTTAACTCTAGAATTAAAGGATATACAACGAGAAACAACGTTTGACTACCTTTAAACAGTTTTAATAACTATCTCAAAAATTGTCGCTCTGATGCAAACAACTGAGGAGTTATCTACTTAAATTTGTTGAACAAAACGACTTACGTATTTTAAGCATGCTAACCTTTATCCCGGTAAGCAAATTAAAAAAAAAACGCAATATGTAGGCTACACGAGAACGGAGACGTCGAGTAACCAAAACAAATGCATTAAACAAATTCGTACACGTTATTTATCAATTTAACTTTAGAATGAAAGGATATACAACGAGAAACAACGTTTGACAACCTTTAAACAGTTTTAATAACTATCTCAAAAATTGTCGCTCTGATGCAAACAACTGATGAGTTATCTACTTAAATTTGTTGAACAAAACGACTTACGTATTTTAAGCATGCTAACCTTTAGCCCGGTAAGCAAATTAAAAAAAAAACGCAATATGTAGGCTACACGAGGACTGAGCCGTCGAGTAACCAAAATAAATGCGTTAAACAAATTCGTACACGTTATTTATCAATTTAACTTTAGAATTAAAGGATATACAACGAGAAACAACGTTTGATAACCTTTAAACAGTTTTAATAACTATCTCAAAAATTGTCGCTCTGATGCAAACAACTGATGAGTTATCTACTCAAATTTGTTGAACAAAACGACTTAAGTATTTTAAGCATGCTAACCTTTAGCCCGGTAAGCAGATTAAAAAAAAAACGCAATATGTAGGCTACACGAGAACTGAGCCTTCGAGTAACCAAAACAAATGCGTTAAACAAATTCGTACACGTTATTTATCAATTTAACTCTAGAATTAAAAGATATACAACGAGAAACAACGTTTGACAACCTTTAAACAGTTTTAATAACTATCTCAAAAATTGTCGCTCTGATGCAAACAACTGAGGAGTTATCTACTTAAATTTGTTGAACAAAACGACCTACGTATTTTAAGCATGCTAACCTTTAGCCCGGTAAGCAAATTAAAAACAAAACGCAATATGTAGGCTACACGAGAACGGAGACATCGAGTAACCAAAACAAATGCGTTAAACAAATTCGTACACGTTATTTATCAATTTAACTCTAGAATTAAAGGATATACAACGAGAAACAACGTTTGACAACCTTTACACAGTTTTAATAACTATCTCAAAAATTGTCACTCTGATGCAAACAAGTGAGGAGTTATCTACTTAAATTTGTTGAACAAAAGGACTTACGTATTTTAAGCATGCTAACCTTTAGCCCGGTAAGCAAATTAAAAAAAAACGCAATATGTAGGCTACACGAGAACTGAGCCGTCGAGTAACCAAAACAAATGCGTTAAACAAATTCGTACACGTTATTTATCAATTTAACTCTAGAATTAAAGGATATACAACGAGAAACAACGTTTGACAACCTTTAAACAGTTTTAATAACTATCTCAAAAATTGTCGCTCTGATGCAAACAACTGATGAGTTATCTACTTAAATTTGTTGAACAAAACGACTTACGTATTTTAAGCATGCTAACCTTTAGCCCGGTAAGCAAATAAAAAAAAAACGCAATATGTAGGCTACACGAGAACGGAGCCGTCGAGTAACCAAAACAAATGCGTTAAACAAATTCGTACACGTTATTTTCAATTTAACTCTAGAATTAAAGGATATACAACGAGAAACAACGTTTGACAACCTTTAAACAGTTTTAATAACTATCTCAAAAATTGTCGCTCTGATGCAAACAACTGAGGAGTTATCTACTTAAATTTGTTGAACAAAACAAGTTACGTATTTTAAGCAAGCTAACATTTAGCCCGGTAAGCAAATTAAAAAAAAACGCAATATGTAGGCTACACGAGAACGGAGCCTTCGAGTAACCAAAACAAATGCGTTATACAAATTCGTACGCGTTATTTATCAATTTAACTCTAGAATTAAAGGATATACAACGAGAAACAACGTTTGACAACCTTTAAACAGTTTTAATAACTATCTCAAAAATTGTCGCTCTGATGCAAACAACTGATGAGTTATCTACTCAAATTTGTTGAACAAAACGACTTACGTACTTTAAGCATGCTAACCTTTAGCCCGGTAAGCAAATTAAAAAAAAAAACGCAATATGTAGGCTACACGAGAACGGAGCCGTCGAGTAACCAAAACAAATGCGTTAAACAAATTCTTACACGTTATTTATCAATTTAACTCTAGAATTATAGGATATACAACGAGAAACAACGTTTGACAACCTTTAAACAGTTTTAATAACTATCTCAAAAATTGTCGCTCTGATGCAAACAACTGATGAGTTATCTACTTAAATTTGTTGAACAAAACGACTTACGTATTTTAAGCATGCTAACCTTTAGCCCGGTAAGCAAATTAAAAAAAAACGCAATATGTAGGCTACACGAGAACGGAGCCGTCGAGTAACCAAAACAAATGCGTTAAACAAATTCGTACAAGTTATTTATCAATTTAACTCTAGAATTAAAGGATATACAACGAGAAACAACGTTTGACAACCTTTCAACAGTTTTAATAACTATCTCAAAAATTGTCGCTCTGATGCAAACAACTGATGAGTTATCTACTTAAATTTGTTGAACAAAACGACTTACGTATTTTAAGCATGCTAACCTTTAGCCCGGTAAGCAAATTTAAAAAAAACGCAATATGTAGGCTACACGAGAACGGAGACGTCGAGTAACCAAAACAAATGCGTTAAACAAATTCGTACACGTTATTTATCAATTTAACTCTAGAATTAAAGGATATACAACGAGAAACAACGTTTGAAAACCTTTAAACAGTTTTAATAACTATCTCAAAAATTGTCGCTCTGATGCAAACAACTGAGGAGTTATCTACTTAAATTTGTTGAACAAAACGAATTTGTATAACGCATTTGTTTTGGTTACTCGACGACTCCGTTCTCGTGTAGCCTACATATTGCGTTTTTTTTTTTTAATTTGCTTACCGGGCTAAAGGTTAGCATGCTTAAAATACGTAAGTCGTTTTGTTCAACAAATTTAAGTAGATAACTCATCAGTTGTTTGCATCTGAGCGACAATTTTTGAGATAGTTATTAAAACTGTTTAAAGGTTGTCAAACGTTGTTTCTCGTTGTATATCCTTTAATTCTAGAGTTAAATTGATAAATAACGTGTACGAATTTGTTTAACGCATTTGTTTTGGTTACTCGACGGCTCCGATCTCGTGTAGCCTACATATTGCGTTTTTTTTTAAATTTGCTTACCGGGCTAAAGGTTAGCATGCTTAAAATACGTAAGTCGTTTTGTTCAACAAATTTAAGTAGATAACTCATAAGTTGTTTGCATCAGAGCGACAATTTTTGAGATAGTTATTAAAACTGTTTAAAGGTTGTCAAACGTTGTTTCTCGTTGTATATCTTTAATTCTACAGTTAAATTGATAAATAACGTGTACGAATTTGTTTAACGCATTTGTTTTGGTTACTCGAAGGCTCAGTTCTCGTGTAGCCTACATATTGCGTTTTTTTTTTAATTTGCTTACCGGGCTAAAGGTTAGCATGCTTAAAATACGTAAGTCGTTTTGTTCAACAAATTTAAGTAGATAACTCATCAGTTGTTTGCATCAGAGCGACAATTTTTGAGATAGTTATTAAAACTGTTTAAAGGTTGTCAAACGTTGTTTCTCGTTGTATATCCTTTAATTCTAGAGTTAAATTGATAAATAACGTGTACGAATTTGTTTAACGCATTTGTTTTGGTTACTCGACGGCTCCGATCTCGTGTAGCCTACATATTGCGTTTTTTTTTAAATTTGCTTACCGGGCTAAAGGTTAGCATGCTTAAAATACGTAAGTCGTTTTGTTCAACAAATTTAAGTAGATAACTCATCAGTTGTTTGCATCAGAGCGACAATTTTTGAGATAGTTATTAAAACTGTTTAAAGATTGTCAAACGATGTTTCTCGTTATATATCCTTTAATTCTAGAGTTAAATTGATAAATAACGTGTACGAATTTGTTTAACGCATTTTTTTTGGTTACTCGACGGCTCCGTTCTCGTGTAGCCTACATATTGCGTTTTTTTTTAAATTTGCTTACCGGGCTAAAGGTTAGCATGCTTAAAATACGTAATTCGTTTTAAGTAGATAACTCGTCAGTTGTTTGCATCAGAGCGACAATTTTTGAGATAGTTATTAAAACTGTTTAAAGGTTGTCAAACGTTGTTTCTCGTTGTATATCCTTTAATTCTAGAGTTAAATTGATAAATAACGTGTACGAATTTGTTTTGGTTACTCGACGGCTCCGTTCTCGTGTAGCCTACATATTGCGTTTTTTTTTTTAATTTGCTTACCGGGCTAAAGGTTAGCATGCTTAAAATACGTAAGTCGTTTTGTTCAACAAATTTAAGTAGATAACTCATCAGTTGTTTGCATCTGAGCGACAATTTTTGAGATAGTTATTAAAACTGTTTAAAGGTTGTCAAACGTTGTTTCTCGTTGTATATCCTTTAATTCTAGAGTTAAATTGATAAATAACGTGTACGAATTTGTTTAACGCATTTGTTTTGGTTACTCGACGGCTCCGATCTCGTGTAGCCTACATATTGCGTTTTTTTTTAAATTTGCTTACCGGGCTAAAGGTTAGCATGCTTAAAATACGTAAGTCGTTTTGTTCAACAAATTTAAGTAGATAACTCATCAGTTGTTTGCATCAGAGCGACAATTTTTGAGATAGTTATTAAAACTGTTTAAAGATTGTCAAACGATGTTTCTCGTTATATATCCTTTAATTCTAGAGTTAAATTGATAAATAACGTGTACGAATTTGTTTAACGCATTTTTTTTGGTTACTCGACGGCTCCGTTCTCGTGTAGCCTACATATTGCGTTTTTTTTTAAATTTGCTTACCGGGCTAAAGGTTAGCATGCTTAAAATACGTAATTCGTTTTAAGTAGATAACTCGTCAGTTGTTTGCATCAGAGCGACAATTTTTGAGATAGTTATTAAAACTGTTTAAAGGTTGTCAAACGTTGTTTCTCGTTGTATATCCTTTAATTCTACAGTTAAATTGATAAATAACGTGTACGAATTTGTTTAACGCATTTGTTTTGGTTACTCGACGGCTCCGTTCTCGTGTAGCCTACATATTGCGTTTTTTTTTAATTTGCTTACCGGGCTAAAGGTTAGCATGCTTAAAATACGTAAGTCGTTTTGTTCAACAAATTTGAGTAGATAACTCCGCAGTTGTTTGCATCAGAGCGACAATTTTTGAGATAGTTATTAAAACTGTTTAAAGGTTGTCAAACGTTGTTTCTCGTTGTATATCCTTTAATTCTAGAGTTAAATTGATAAATAACGTGTACGAATTTGTTTAACGCATTTGTTTTGGTTACTCGACGGCTCAGTTCTCGTGTAGCCTACATATTGGGTTTTTTTTTTTCATTTGCTTACCGGGCTAAAGGTTAGCATGCTTAAAATACGTAAGTCGTTTTGTTCAACAAATTTGAGTAGATAACTCATCAGTTGTTTGCATCAGAGCGACAATTTTTGAGATAGTTATTAAAACTGTTTAAAGGTTGTCAAACGTTGTTTTTCGTTGTATATCCTTTAATTCTACAGTTAAATTGATAAATAACGTGTACGAATTTGTTTAACGCATTTGTTTTGGTTACTCGACGGCTCCGTTCTCGTGTAGCCTACATATTGCGTTTTTTTTAATTTGCTTACCGGGCTAAAGGTTAGCATGCTTAAAATACGTAAGTCGTTTTGTTCAACAAATTTGAGTAGATAACTCAGCAGTTGTTTGCATCAGAGCGACAATTTTTGAGATAGTTATTAAAACTGTTTAAAGGTTGTCAAACGTTGTTTCTCGTTGTATATCCTTTAATTCTAGAGTTAAATTGATAAATAACGTGTACGAATTTGTTTAACGCATTTGTTTTGGTTACTCGACGTCTCAGTTCTCGTGTAGCCTACATATTGCGTTTTTTTTTTAATTTGCTTACCGGGCTAAAGGTTAGCATGCTTAAACTACGTAAGTCGTTTTGTTCAACAAATTTAAGTAGATAACTCATCAGTTGTTTGCATCAGAGCGACAATTTTTGAGATAGTTATTAAAACTATTTAAAGGTTGTCAAACGTTGTTTCTCGTTGTATATCCTTTAATTCTAGAGTTAAATTGATAAATAACGTGTACGAATTTGTTTAACGCATTTGTTTTGGTTACTCGACGTCTCCGTTCTCGTGTAGCCTACATATTGCGTTTTTTTTAATTTGCTTACCGGGCTAAAGGTTAGCTTGCCTAAAATACGTAAGTCGTTTTGTTCAACAAATTTAAGTAGATAACTCATCAGTTGTTTGCATCAGAGCGGCAATTTTTGAGATAGTTATTAAAACTGTTTAAAGGTTGTCAAACGTTGTTTCTCGTTGTATATCCTTTAATTCTAGAGTTAAATTGATAAATAACGTGTACGAATTTGTTTAACGCATTTGTTTTGGTTACTCGGCTGCTCCGTTCTCGTGTAAACTACATATTGCGTTTTTTTTTTTTAATTTGCTTACCGGGCTAAAGGTTAGCATGCTTAAAATATGTAAGTCGTTTTGTTCAACAATTTTAAGTAGATAACTCATCAGTTGTTTGCATCAGAGCGACAATTTTTGAGATAGTTATTAAAACTGTTTAAAGGTTGTCAAACGTTGTTTCTCGTTGTATATCCATTAATTCTAGAGTTAAATTGATAAATAACGTGTACGAATTTGTTTAACGCATTTGTTTTGGTCACTCGACGGCTCCGTTCTCGTGTAGCCTACATATTGCGTTTTTTTTTTTAATTTGCTTACCGGGCTAAAGGTTAGCATGCTTAAAATACGTAAGTCGTTTTGTTCAACAAATTTAAGTGATAACTCATCAGTTGTTTGCATCAGAGCGACAATTTTTGAGATAGTTATTAAAACTGTTTAAAGGTTGTCAAACGTTGTTTCTCGTTGTATATCCTTTAATTCTAGAGTTAAATTGATAAATAACGTGTACGAATTTGTTTAACGCATTTGTTTTGGTTACTCGACGGCTCCGTTCTCGTGTAGCCTACATATTGCGCTTTTTTTAGTTTGCTTACCGGGCTAAAGGTTAGCATGCTTAAAATACGTAAGTCGTTTTGTTCAACAAATTTAACTAGATAACTCATCAGTTGTTTGCATCAGAGCGACAATTTTTGAGATAGTTATTAAAACTGTTTAAAGGTTGTCAAACGTTGTTTCTCGTTGTATATCCTTTAATTCTAGTGTTAAATTGATAAATAACGTGTACGAATTGTTTAACGCATTTGTTTTGGTTACTCGACGGCTCCGTTCTCGTGTAGCTTACATATTGCGTTTTTTTTTTAATTTGCATACCGGGCTAAAGGTTAGCATGCTTAAAATACGTATGTCGTTTTGTTCAACAAATTTAAGTAGATAACTCATCAGTTGTTTGCATCAGAGCGATAATTTTTGAGATAGTTATTAAAACTGTTTAAAGGTTGTCAAACGTTGTTTCTCGTTGTATATCCTTTAATTCTAGAGTTAAATTGATAAATACCGTGTACGAATTTGTTTAACTCATTTGTTTTGGTTACTCGATGGCTCCGTTCTCGTGTAGCCTACATATTGCGTTTTTTTTTTAATTTGCTTACCGGGTTAAAGGTTAGCATGCTTAAAATACGTAAGTCGTTTTGTTCAACAAATTTGAGTAGATAACTCAGCAGTTGTTTGCATCAAAGCGACAATTTTTAAGATAGTTATTAAAACTGTCTAAAGGTTGTCAAACGTTGTTTCTCGTTGTATATCCTTTAATTCTAGAGTTAGATTGATAAATAACGTGTACGAATTTGTTTAACGCATTTGTTTTGGTTACTCGACGTCTCAGTTCTCGTGTAGCCTACATATTGCGTTTTTTTTTTAATTTGCTTACCGGGCTAAAGGTTAGCATGCTTAAAATACGTAAGTCGTTTTGTTCAACAAATTTAAGTAGATAACTCATCAGTTGTTTGCATCAGAGCGACAATTTTTGAGATAGTTATTAAAACTGTTTAAAGGTTGTCAAACGTTGTTTCTCGTTGTATATCCTTTAATTCTACAGTTAAATTGATAAATAACGTGTACGAATTTGTTTAACGCATTTGTTTTGGTTACTCGACGGCTCCGTTCTCGTGTAGCCTACATATTGCGTTTTTTTTAATTTGCTTACCGGGCTAAAGGTTAGCATGCTTAAACTACGTAAGTCGTTTTGTTCAACAAATTTAAGTAGATAACTCATCAGTTGTTTGCATCAGAGCGACAATTTTTGAGATAGTTATTAAAACTATTTAAAGGTTGTCAAACGTTGTTTCTCGTTGTATATCCTTTAATTCTAGAGTTAAATTGATAAATAACGTGTACGAATTTGTTTAACGCATTTGTTTTGGTTACTCGACGTCTCCGTTCTCGTGTAGCCTACATATTGCGTTTTTTTTAATTTGCTTACCGGGCTAAAGGTTAGCATGCTTAAACTACGTAAGTCGTTTTGTTCAACAAATTTAAGTAGATAACTCATCAGTTGTTTGCATCAGAGCGACAATTTTTGAGATAGTTATTAAAACTGTTTAAAGGTTGTCAAACGTTGTTTCTCGTTGTATATCCTTTAATTCTACAGTTAAATTGATAAATAACGTGTACGAATTTGTTTAACGCATTTGTTTTGGTTACTCGACGGCTCCGTTCTCGTGTAGCCTACATATTGCGTTTTTTTTAATTTGCTTACCGGGCTAAAGGTTAGCATGCTTAAACTACGTAAGTCGTTTTGTTCAACAAATTTAAGTAGATAACTCATCAGTTGTTTGCATCAGAGCGACAATTTTTGAGATAGTTATTAAAACTGTTTAAAGGTTGTCAAACGTTGTTTCTCGTTGTATATCCTTTAATTCTAGAGTTAAATTGATAAATAACGTGTACGAATTTGTTTAACGCATTTGTTTTGGTTACTCGGCTGCTCCGTTCTCGTGTAAACTACATATTGCGTTTTTTTTTTTTAATTTGCTTACCGGGCTAAAGGTTAGCATGCTTAAAATATGTAAGTCGTTTTGTTCAACAATTTTAAGTAGATAACTCATCAGTTGTTTGCATCAGAGCGACAATTTTTGAGATAGTTATTAAAACTATTTAAAGGTTGTCAAACGTTGTTTCTCGTTGTATATCCTTTAATTCTAGAGTTAAATTGATAAATAACGTGTACGAATTTGTTTAACGCATTTGTTTTGGTTACTCGACGTCTCCGTTCTCGTGTAGCCTACATATTGCGTTTTTTTTAATTTGCTTACCGGGCTAAAGGTTAGCATGCTTAAAATACGTAAGTCGTTTTGTTCAACAAATTTAAGTAGATAACTCATCAGTTGTTTGCATCAGAGCGACAATTTTTGAGATAGTTATTAAAACTGTTTAAAGGTTGTCAAACGTTGTTTCTCGTTGTATATCCTTTAATTCTACAGTTAAATTGATAAATAACGTGTACGAATTTGTTTAACGCATTTGTTTTGGTTACTCGACGGCTCCGTTCTCGTGTAGCCTACATATTGCGTTTTTTTTAATTTGCTTACCGGGCTAAAGGTTAGCATGCTTAAACTACGTAAGTCGTTTTGTTCAACAAATTTAAGTAGATAACTCATCAGTTGTTTGCATCAGAGCGACAATTTTTGAGATAGTTATTAAAACTGTTTAAAGGTTGTCAAACGTTGTTTCTCGTTGTATATCCTTTAATTCTAGAGTTAAATTGATAAATAACGTGTACGAATTTGTTTAACGCATTTGTTTTGGTTACTCGACGTCTCAGTTCTCGTGTAGCCTACATATTGGGTTTTTTTTTAATTTGCTTACCCGGCTAAAGGTTAGCATGCTTAAACTACGTAAGTCGTTTTGTTCAACAAATTTAAGTAGATAACTCATCAGTTGTTTGCATCAGAGCGACAATTTTTGAGATAGTTATTAAAACTATTTAAAGGTTGTCAAACGTTGTTTCTCGTTGTATATCCTTTAATTCTAGAGTTAAATTGATAAATAACGTGTACGAATTTGTTTAACGCATTTGTTTTGGTTACTCGACGTCTCCGTTCTCGTGTAGCCTACATATTGCGTTTTTTTTAATTTGCTTACCGGGCTAAAGGTTAGCTTGCCTAAAATACGTAAGTCGTTTTGTTCAACAAATTTAAGTAGATAACTCATCAGTTGTTTGCATCAGAGCGGCAATTTTTGAGATAGTTATTAAAACTGTTTAAAGGTTGTCAAACGTTGTTTCTCGTTGTATATCCTTTAATTCTAGAGTTAAATTGATAAATAACGTGTACGAATTTGTTTAACGCATTTGTTTTGGTTACTCGGCTGCTCCGTTCTCGTGTAAACTACATATTGCGTTTTTTTTTTTTAATTTGCTTACCGGGCTAAAGGTTAGCATGCTTAAAATATGTAAGTCGTTTTGTTCAACAATTTTAAGTAGATAACTCATCAGTTGTTTGCATCAGAGCGACAATTTTTGAGATAGTTATTAAAACTGTTTAAAGGTTGTCAAACGTTGTTTCTCGTTGCATATCCTTTAATTCTAGAGTTAAATTGATAAATAACGTGTACGAATTTGTTTAACGCATTTGTTTTGGTCACTCGACGGCTCCGTTCTCGTGTAGCCTACATATTGCGTTTTTTTTTTTAATTTGCTTACCGGGCTAAAGGTTAGCATGCTTAAAATACGTAAGTCGTTTTGTTCAACAAATTTAAGTGATAACTCATCAGTTGTTTGCATCAGAGCGACAATTTTTGAGATAGTTATTAAAACTGTTTAAAGGTTGTCAAACGTTGTTTCTCGTTGTATATCCTTTAATTCTAGAGTTAAATTGATAAATAACGTGTACGAATTTGTTTAACGCATTTGTTTTGGTTACTCGACGGCTCCGTTCTCGTGTAGCCTACATATTGCGCTTTTTTTAGTTTGCTTACCGGGCTAAAGGTTAGCATGCTTAAAATACGTAAGTCGTTTTGTTCAACAAATTTAACTAGATAACTCATCAGTTGTTTGCATCAGAGCGACAATTTTTGAGATAGTTATTAAAACTGTTTAAAGGTTGTCAAACGTTGTTTCTCGTTGTATATCCTTTAATTCTAGTGTTAAATTGATAAATAACGTGTACGAATTGTTTAACGCATTTGTTTTGGTTACTCGACGGCTCCGTTCTCGTGTAGCTTACATATTGCGTTTTTTTTTTAATTTGCATACCGGGCTAAAGGTTAGCATGCTTAAAATACGTATGTCGTTTTGTTCAACAAATTTAAGTAGATAACTCATCAGTTGTTTGCATCAGAGCGATAATTTTTGAGATAGTTATTAAAACTGTTTAAAGGTTGTCAAACGTTGTTTCTCGTTGTATATCCTTTAATTCTAGAGTTAAATTGATAAATACCGTGTACGAATTTGTTTAACTCATTTGTTTTGGTTACTCGATGGCTCCGTTCTCGTGTAGCCTACATATTGCGTTTTTTTTTTAATTTGCTTACCGGGTTAAAGGTTAGCATGCTTAAAATACGTAAGTCGTTTTGTTCAACAAATTTGAGTAGATAACTCAGCAGTTGTTTGCATCAAAGCGACAATTTTTAAGATAGTTATTAAAACTGTCTAAAGGTTGTCAAACGTTGTTTCTCGTTGTATATCCTTTAATTCTAGAGTTAGATTGATAAATAACGTGTACGAATTTGTTTAACGCATTTGTTTTGGTTACTCGACGTCTCAGTTCTCGTGTAGCCTACATATTGCGTTTTTTTTTTAATTTGCTTACCGGGCTAAAGGTTAGCATGCTTAAAATACGTAAGTCGTTTTGTTCAACAAATTTAAGTAGATAACTCATCAGTTGTTTGCATCCGAGCGACAATTTTTGAGATAGTTATTAAAACTATTAAAGGTTGTCAAACGTTGTTTCTCGTTGTATATCCTTTAATTCTAGAGTTAAATTGATAAATAACGTGTTCGAATTTGTTTAACGCATTTGTTTTGGTTACTCGACGTCTCCGTTCTCGTGTAGCCTACATATTGCGTTTTTTTTAATTTGCTTACCGGGCTAAAGGTTAGCATGCTTAAAATACGTAAGTCGTTTTGTTCAACAAATTTGAGTAGATAACTCAGCAGTTGTTTGCATCAGAGCGACAATTTTTGAGATAGTTATTAAAACTGTTTAAAGGTTGTCAAACGTTGTTTCTCGTTGTATATCCTTTAATTCTAGAGTAAAATTGATAAATAACGTGTACGAATTTGTTTAACGCATTTGTTTTGGTTACTCGACGTCTCAGTTCTCGTGTAGCCTACATATTGCGTTTTTTTTTTTAATTTGCTTACCGGGCTAAAGGTTAGCATGCTTAAAATACGTAATTTGCTTACCGGGCTAAAGGTTAGCATGCTTAAAATACGTAAGTCGTTTTGTTCAACAAACTTGAGTAGATAACTCAGCAGTTGTTTGCATCAGAGCGACAATTTTTGAGATAGTTATTAAAACTGTTTAAAGGTTGTCAAACGTTGTTTCTCGTTGTATATCCTTTAATTCTAATGTTAAATTGATAAATAACGTGTACGAATTTGTTTAACTCATTTGTTTTGGTTACTCGACGTCTCAGTTCTCGTGTAGCCTACATATTGCGTTTTTTTTTAATTTGCTTACCGGGCTAAAGGTTAGCATGCTTAAAATACGTAAGTCGTTTTGCTCAACAAATTTAAGTAGATAACTCATCAGTTGTTTGCATCAGAGCGACAATTTTTGAGATAGTTATTAAAACTGTTTAAAGGTTGTTAAACGTTGTTTCTCGTTGTATATCCTTTAATTCTACAGTTAAATTGATAAATAACGTGTACGAATTTGTTTAACGCATTTGTATTGGTTACTCGACAGCTCCTTTCTCGTGTAGCCTACATATTGCGTTTTTTTTTTTAATTTGCTTACCGGGCTAAAGGTTAGCATGCTTAAAATACGTAAGTCGTTTTGTTCAACAAATTTGAGTAGATAACTCAGCAGTTGTTTGCATCAGAGCGACAATTTTTGAGATAGTTATTAAAACAGTTTAAAGGTTGTCAAACGTTGTTTCTCGTTGTATATCCTTTAATTCTAGAGTTAAATTGATAAATAACGTGTACGAATTTGTTTAACGCATTTGTTTTGGTTACCCGACGGCTCTGTTCTCCTGTAGCCTACATATTGCGTTTTTTTTTTAATTTGCTTACCGGGCTATAGGTTAGCATGCTTAAAATACGTAAGTCGTTTTGTTCAACAAATTTACGTAGATAACTCATCAGTTGTTTGCATCAGAGCGGCAATTTTTGAGATAGTTATTAAAACTGTTTAAAGGTTGTCAAACGTTGTTTCTCGTTGTATATCCTTTAATTCTAGAGTTAAATATATAAATAACGTGTACGAATTTGTTTAACGCATTTGTTTTGGTTACTCGGCTGCTCCGTTCTCGTGTAAACTACATATTGCGTTTTTTTTTTTAATTTGCTTATCGGGCTAAAGGTTAGCATGCTTAAAAAACGTAAGTCGTTTTGTTCAACAATTTTAAGTAGATAACTCATCAGTTGTTTGCATCAGAGCGACAATTTTTGAGATAGTTATTAAAACTGTTTAAAGGTTGTCAAACGTTGTTTCTCGTTGTATATCCTTTAATTCTAGAGTTAAATTGATAAATAACGTGTTCGAATTTGTTTAACGCATTTGTTTTGGTTACTCGACGGCTCCGTTCTCGTGTAGCCTACATATTGCGTTTTTTTTTTTAATTTGCTTACCGGGCTAAAGGTTAGCATGCTTAAAATACATAAGTCGTTTTGTTCAACAAATTTAAGTAGATAACTCATCAGTTGTTTGCATCAGAGCGACAATTTTTGAGATAGTTATTAAAACTGTTTAAAGGTTGTCAAACGTTGTTTCTCGTTGTATATCCTTTAATTCTAGAGTTAAATATATAAATAACGTGTACGAATTTGTTTAACGCATTTGTTTTGGTTACTCGACGGCTCCGTTCTCGTGTAGCCTACATATTGCGTTTTTTTTTAATTTGCTTACCGGGCTAAAGGTTAGCATGCTTAAAATACGTAAGTCGTTTTGTTCAACAAATTTAACTAGATAACTCATCAGTTGTTTGCATCAGAGCGACAATTTTTGAGATAGTTATTAAAACTGTTTAAAGGTTGTTAAACGTTGTTTCTCGTTGTATATCCTTTAATTCTAGTGTTAAATTGATAAATAACGTGTACGAATTTGTTTAACGCATTTGTTTTGGTTACTCGACGGCTCCGTTCTCGTGTAGCCTACATATTGCGTTTTTTTTTTATTTGCTTACCGGGCTAAAGGTTAGCATGCTTAAAATACGTATGTCGTTTTGTTCAACAAATTTAAGTAGATAACTCATCAGTTGTTTGCATCAGAGCGACAATTTTTGAGATAGTTATTAAAACTGTTTAAAGGTTGTCAAACGTTGTTTCTCGTTGTATATCCTTTAATCCTAGAGTTAAATTGATAAATACCGTGTACGAATTTGTTTAACTCATTTGTTTTGGTTACTCGACGGCTCCGTTCTCGTGTAGCCTACATATTGCGTTTTTTTTTAATTTGCTTACCGGGCTAAAGGTTAGCATGCTTAAAATACGTAAGTCGTTTTGTTCAACAAATTTGAGTAGATAACTCATCAGTTGTTTGCTTCAGAGCGACAATTTTTGAGATAGTTATTAAAACTGTTTAAAGGTTGTCAAACGTTGTTTCTCGTTGTA
This sequence comes from Eurosta solidaginis, assembly GCF_040869045.1. NCBI lineage: Eukaryota > Metazoa > Arthropoda > Insecta > Diptera > Tephritidae > Eurosta > Eurosta solidaginis. Next base: position 211,856,131 of record NC_090324.1, on the reverse strand, counting down.
TATCCTTTAATTCTAGAGTTAAATTGATAAATAACGTGTACGAATTTGTTTAACGCATTTGTTTTGGTTACTCGACGGCTCAGTTCTCGTGTAGCCTACATATTGCGTTTTTTTTTTAATTTGCTTACCGCGCTAAAGGTTAGCATGCTTAAAATACGTAAGTCGTTTTGTTCAACAAATTTAAGTAGATAACTCATCAGTTGTTTGCATCAGAGCGCCAATTTTTGAGATAATTATTAAAACTGTTTAAAGGTTGTCAAACGTTGTTTCTCGTTGTATATCCTTTAATTCTAGAGTTAAATTGATAAATAACGTGTAAGAATTTGTTTAACGCATTTGTGTTGGTTACTCGATGGCTCCGTTCTCGTGTAGCCTACATATTGCGTTTTTTTTTTTTAATTTGCTTACCGGGCTAAAGGTTAGCATTCTTAAAATACGTAAGTCGTTTTGTTCAACAAATTTAAGTAGATAACTCATCAGTTGTTTGCATCAGGTCGACAATTTTTGAGATAGTTATTAAAACTGTTTAAAGGTTGTCAAACGTTGTTTCTCGTTGTATATCCTTTAATTCTAGAGTTAAATTGATAAATAACGTGTACGAATTTGTTTAACGCATTTGTTTTAGTTACTCGACGGCTCCGTTCTCGTGTAGCCTACATATTGCGTTTTTTTTTTAATTTGCTTACCGGGCTAAAGGTTAGCATGCTTAAAATACGTAAGTCGTTTTGTTCAACAAATTTAAGTAGATAAATCATCAGTTGTTTGCATCAGAGCGACAATTTTTGAGATAGTTATTAAAACTGTGTAAAGGTTGTCAAACGTTGTTTCTCGTTGTATATCCTTTAATTCTAGAGTTAAATTGATAAATAACGTGTACGAATTTGTTGCATATCCTTTAATTCTAGAGTTAAATTGATAAATAACGTGTACGAATTTGTTTTGGTTACTCGACGGCTCCGTTCTCGTGTAGCCTACATATTGCGTTTTTTTTTTAATTTGCTTACCGGGCTAAAGGTTAGCATGCTTAAAATACGTAAGTCGTTTTGTTCAACAAATTTAAGTAGATAACTCATCAGTTGTTTGCATCAGAGCGACAATTTTTGAGATAGTTATTAAAACTGTTTAAAGGTTGTCAAACGTTGTTTCTCGTTGTATATCCTTTAATTCTACAGTTAAATTGATAAATAACGTGTACGAATTTGTTTAACGCATTTGTTTTGGTTACTCGACGGCTCCGTTCTCGTGTAGCCTACATATTGCGTTTTTTTTTAATTTGCTTACCGGGCTAAAGGTTAGCATGCTTAAAATACGTAAGTCGTTTTGTTCAACAAATTTGAGTAGATAACTCCGCAGTTGTTTGCATCAGAGCGACAATTTTTGAGATAGTTATTAAAACTGTTTAAAGGTTGGCAAACGTTGTTTCTCGTTGTATATCCTTTAATTCTAGAGTTAAATTGATAAATAACGTGTACGAATTTGTTTAACGCAATTGTTTTGGTTACTCGACGGCTCAGTTCTCGTGTAGCCTACATATTGGGTTTTTTTTTAATTTGCTTACCGGGCTAAAGGTTAGCATGCTTAAAATACGTAAGTCGTTTTGTTCAACAAATTTGAGTAGATAACTCATCAGTTGTTTGCATCAGAGCGACAATTTTTGAGATAGTTATTAAAACTGTTTAAAGGTTGTCAAACGTTGTTTTTCGTTGTATATCCTTTAATTCTACAGTTAAATTGATAAATAACGTGTACGAATTTGTTTAACGCATTTGTTTTGGTTACTCGACGGCTCCGTTCTCGTGTAGCCTACATATTGCGTTTTTTTTAATTTGCTTACCGGGCTAAAGGTTAGCATGCTTAAAATACGTAAGTCGTTTTGTTCAACAAATTTGAGTAGATAACTCAGCAGTTGTTTGCATCAGAGCGACAATTTTTGAGATAGTTATTAAAACTGTTTAAAGGTTGTCAAACGTTGTTTCTCGTTGTATATCCTTTAATTCTAGAGTTAAATTGATAAATAACGTGTACGAATTTGTTTAACGCATTTGTTTTGGTTACTCGACGTCTCAGTTCTCGTGTAGCCTACATATTGCGTTTTTTTTTTAATTTGCTTACCGGGCTAAAGGTTAGCATGCTTAAACTACGTAAGTCGTTTTGTTCAACAAATTTAAGTAGATAACTCATCAGTTGTTTGCATCAGAGCGACAATTTTTGAGATAGTTATTAAAACTATTTAAAGGTTGTCAAACGTTGTTTCTCGTTGTATATCCTTTAATTCTAGAGTTAAATTGATAAATAACGTGTACGAATTTGTTTAACGCATTTGTTTTGGTTACTCGACGTCTCCGTTCTCGTGTAGCCTACATATTGCGTTTTTTTTAATTTGCTTACCGGGCTAAAGGTTAGCTTGCCTAAAATACGTAAGTCGTTTTGTTCAACAAATTTAAGTAGATAACTCATCAGTTGTTTGCATCAGAGCGGCAATTTTTGAGATAGTTATTAAAACTGTTTAAAGGTTGTCAAACGTTGTTTCTCGTTGTATATCCTTTAATTCTAGAGTTAAATTGATAAATAACGTGTACGAATTTGTTTAACGCATTTGTTTTGGTTACTCGGCTGCTCCGTTCTCGTGTAAACTACATATTGCGTTTTTTTTTTTTAATTTGCTTACCGGGCTAAAGGTTAGCATGCTTAAAATATGTAAGTCGTTTTGTTCAACAATTTTAAGTAGATAACTCATCAGTTGTTTGCATCAGAGCGACAATTTTTGAGATAGTTATTAAAACTGTTTAAAGGTTGTCAAACGTTGTTTCTCGTTGTATATCCTTTAATTCTAGAGTTAAATTGATAAATAACGTGTACGAATTTGTTTAACGCATTTGTTTTGGTCACTCGACGGCTCCGTTCTCGTGTAGCCTACATATTGCGTTTTTTTTTTTAATTTGTTTACCGGGCTAAAGGTTAGCATGCTTAAAATACGTAAGTCGTTTTGTTCAACAAATTTAAGTGATAACTCATCAGTTGTTTGCATCAGAGCGACAATTTTTGAGATAGTTATTAAAACTGTTTAAAGGTTGTCAAACGTTGTTTCTCGTTGTATATCCTTTAATTCTAGAGTTAAATTGATAAATAACGTGTACGAATTTGTTTAACGCATTTGTTTTGGTTACTCGACGGCTCCGTTCTCGTGTAGCCTACATATTGCGCTTTTTTTAGTTTGCTTACCGGGCTAAAGGTTAGCATGCTTAAAATACGTAAGTCGTTTTGTTCAACAAATTTAACTAGATAACTCATCAGTTGTTTGCATCAGAGCGACAATTTTTGAGATAGTTATTAAAACTGTTTAAAGGTTGTCAAACGTTGTTTCTCGTTGTATATCCTTTAATTCTAGTGTTAAATTTATAAATAACGTGTACGAATTGTTTAACGTATTTGTTTTGGTTACTCGAAGACTCCGTTCTCGTGTAGCTTACATATTGCGTTTTTTTTTTAATTTGCATACCGGGCTAAAGGTTAGCATGCTTAAAATACGTATGTCGTTTTGTTCAACAAATTTAAGTAGATAACTCATCAGTTGTTTGCATCAGAGCGATAATTTTTGAGATAGTTATTAAAACTGTTTAAAGGTTGTCAAACGTTGTTTCTCGTTGTATATCCTTTAATTCTAGAGTTAAACTGATAAATACCGTGTACGAATTTGTTTAACTCATTTGTTTTGGTTACTCGATGGCTCCGTTCTCGTGTAGCCTACATATTGCGTTTTTTTTTAATTTGCTTACCGGGTTAAAGGTTAGCATGCTTAAAATACGTAAGTCGTTTTGTTCAACAAATTTGAGTAGATAACTCAGCAGTTGTTTGCATCAAAGCGACAATTTTTAAGATAGTTATTAAAACTGTCTAAAGGTTGTCAAACGTTGTTCCTCGTTGTATATCCTTTAATTCTAGAGTTAGATTGATAAATAACGTGTACGAATTTGTTTAACGCATTTGTTTTGGTTACTCGACGTCTCAGTTCTCGTGTAGCCTACATATTGCGTTTTTTTTTTAATTTGCTTACCGGGCTAAAGGTTAGCATGCTTAAAATACGTAAGTCGTTTTGTTCAACAAATTTAAGTAGATAACTCATCAGTTGTTTGCATCAGAGCGACAATTTTTGAGATAGTTATTAAAACTATTAAAGGTTGTCAAACGTTGTTTCTCGTTGTATAACCTTTAATTCTAGAGTTAAATTGATAAATAACGTGTTCGAATTTGTTTAACGCATTTGTTTTGGTTACTCGACGTCTCCGTTCTCGTGTAGCCTACATATTGCGTTTTTTTTAATTTGCTTACCGGGCTAAAGGTTAGCATGCTTAAAATACGTAAGTCGTTTTGTTCAACAAATTTGAGTAGATAACTCAGCAGTTGTTTGCATCAGAGCGACAATTTTTGAGATAGTTATTAAAACTGTTTAAAGGTTGTCAAACGTTGTTTCTCGTTGTATATCCTTTAATTCTAGAGTAAAATTGATAAATAACGTGTACGAATTTGTTTAACGCATTTGTTTTGGTTACTCGACGTCTCAGTTCTCGTGTAGCCTACATATTGCGTTTTTTTTTTTAATTTGCTTACCGGGCTAAAGGTTAGCATGCTTAAAATACGTAATTTGCTTACCGGGCTAAAGGTTAGCATGCTTAAAATACGTAAGTCGTTTTGTTCAACAAATTTGAGTAGATAACTCAGCAGTTGTTTGCATGAGAGCGACAATTTTTGAGATAGTTATTAAAACTGTTTAAAGGTTGTCAAACGTTGTTTCTCGTTGTATATCCTTTAATTCTAATGTTAAATTGATAAATAACGTGTACGAATTTGTTTAACTCATTTGTTTTGGTTACTCGACGTCTCAGTTCTCGTGTAGCCTACATATTGCGTTTTTTTTTAATTTGCTTACCGGGCTAAAGGTTAGCATGCTTAAAATACGTAAGTCGTTTTGTTCAACAAATTTAAGTAGATAACTCATCAGTTGTTTGCATCAGAGCGACAATTTTTGAGATAGTTATTAAAACTGTTTAAAGGTTGTTAAACGTTGTTTCTCGTTGTATATCCTTTAATTCTACAGTTAAATTGATAAATAACGTGTACGAATTTGTTTAACGCATTTGTTTTGGTTACTCGACAGCTCCTTTCTCGTGTAGCCTACATATTGCGTTTTTTTTTTTAATTTGCTTACCGGGCTAAAGGTTAGCATGCTTAAAATACGTAAGTCGTTTTGTTCAACAAATTTGAGTAGATAACTCAGCAGTTGTTTGCATCAGAGCGACAATTTTTGAGATAGTTATTAAAACAGTTTAAAGGTTGTCAAACGTTGTTTCTCGTTGTATATCCTTTAATTCTAGAGTTAAATTGATAAATAACGTGTACGAATTTGTTTAACGCATTTGTTTTGGTTACCCGACGGCTCCGTTCTCCTGTAGCCTACATATTGCGTTTTTTTTTTAATTTGCTTACCGGGCTATAGGTTAGCATGCTTAAAATACGTAAGTCGTTTTGTTCAACAAATTTAAGTAGATAACTCATCAGTTGTTTGCATCAGAGCGGCAATTTTTGAGATAGTTATTAAAACTGTTTAAAGGTTGTCAAACGTTGTTTCTCGTTGTATATCCTTTAATTCTAGAGTTAAATATATAAATAACGTGTACGAATTTGTTTAACGCATTTGTTTTGGTTACTCGGCTGCTCCGTTCTCGTGTAAACTACATATTACGTTTTTTTTTTTAATTTGCTTATCGGGCTAAAGGTTAGCATGCTTAAAAAACGTAAGTCGTTTTGTTCAACAATTTTAAGTAGATAACTCATCAGTTGTTTGCATCAGAGCGACAATTTTTGAGATAGTTATTAAAACTGTTTAAAGGTTGTCAAACGTTGTTTCTCGTTGTATATCCTTTAATTCTAGAGTTAAATTGATAAATAACGTGTTCGAATTTGTTTAACGCATTTGTTTTGGTTACTCGATGGCTCCGTTCTCGTGTAGCCTACATATTGCGTTTTTTTTTTTAATTTGCTTACCGCGCTAAAGGTTAGCATGCTTAAAATACATAAGTCGTTTTGTTCAACAAATTTAAGTAGATAACTCATCAGTTGTTTGCATCAGAGCGACAATTTTTGAGATAGTTATTAAAACTGTTTAAAGGTTGTCAAACGTTGTTTCTCGTTGTATATCCTTTAATTCTAGAGTTAAATATATAAATAACGTGTACGAATTTGTTTAACGCATTTGTTTTGGTTACTCGACGGCTCCGTTCTCGTGTAGCCTACATATTGCGTTTTTTTTTAATTTGCTTACCGGGCTAAAGGTTAGCATGCTTAAAATACGTAAGTCGTTTTGTTCAACAAATTTAACTAGATAACTCATCAGTTGTTTGCATCAGAGCGACAATTTTTGAGATAGTTATTAAAACTGTTTAAAGGTTGTCAAACGTTGTTTCTCGTTGTATATCCTTTAATTCTAGTGTTAAATTGATAAATAACGTGTACGAATTTGTTTAACGCATTTGTTTTGGTTACTCGACGGCTCCGTCCTCGTGTAGCCTACATATTGCGTTTTTTTTTTATTTGCTTACCGGGCTAAAGGTTAGCATGCTTAAAATACGTATGTCGTTTTGTTCAACAAATTTAAGTAGATAACTCATCAGTTGTTTGCATCAGAGCGGCAATTTTTGAGATAGTTATTAAAACTGTTTAAAGGTTGTCAAACGTTGTTTCTCGTTGTATATCCTTTAATCCTAGAGTTAAATTGATAAATACCGTGTACGAATTTGTTTAACTCATTTGTTTTGGTTACTCGACGGCTCCGTTCTCGTGTAGCCTACATATTGCGTTTTTTTTTAATTTGCTTACCGGGCTAAAGGTTAGCATGCTTAAAATACGTAAGTCGTTTTGTTCAACAAATTTGAGTAGATAACTCATCAGTTGTTTGCTTCAGAGCGACAATTTTTGAGATAGTTATTAAAACTGTTTAAAGGTCGTCAAACGTTGTTTCTCGTTGTATATCCTTTAATTCTAGAGTTAAATTGATAAATAACGTGTACGAATTTGTTTAACGCATTTGTTTTGGTTACTCGACGGCTCAGTTCTCGTGTAGCCTACATATTGCGTTTTTTTTTTAATTTGCTTACCGCGCTAAAGGTTAGCATGCTTAAAATACGTAAGTCGTTTTGTTCAACAAATTTAAGTAGATAACTCATCAGTTGTTTGCATCAGAGCGCCAATTTTTGAGATAATTATTAAAACTGTTTAAAGGTTGTCAAACGTTGTTTCTCGTTGTATATCCTTTAATTCTAGAGTTAAATTGATAAATAACGTGTAAGAATTTGTTTAACGCATTTGTTTTGGTTACTCGATGGCTCCGTTCTCATGTAGCCTACATATTGCGTTTTTTTTTTTTTAATTTGCTTACCGGGCTAAAGGTTAGCATTCTTAAAATACGTAAGTCGTTTTGTTCAACAAATTTAAGTAGATAACTCATCAGTTGTTTGCATCAGGTCGACAATTTTTGAGATAGTTATTAAAACTGTTTAAAGGTTGTCAAACGTTGTTTCTCGTTGTATATCCTTTAATTCTAGAGTTAAATTGATAAATAACGTGTACGAATTTGTTTAACGCATTTGTTTTGGTTACTCGACGGCTCCGTTCTCGTGTAGCCTACATATTGCGTTTTTTTTTTAATTTGCTTACCGGGCTAAAGGTTAGCATGCTTAAAATACGTAAGTCGTTTTGTTCAACAAATTTAAGTAGATAAATTATCAGTTGTTTGCATCAGAGCGACAATTTTTGAGATAGTTATTAAAACTGTGTAAAGGTTGTCAAACGTTGTTTCTCGTTGTATATCCTTTAATTCTAGAGTTAAATTGATAAATAACGTGTACAAATTTGTTTAACGCATTTGTTTTGGTTACTCGACGGCTTCTTTCTCGTGTAGCCTACATATTGCGTTTTTTTTTTTTTAAATTTGCTTACCGGGCTAAAGGTTAGCATGCTTAAAATACGTAAGTCGTTTTGTTCAACAAATTTAAGTAGATAACTCATCAGTTGTTTGCATCTGAGCGACAATTTTTGAGATAGTTATTAAAACTGTTTAAAGGTTGTCTAACGTTGTTTCTCGTTGTATATCCTTTAATTCTAGAGTTAAATTGATAAATAACGTGTACGAATTTGTTTAACGCATTTGTTTTGGTTACTCGACGGCTCAGTTCTCGTGTAGCCTACATATTGCGTTTTTTTTTTAATTTGCTTACCGGGCTAAAGGTTAGCATGCTTAAAATACGTAAGTCGTTTTGTTCAACAAATTTAAGTAGATAAATCATCAGTTGTTTGCATCAGAGCGACAATTTTTGAGATAGTTATTAAAACTGTGTAAAGGTTGTCAAACGTTGTTTCTCGTTGTATATCCTTTAATTCTAGAGTTAAATTGATAAATAACGTGTACGAATTTGTTTAACGCATTTGTTTTGGTTACTCGACGGCTCAGTTCTCGTGTAGCCTACATATTGCGTTTTTTTTTTAATTTGCTTACCGGGCTAAAGGTTAGCATGCTTAAAATACGTAAGTCGTTTTGTTCAACAAATTTGAGTAGATAACTCATCAGTTGTTTGCATCAGAGCGACAATTTTTGAGATAGTTATTAAAACTGTTTAAAGGTTGTCTAACGTTGTTTCTCGTTGTATATCCTTTAATTCTAGAGTTAAATTGATAAATAACGTGTACGAATTTGTTTAACGCATTTGTTTTGGTTACTCGACGGCTCCGTTCTCGTGTAGCCTACATATTGCGTTTTTTTTTTTAATTTGCTTACCGGGCTAAAGGTTAGCATGCTTAAAATACGTAAGTCGTTTTGTTCAACAAATTTAAGTAGATAACTCATCAGTTGTTTGCATCAGAGCGACACTTTTTGAGATAGTTATTAAAACTGTTTAAAGGTTGTCAAACGTTGTTTCTCGTTGTATATCCTCTAATTCTAGAGTTAAATTGATAAATAACGTGTACGAATTTGTTTAACGCATTTGTTTTGGTTACTCGACGGCTCAGTTCTCGTGTAGCCTACATATTGCGTTTTTTTTTAATTTGCTTACCGGGCTAAAGGTTAGCATGCTTAAAATACGTAAGTCGTTTTGTTCAACAAATTTGAGTACATAACTCATCAGTTGTTTGCATCAGAGCGACAATTTTTGAGATAGTTATTAAAACTGTTTAAAGGTTGTCAAACGTTGTTTCTCGTTGTATATCCTTTAATTCTACAGTTAAATTGATAAATAACGTGTACGAATTTGTTTAACGCATTTGTTTTGGTTACTCGACGGCTCCGTTCTCGTGTAGCCTACATATTGCGTTTTTTTTTTAATTTGCTTACCGGGCTAAAGGTTAGCATTCTTAAAATACGTAAGTCGTTTTGTTCAACAAATTTAAGTAGATAAATCATCAGTTGTTTGCATCAGGTCGACAATTTTTGAGATAGTTATTAAAACTGTTTAAAGGTTGTCAAACGTTGTTTCTCGTTGTATATCCTTTAATTCTAGAGTTAAATTGATAAATAACGTGTACGAATTTGTTTAACGCATTTGTTTTGGTTACTCGACGGCTCCGTTCTCGTGTAGCCTACATATTGCGTTTTTTTTTTAATTTGCTTACCGGGCTAAAGGTTAGCATGCTTAAAATACGTAAGTCGTTTTGTTCAATAAATTTAAGTAGATAAATCATCAGTTGTTTGCATCAGAGCGACAATTTTTGAGATAGTTATTAAAACTGTGTAAAGGTTGTCAAACGTTGTTTCTCGTTGTATATCCTTTAATTCTAGAGTTAAATTGATAAATAACGTGTACGAATTTGTTTAACGCATTTGTTTTGGTAACTCGACGGCTCCGTTCTCGTGTAGCCTACATATTGCGTTTTTTTTTTTTTAATTTGCTTACCGGGCTAAAGGTTAGCATGCTTAAAATACGTAAGTCGTTTTGTTCAACAAATTTAAGTAGATAACTCATCAGTTGTTTGCATCTGAGCGACAATTTTTGAGATAGTTATTAAAACTGTTTAAAGGTTGTCAAACGTTGTTTCTCGTTGTATATCCTTTAATTCTAGAGTTAAATTGATAAATAACGTGTACGAATTTGTTTAACGCATTTGTTTTGGTTACTCGACGGCTCCGTTCTCGTGTAGCCTACATATTGCGTTTTTTTTTTTAATTTGCTTACCGGGCTAAAGGTTAGCATGCTTAAAATACGTAAGTCATTTTGTTCAACAAATTTAAGTAGATAACTCATCAGTTGTTTGCATCAGAGCGACAATTTTTGAGATAGTTATTAAAACTGTTTAAAGGTTGTCAAACTTTGTTTCTCGTTGTATATCCTTTAATTCTAGAGTTAAATTGATAAATAACGTGTACGAATTTGTTTAACGCATTTGTTTTGGTTACTCGACGGCTCAGTTCTCGTGTAGCCTACATATTGCGTTTTTTTTTTTAATTTGCTTACCGGGCTAAAGGTTAGCATGCTTAAAATACGTAAGTCGTTTTGTTCAACAAATTTAAGTAGATAACTCATCAGTTGTTTGCATCAGAGCGACAATTTTTGAGATAGTTATTAAAACTGTTTAAAGGTTGTCAAACGATGTTTCTCGTTATATATCCTTTAATTCTAGAGTTAAATTGATAAATAACGTGTACGAATTTGTTTAACGCATTTGTTTTGGTTACTCGACGGCTCCGTTCTCGTGTAGCCTACATATTGCGTTTTTTTTTAATTTGCTTACCGGGCTAAAGGTTAGCATGCTTAAAATACGTAAGTCGTTTTGTTCAACAAATTTAAGTAGATAACTCATCAGTTGTTTGCATCAGAGCGACAATTTTTGAGATAGTTATTAAAACTGTTTAAAGGTTGTCAAACGTTGTTTCTCGTTGTATATCCTTTAATTCTAGAGTTATATTGGTAAATAACGTGTACGAATTTGTTTAACGCATTTGTTTTGGTTACTCGACGGCTCCGTTCTCGTGTAGCCTACATATTGCGTTTTTTTTTAAATTTGCTTACCGGGCTAAAGGTTAGCATGCTTAAAATACGTAAATCGTTTTGTTCAACAAATTTGAGTAGATAACTCAGCAGTTGTTTGCATCAGAGCGACAATTTTTGAGATAGTTATTAAAACTGTTTAAGGGTTGTCAAACGTTGTTTCTCGTTGTATATCCTTTAATTCTAGAGTTAAATTGCTAAATAACTTGTACGAATTTTTTTAACGCATTTGTTTTGGTTACTCGACGTCTCCGTTCTCGTGTAGCTTACATATTGCGTTTTTTTTTTAAATTGCTTACCGGGCTAAAAGTTAGCATGCTTAAAATACGTAAGGCGTTTTGTTCAACAAATTTGAGTAGATAACTCAGCAGTTGTTTGCATCAGAGCGACAATTTTTGAGATATTTATTAAAACTGTTTAAAGGTTGTCAAATGATGTTTCTAGAGTTAAATTGGTAAATAACGTGTACGAATTTGTTTAACGCATTTGTTTTGGTTACTCGACGGCTCCGTTCTCGTGTAGCCTACATATTGCGTTTTTTTTTTAATTTGCTTACCGGGCTAAAGGTTAGCATGCTTAAAATACGTAAGTCGTTTTGTTCAACAAATTTAAGTATATAACTCATCAGTTGTTTGCATCAGAGCGACACTTTTTGAGATAGTTATTAAAACTGTTTAAAGGTTGTCAAACGTTGTTTCTCGTTGTATATCCTCTAATTCTAGAGTTAAATTGATAAATAACGTGTACGAATTTGTTTAACGCATTTGTTTTGGTTACTCGACGTCTCCGTTCTCGTGTAGCCTACATATTTCGTTTTTTTTAATTTGCTTACCGGGCTAAAGGTTAGCATGCTTAAAATACGTAAGTCGTTTTGTTCAACAAATTTGAGTAGATAACTCAGCAGTTGTTTGCATCAGAGCGACAATTTTTGAGATAGTTACTAAAACTGTTTAAAGGTTGTCAAACGTTGTTTCTCGTTGTATATCCTTTAATTCTAGAGTTAAATTGATAAATAACGTGTACGAATTTGTTTAACGCATTTGTTTTGGTTACTCGACGTCTCAGTTCTCGTGTAGCCTACATATTGCGTTTTTTTTTTAATTTGCTTACCGGGCTAAAGGTTAGCATGCTTAAAATACGTAAGTCGTTTTGTTCAACAAATTTAAGTAGATAACTCATCAGTTGTTTGCATCAGAGCGACACTTTTTGAGATAGTTACTAAACTGTTTAAAGATTGTCAAACGTTGTTTCTCGTTGTATATCCTTTAATTCTAGAGTTAAATTGATAAATAACGTCTACGAATTTGTTTAACGCATTTGTTTTGGTTACTCGACGGCTCAGTTCTCGTGTAGCCTACATATTGCATTTTTTTTTTAATTTGCTTACCGGGCTAAAGGTTAGCATGCTTAAAATACGTAAGTCGTTTTGTTCAACAAATTTAAGTATATAACTCATCAGTTGTTTGCATCAGAGCGACACTTTTTGAGATAGTTATTAAAACTGTTTAAAGGTTGTCAAACGTTGTTTCTCGTTGTATATCCTCTAATTCTAGAGTTAAATTGATAAATAACGTGTACGAATTTGTTTAACGCATTTGTTTTGGTTACTCGACGTCTCCGTTCTCGTGTAGCCTACATATTGCGTTTTTTTTAATGTGCTTACCGGGCTAAAGGTTAGCATGCTTAAAATACGTAAGTCGTTTTGTTCAACAAATTTGAGTAGATAACTCAGCAGTTGTTTGCATCAGAGCGACAATTTTTGAGATAGTTATTAAAACTGTTTAAAGGTTGTCAAACGTTGTTTCTCGTTGTATATCCTTTAATTCTAGAGTTAAATTGATAAATAACGTGTACGAATTTGTTTAACGCATTTGTTTTGGTTACTCGACGTCTCAGTTCTCGTGTAGCCTACATATTGCGTTTTTTTTTTAATTTGCTTACCGGGCTAAAGGTTAGCATGCTTAAAATACGTAAGTCGTTTTGTTCAACAAATTTAAGTAGATAACTCATCAGTTGTTTGCATCAGAGCGACAATTTTTGAGTTAGTTATTAAAACTATTTAAAGGTTGTCAAACGTTGTTTCTCGTTGTATATCCTTTAATTCTAGAGTTAAATTGATAAATAACGTGTACGAATTTGTTTAACGCATTTGTTTTGGTTACTCGACGTCTCCGTTCTCGTGTAGCCTACATATTGCGTTTTTTTTAATTTGCTTACCGGGTTATAAAGGTTAGCATGCTTAAAATACGTAAGTCGTTTTGTTCAACAAATTTGAGTAGATAACTCAGCAGTTGTTTGCATCAGAGCGACAATTTTTGAGATAGTTATTAAAACTGTTTAAAGGTTGTCAAACGTTGTTTCTCGTTGTATATCCTTTAATTCTAGTGTTAAATTGATAAATAACGTGTACGAATTTGTTTAACTCATTTGTTTTGGTTACTCGACGTCTCAGTTCTCGTGTAGCCTACATATTGCGTTTTTTTTTTAATTTGCTTACCGGGCTAAAGGTTAGCATGCTTAAGTCGTTTTGTTCATCAAATTTAAGTAGATAACTCATCAGTTGTTTGCATAAGAGCGACAATTTTTGAGATAGTTATTAAAACTGTTTAAAGGTTGTTAAACGTTGTTTCTCTTTGTATATCCTTTAATTCTACAGTTAAATTGATAAATAACGTGTACGAATTTGTTTAACGCATTTATTTTGGTTACTCGACGGCTCCGTTCTCGTGTAGCCTACATATTGCGTTTTTTTTTTTAATTTGCTTACCGGGCTAAAGGTTAGCATGCTTAAAATACGTAAGTCGTTTTGTTCAACAAATTTGAGTAGATAACTCAGCAGTTGTTTGCATCAGAGCGACAATTTTTGAGATAGTTATTAAAACAGTTTAAAGGTAGTCAAACGTTGTTTCTCGTTGTATATCCTTTAATTCTAGAGTTAAATTGATAAATAACGTGTACGAATTTGTTTAACGCATTTGTTTTGGTTACCCGCCGGCTCTGGTCTCCTGTAGCCTACATATTGCGTTTTTTTTTTTTAATTTGCTTACCGGGCTATAGGTTAGCATGCTTAAAATACGTAAGTCGTTTTGTTCAACAAATTTAAGTAGATAACTCATCAGTTGTTTGCATCGGAGCGGCAATTTTTGAGATAGTTATTAAAACTGTTTAAAGGTTGTCAAACGTTGTTTCTCGTTGTATATCCTTTAATTCTAGAGTTAAATTGATAAATAACGTGTACGAATTTGTTTAACGCATTTGTTTTGGTTACTCGACGTCTCCGTTCTCGTGTAGCCTACATATTGCGTTTTTTTTTCTAAGTTGCTTACCGGCCTAAAGGTTAGCATGCTTAAAATACTTAAGGCGTTTTGTTCAACAAATTTAAGTAGATAACTCATCAGTTGTTTGCATCAGAGCGACAATTTTTGAGATATTTATTAAAACTGTTTAAAGGTTGTCAAACGTTGTTTCTCGTTGTATATCCTTTAATTCTAGAGTTAAATTGATAAATAACGTGTACGAATTTGTTTAACGCATTTGTTTTGGTTACTCGACGGCTCCGTTCTCGTGTAGCCTACATATTGCGTTTTTTTTTAATTTGCTTACCGGGCTAAAGGTTAGCATGCTTAAAATACGTAAGCCCTTTTGTTCAACAAATTTAAGTAGATAACTCATCAGTTGTTTGCATCAGAGCGACAATTTTTGAGATAGTTATTAAAACTGTTTAAAGGTTGTCAAACGTTGTTTCTCGTTGTATACCCTTTAATTCTAGAGTTAAATTGATAAATAACGTGTACGAATTTGTTTAACGCATTTGTTTTGGTTACTCGACGGCTCCGTTCTCGTGTAGCCTACATATTGTGTTTTTTTTTAATTTGCTTACCGGGCTAAAGGTTAGCATGCTTAAAATACGTAAGTCGTTTTGTTCAACAAATTTAAGTAGATAACTCATCAGTTGTTTGCATCAGAGCGACAATTTTTGAGATAGTTATTAAAACTGTTTAAAGGTTGTCAAATGATGTTTCTCGTTATATATCCTTTAATTCTAGAGTTAAATTGATAAATTACGTGTACGAATTTGTTTAACGCATTTGTTTTGGTTACTCGACGGCTCCGTTCTTATTTAGCCTACATATTGCGTTTTTTTTTAATTTGCTTACCGGGCTAAAGGTTAGCATGCTTAAAATACGTAAGTCGTTTTGTTCAACAAATTTAAGTAGATAACTCATCAGTTGTTTGCATCAGAGCGACACTTTTTGAGATAGTTATTAAAACTGTTTTAAGGTTGTCAAACGTTGTTTCTCGTTGTATATCCTTTAATTCTAGAGTTAAATTGATAAATAACGTCTACGAATTTGTTTAACGCATTTGTTTTGGTTACTCGACGGCTCAGTTCTCGTGTAGCCTACATATTGCGTTTTTTTTTAATTTGCTTACCGGGCTAAAGGTTAGCATGCTTAAGATACGTAAGTCGTTTTGTTCAACAAATTTAAGTAGATAACTCATCAGTTGTTTGCATCAGAGCGACAATTTTTGAGATAGTTATTAAAACTGTTTAAAGGTTGTCAAATGATGTTTCTCGTTATATATCCTTTAATTCTAGAGTTAAATTGATAAATTACGTGTACGAATTTGTTTAACGCATTTGTTTTGGTTACTCGACGTCTCCGTTCTCGTGTAGCCTACATATTGCGTTTTTTTTTCTAATTTGCTTACCGGGCTAAAGGTTAGCATGCTTAAAATACGTAAGTCGTTTTGTTCAACAAATTTAAGTAGATAACTCATCAGTTGTTTGCATCAGAGCGACAATTTTTGAGATAGTTATTAAAACTGTTTAAAGGTTGTCAAACGTTGTTTCTCGTTGTATATCTTTTAATTCTAGAGTTATATTGATAAATAGCGTGTACGAATTTGTTTAACGCATTTGTTTTGGTTACTCGACGTCTCCGTTCTCGTGTAGCCTACATATTGCGTGTAGCCTACATTTGCTTACCGGACTAAAGGTTAGCATGCTTAAAATACGTAAGTCGTTTTGTTCAACAAATTTAAGTAGATAACTCATCAGTTGTTTGCATCACAGCGACAATTTTTGAGATAGTTATTAAAACTGTTTAAAGGTTGTC
This sequence comes from Eurosta solidaginis, assembly GCF_040869045.1. Classification (NCBI taxonomy): domain Eukaryota; kingdom Metazoa; phylum Arthropoda; class Insecta; order Diptera; family Tephritidae; genus Eurosta; species Eurosta solidaginis. The sequence continues at coordinate 211,839,978 of NC_090324.1, read as the reverse complement.
AAACGTTGTTTCTCGTTGTATATCCTTTAATTCTAGAGTTATATTGATAAATAACGTGTACGAATTTGTTTAACGCATTTGTTTTGGTTACTCGACGGCTCAGTTCTCGTGTAGCCTACATATTGCGTTTTTTTTTTTAATTTGCTTACCGGGCTAAAGGTTAGCATGCTTAAAATACGTAAGTCGTTTTGTTCAACAAATTTAAGTAGATAACTCATCAGTTGTTTGCATCAGAGCGACAATTTTTGAGATAGTTATTAAAACGGTTTAAAGGTTGTCAAACGTTTTTTCTCGTTGTATATCCTTTAATTCTAGAGTTAAATTGATAAATAACGTGTACGAATTTGTTTAACGCATTTGTTTTGGTTACTCGACGGCTCAGTTCTCGTGTAGCCTACATATTGCGTTTTTTTTTTTAATTTGCTTACCGGGCTAAAGGTTAGCATGCTTAAAATACGTAAGTCGTTTTGTTCAACAAATTTAAGTAGATAACTCATCAGTTGTTTGCATCAGAGCGACAATTTTTGAGATAGTTATTAAAACTGTTTAAAGGTTGTCAAACGTTGTTTCGCGTTGTATATCCTTTAATTCTAGAGTTAAATTGATAAATAACGTGTACGAATTTGTTTAACGCATTTGTTTTGGTTACTCGACGTCTCCGTTCTCGTGTAGCCTACATATTGCGTTTTTTTTCTAAGTTGCTTACCGGGCTAAAGGTTAGCATGCTTAAAATACGTAAGTCGTTTTGTTCAACAAATTTAAGTAGATAACTCATCAGTTGTTTGCATCAGAGCGACAATTTTTGAGATAGTTATTAAAACTGTTTAAAGGTTGTCAAACGTTGTTTCTCGTTGTATATCCTTTAATTCTAGAGTTAAGTTGATAAATAACGTGTACGAATTTGTTTAACGCATTTGTTTTGGTTACTCGACGGCTCCGTTCTCGTGTAGCCTACATATTGCGTTTTTTTTTTTTAATTTGCTTACCGGGCTAAAGGTTAGCATGCTTAAAATACGTAAGTCGTTTTGTTCAACAAATTTAAGTAGATAACTCATCAGTTGTTTGCATCAGAGCGACAATTTTTGAGATAGTTATTAAAACTGTTTAAAGGTTGTCAAACGTTGTTTCTCGTTGTATGTCCTTTAATTCTAGAGTTAAATTGATAAATAACGTGTACGAATTTGTTTAACGCATTTGTTTTGGTTACTTGACGGCTCCGTTCTCGTGTAGCCTACATATTGCGTTTTTTTTTTTAATTTGCTTACCGGGCTAAAGGTTAGCATGCTTAAAATACGTAAGTCGTTTTGTTCAACAAATTTAAGTAGAAAACTCATCAGTTGTTTGCATCAGAGCGACAATTTTTGAGATAGTTATTAAAACTGTTGAAAGGTTGTCAAACGTTGTTTCTCGTTGTATATCCTTTAATTCTAGAGTTAAATTGATAAATAACGTGTACGAATTTGTTTAACGCATTTGTTTTGGTTACTCGACGGCTCCGTTCTCGTGTAGCCCACATATTGCGTTTTTTTTTTAATTTGCTTACCGGGCTAAAGGTTAGCATGCTTAAAATACGCAAGTCGTTTTGTTCAACAAATTTAAGTAGATAACTCATCAGTTGTTTGCATCAGAGCGACAATTTTTGAGATAGTTATTAAAACTGTTTAAAGGTTGTCAAACGTTGTTTCTCGTTGTATATCCTTTAATTCTAGAGTTAAATTGATAAATAACGTGTACGAATTTGTTTAACGCATTTGTTTTGGTTACTCGACGGCTCCGTTCTCGTGTAGCCTAAATATTGCGTTTTTTTTTTTTAATTTGCTTACCGGGCTAAAGGTTAGCATGCTTAAAATACGTAAATCGTTTTGTTCAACAAATTTAAGTAGATAACTCATCAGTTGTTTGCATCAGAGCGACAATTTTTGAGATAGTTATTAAAACTGTTTAAAGGTTGTCAAACGTTGTTTCTCGTTGTATATCCTTTAATTCTAGAGTTAAATTGATAAATAACGTGTACGAATTTGTTTAACGCATTTGTTTTGGTTACTCGACATCTCCGTTCTCGTGTAGCCTACATATTGCGTTTTTTTTCTAATTTGCTTACCAGGCTAAAGGTTAGCATGCTTAAAATACGTAAGTCGTTTTGTTCAACAAATTTGAGTAGATAACTCATCAGTTGTTTGCATCAGAGCGACAATTTTTGAGTTAGTTATTAAAACTGTTTAAAGGTTGTCAAACGTTGTTTCTCGTTGTATATCCTTCAATTCTAGAGTTAAATTGATAAATAACGAGTACGAATTTGTATAACGCATTTGTTTTGGTTACTCGACGGCTCCGTTCTCGTGTAGCCTACATATTGCGTTTTTTTTTTAATTTGCTTACCGGGCTAAAGGTTAGCATGCTTAAAATACGCAAGTCGTTTTGTTCAACAAATTTAACTAGATAACTCATCAGTTGTTTGCATCAGAGCGACAAGTTTTGAGATAGTTATTAAAACTGTTTAAAGGTTGTCAAACGTTGTTTCTCGTTGTATATCCTTTAATTCTAGAGTTAGATTGATAAATAACGTGTACGAATTTGTTTAACGCATTTGTTTTGGTTACCCGACGGCTCAGTTCTCGTGTAGACTACATATTGCGTTTTTTTTTTAATTTGCTTACCGGGCTAAAGGTTAGCATGCTTAAAATACGTAAGTCGTTTTGTTCAACAAATTTAAGTAGATAACTCATCAGTTGTTTGCATCAGAGCGACAATTCTTGAGATAGTTATTAAAACTGTTTAAAGGTTGTCAAACGTTGTTTCTCGTTGTATATCCTATAATTCTAGAGTTAAATTGATAAATAACGTGTACGAATTTGTTTAACGCATTTGTTTTGGTTACTCGACGTCTCCGTTCTCGTGTAGCCTACATATTGCGTTTTTTTTTTTAATTTGCTTACCGGGCTAAAGGTTAGCATGCTTAAAATACGTAAGTCGTTTTGTTCAACAAATTTAAGTAGATAACTCATCAGTTGTTTGCATCAGAGCGACAATTTTTGAGATAGTTATTAAAACTCTTTAAAGGTTGTCAAACGTTGTTTCTCGTTGTATATCCTTTAATTCTAGTGTTAAATTGATAAATAACGTGTACGAATTTGTTTAACGCATTTGTTTTGGTTACTCGACGTCTCCGTTCTCGTGTAGCCTACATATTGCGTTTTTTTTTTAATTTGCTTACCGGGCTAAAGGTTAGCATGCTTAAAATACGTAAGTCGTTTTGTTCAACAAATTTAAGTAGATAACTCATCAGTTGTTTGCATCAGAGCGACAATTTTTGAGATAGTTATTAAAACTGTTTAAAGGTTGTTAAACGTTGTTTCTCGTTGTATATCCTTTAATTCTAGTGTTAAATTGATAAATAACGTGTACGAATTTGTTTAACGCATTTCTTTTGGTTACTCGACGTCTCCGTTCTCGTGTAGCCTACATATTGCTTTTTTTTTTTTAATTTGCTTACCGGGCTAAAGGTTAGCATGCTTAAAATACGTAAGTCGTTTTGTTCAACAAATTTGAGTAGATAACTCATCAGTTGTTTGCATCAGAGCGACAATTATTGAGATAGTTACTAAAACTGTTTAAAGGTTGTCAAACGTTGTTTCTCGTTGTATATCCTTTAATTCTAGAGTTAAATTGATAAATAACGTGTACGAATTTGTTTAACGCATTTGTTTTGGTTACTCGACGGCTCAGTTCTCGTGTAGCCTACATATTGCGTTTTTTTTTTTAATTTGCTTACCGGGCTAAGGGTTAGCATGCTTAAAATACGTAAGTCGTTTTGTTCAACAAATTTAAGTAGATAACTCATCAGTTGTTTGCATCAGAGCGACAATTTTTGAGATAGTTATTAAAACTGTTTAAAGGTTGTCAAACGTTGTTTCTCGTTGTATATCCTTTAATTCTAGAGTTAAATTGATAAATAACGTGTACGAATTTGTTTAACGCATTTTTTTTGGTTACTCGACGGCTCCGTTCTCGTGTAGCCTACATATTGCGTTTTTCTTTTTTAATTTGCTTACCGGGCTGAAGGTTAGCATGCTTAAAATACGTAAGTCGTTTTGTTCAACAAATTTAAGTAGATAACTCATCAGTTGTTTTCATCAGAGCGACAATTTTTGAGATAGTTATTAAAAAGGTTGTCAAACGTTTTTTCTCGTTGTATTCTAGAGTTAAATTGATAAATAACGTGTACGAATTTGTTTAACGCATTTGTTTTGGTTACTCGACGTCTCCGTTCTCGTGTAGCCTACATATTGCGTTTTTTTTTTTAATTTGCTTACCGGGCTAAAGGTTAGCATGCTTAAAATACGTAAGTCGTTTTGTTCAACAAATTTGAGTAGATAACTCATCAGTTGTTTGCATCAGAGCGACAATTTTTGAGATAGTTATTAAAACTGTTTAAAGGTTGTCAAACGTTGTTTCTCGTTGTATATCCTTTATTTCTAGAGTTAAATTGATAAATAACGTGTACGAATTTGTTTAAGGCATTTGTTTTGGTTACTCGACGTCTCCGTTCTCGTGTAGCCTACATATTGCTTTTTTTTTTTAATTTGCTTACCGGGCTAAAGGTTAGCATGCTTAAAATACGTAAGTCGTTTTGTTCAACAAATTTGAGTAGATAACTCATCAGTTGTTTGCATCAGAGCGACAATTTTTGAGATAGTTATTAAAACTGTTTAAAGGTTGTCAAACGTTGTTTCTCGTTGTATATCCTTTAATTCTAGAGTTAAATTGATAAATAACGTGTACGAATTTGTTTAACGCATTTGTTTTGGTTACTCGACGTCTCCGTTCTCGTGTAGCCTACATATTGCGTTTTTTTTTTTTAATTTGCTTACCGGGCTAAAGGTTAGTATGCTTAAAATACGTAAGTCGTTTTGTTCAACAAATTTGAGTAGATAACTCATCAGTTGTTTGCATCAGAGCGACAATTTTTGAGATAGTTATTAAAACTGTTTAAAGGTTGTCAAACGTTGTTTCTCGTTGTATATCCTTTAATTCTAGAGTTAAATTGATAAATAACGTGTACGAATTTGTTTAACGCATTTGTTTTGGTTACTCGACGGCTCCGTTCTCGTGTAGCCTACATATTGCGTTTTTTTTTTAATTTGCTTACCGGGTTAAAGGTTAGCATGCTTAAAATACGTAAGTCGTTTTGTTCAACAAATTTAAGTAGATAACTCATCAGTTGTTTGCATCAGAGCGACAATTTTTGAGATAGTTATTAAAACTGTTTAAAGGTTGTCAAACGATGTTTCTCGTTATATATCCTTTAATTCTAGAGTTAAATTGATAAATAACGTGTACGAATTTGTTTAACGCATTTGTTTTGGTTACTCGACGTCTCCGTTCTCGTGTAGCCTACATATTGCGTTTTTTTTTTAATTTGCTTACCGGGCTAAAGGTTAGCATGCTTAAAATACGTAAGTCGTTTTGTTCAACAAATTTGAGTAGATAACTCATCAGTTGTTTGCATCAGAGCGACAATTTTCGAGATAGTTATTAAAACTGTTTAAAGGTTGTCAAACGTTGTTTCTCGTTGTATATCCTTTAATTCTATAGTTAAATTGATAAATAACGTGTACGAATTTGTTTAACGCATTTGTTTTGGTTACTCGATGTCTCCGTTCTCGTGTAGCCTACATATTGCCGTTTTTTTTTAATTTGCTTACCGGGCTAAAGGTTAGCATGCTTAAAATACGTAAGTCGTTTTGTTCAAAAAATTTGAGTAGATAACTCATCAGTTGTTTGCATCAGAGCGACAATTTCGAGATAGTTATTAAAACTGTTTAAAGGTTGTCAAACGTTGTTTCTCGTTGTATATCCTTTAATTCTAGAGTTAAATTGATAAATAACGTGTACGAATTTGTTTAACGCATTTGTTTTGGTTACTCGACGTCTCCGTTCTCGTGTAGCCTACATATTGCGTTTTTTTTTTAATTTGCTTACCGGGCTAAAGGTTAGCATGCTTAAAATACGTAAGTCGTTTTGTTCAACAAATTTGAGTAGATAACTCATCAGTTGTTTGCATCAGAGCGACAATTTTCGAGATAGTTATTAAAACTGTTTAAAGGTTGTCAAACGTTGTTTCTCGTTGTATATCCTTTAATTCTAGAGTTAAATTGATAAATAACGTGTACGAATTTGTTTAACACATTTGTTTTGGTTACTCGACGTATCCGTTCTCGTGTAGCCTACATATTGCGTTTTTTTTTAATTTGCTTACCGGGCTAAAGGTTAGCATGCTTAAAATACGTAAGTCGTTTTGTTCAACAAATTTAAGTAGATAACTCATCAGTTGTTTTCATCAGAGCGACAATTTTTGAGATAGTTATTAAAAAGGTTGTCAAACGTTGTTTCTCGTTGTATTCTAGAGTTAAATTGATAAATAACGTGTACGAATTTGTTTAACGCATTTGTTTTGGTTACTCGACGTCTCCGTTCTCGTGTAGCCTACATATTGCGTTTTTTTTTAATTTGCTTACCGGGCTAAAGGTTAGCATGCTTAAAATACGTAAGTCGTTTTGTTCAACAAATTTGAGTAGATAACTCATCAGTTGTTTGCATCAGAGCGACAATTTTTGAGATAGTTATTAAAACTGTTTAAAGGTTGTCAAACGTTGTTTCTCGTTGTATATCCTTTATTTCTAGAGTTAAATTGATAAATAACGTGTACGAATTTGTTTAAGGCATTTGTTTTGGTTACTCGACGTCTCCGTTCTCGTGTAGCCTACATATTGCTTTTTTTTTTAATTTGCTTACCGGGCTAAAGGTTAGCATGCTTAAAATACGTAAGTCGTTTTGTTCAACAAATTTGAGTAGATAACTCATCAGTTGTTTGCATCAGAGCGACAATTTTTGAGATAGTTATTAAAACTGTTTAAAGGTTGTCAAATGTTGTTTCTCGTTGTATATCCTTTAATTCTAGAGTTAAATTGATAAATAACGTGTACGAATTTGTTTAACGCATTTGTTTTGGTTACTCGACGTCTCCGTTCTCGTGTAGCCTACATATTGCGTTTTTTTTTTTTAATTTGCTTACCGGGCTAAAGGTTAGCATGCTTAAAATACGTAAGTCGTTTTGTTCAACAAATTTGAGTAGATAACTCATCAGTTGTTTGCATCAGAGCGACAATTTTTGAGATAGTTATTAAAACTGTTTAAAGGTTGTCAAACGTTGTTTCTAGTTGTATATCCTTTAATTCTAGAGTTAAATTGATAAATAACGTGTACGAATTTGTTTAACGCATTTGTTTTGGTTACTCGACGGCTCCGTTCTCGTGTAGCCTACATATTGCGTTTTTTTTTTAATTTGCTTACCGGGTTAAAGGTTAGCATGCTTAAAATACGTAAGTCGTTTTGTTCAACAAATTTAAGTAGATAACTCATCAGTTGTTTGCATCAGAGCGACAATTTTTGAGATAGTTATTAAAACTGTTTAAAGGTTGTCAAACGATGTTTCTCGTTATATATCCTTTAATTCTAGAGTTAAATTGATAAATAACGTGTACGAATTTGTTTAACGCATTTGTTTTGGTTACTCGACGTCTCCGTTCTCGTGTAGCCTACATATTGCGTTTTTTTTTTAATTTGCTTACCGGGCTAAAGGTTAGCATGCTTAAAATACGTAAGTCGTTTTGTTCAACAAATTTGAGTAGATAACTCATCAGTTGTTTGCATCAGAGCGACAATTTTCGAGATAGTTATTAAAACTGTTTAAAGGTTGTCAAACGTTGTTTCTCGTTGTATATCCTTTAATTCTAGAGTTAAATTGATAAATAACGTGTACGAATTTGTTTAACGCATTTGTTTTGGTTACTCGATGTCTCCGTTCTCGTGTAGCCTACATATTGCGTTTTTTTTTTAATTTGCTTACCGGGCTAAAGGTTAGCATGCTTAAAATACGTAAGTCGTTTTGTTCAACAAATTTGAGTAGATAACTCATCAGTTGTTTGCATTAGAGCGACAATTTTCGAGATAGTTATTAAAACTGTTTAAAGGTTGTCAAACGTTGTTTCTCGTTGTATATCCTTTAATTCTAGAGTTAAATTGATAAATAACGTGTACGAATTTGTTTAACGCATTTGTTTTGGTTACTCGACGTCTCCGTTCTCGTGTAGCCTACATATTGCGTTTTTTTTTTTAATTTGCTTACCGGGCTAAAGGTTAGCATGCTTAAAATACGTAAGTCGTTTTGTTCAACAAATTTGAGTAGATAACTCATCAGTTGTTTGCATCAGAGCGACAATTTTCAAGATAGTTATTAAAACTGTTTAAAGGTTGTCAAACGTTGTTTCTCGTTGTATATCCTTTAATTCTAGAGTTAAATTGATAAATAACGTGTACGAATTTGTTTAACACATTTGTTTTGGTTACTCGACGTATCCGTTCTCGTGTAGCCTACATATTGCGTTTTTTTTTAATTTGCTTACCGGGCTAAAGGTTAGCATGCTTAAAATACGTAAGTCGTTTTGTTCAACAAATTTAATTAGATAACTCATCAGTTGTTTGCATCAGAGCGACAATTTTTGAGATAGTTATTAAAACTGTTTAAAGGTTGTCAAACGTTGTTTCTCGTTGTATATCCTTTAATTCTAGAGTTAAATTGATAAATAACGTGTACGAATTTGTTTAACGCATTTGTTTTGGTTACTCGACGGCTCCGTTCTCGTGTAGCCTACATATTGCGTTTTTTTTTTAATTTGCTTACCGGGCTAAAGGTTAGCATGCTTAAAATACGTAAGTCGTTTGTTCAACAAATTTGAGTAGATAACTCATCAGTTGTTTGCATCAGAGCGACAATTTTTGAGATAGTTATTAAAACTGTTTAAAGGTTGTCAAACGTTGTTTCTCGTTGTATATCCTTTAATTCTATAGTTAAATTGATAAATAACGTGTACGAATTTGTTTAACGCATTTGTTTTGGTTACTCGACAGCTCAGTTCTCGTGTAGCCTACATATTGCGTTTTTCTTTTTTAATTTGCTTACCGGGCTGAAGGTTAGCATGCTTAAAATACGTAAGTCGTTTTGTTCAACAAATTTAAGTAGATAACTCATCAGTTGTTTTCATCAGAGCGACAATTTTTGAGATAGTTATTAAAACTGTTTAAAGGTTGTCAAACGTTGTTTCTCGTTGTATATCCTATAATTCTAGAGTTAAATTGATAAATAACGTGTACGAATTTGTTTAACGCATTTGTTTTGGTTACTCGACGTCTCCGTTCTCGTGTAGCCTACATATTGCGTTTTTTTTTCTAATTTGCTTATCGGGCTAAAGGTTAGCATGCTTAAAATACGTAAGTCGTTTTGTTCAACAAATTTAAGTAGATAACTCATCAGTTGTTTGCATCAGAGCGACAATTTTTGAGATAGTTATTAAAACTGTTTAAAGGTTGTCAAGCGTTGTTTCTCGTTGCAATTCTAGAGTTAAATTGATAAATAACGTGTACGAATTTGTTTAATGCATTTGTTTTGGTTACTCGACGGCTCCGTTCTCGTGTAGCCTACATGTTGCGTTATTTTTTTAATTTGCTTACCGGGCTAAAGGTTAGCATGCTTAAAACACGTAAGTCGTTTTGTTCAACAAATTTGAGTAGATAACTCATCAGTTGTTTGCATCAGAGCGACAATTTTTGAAATAGTTATTAAAACTGTTTAAAGGTTGTCAAACATTGTTTCTCGTTGTATATCCTTTAATTCTAGAGTTAAATTGATAAATAACGTGTACGAATTTTTTTAACGCATTTGTTTTGGTTACTCGACGTCTCCGTTCTCGTGTAGCCTACATATTGCGTTTTTTTTTTTTAATTTGCTTACCGGGCTAAAGGTTAGCATGCTTAAAATACGTAAGTCGTTTTGTTCAACAAATTTAAGTAGATAACTCATCAGTTGTTTGCATCAGAGCGACAATTTTTGAGATAGTTATTAAAACTGTTTAAAGGTTGTCAAACGTTGTTTCTCGTTGTATATCCTTTAATTCTAGAGTTAAATTGATAAATAACGTGTACGAATTTGTTTAACGCATTTGTTTTGGTTACTCGACGGCTCCGTTCTCGTGTAGCCTACATATTGCGTTTTTTTTTAATTTGCTTACCGGGCTAAAGGTTAGCATGCTTAAAATACGTAAGTCGTTTTGTTCAACAAATTTAAGTAGATAACTCATCAGTTGTTTGCATCAGAGCGACAATTTTTGAGATAGTTATTAAAACTGTTCAAAGGTTGTCAAACGTTGTTTCTCGTTGTATATCTTTTAATTCTAGAGTTAAATTGATAAATAACGTGTACGAATTTGTTTAACGCATTTGTTTTGGTTACTCGACGGCTCCGTTCTCGTGTAGCCTACATATTGCGTTTTTTTTTTAATTTGCTTACCGGGCTAAAGGTTAGCATGCTTAAAATACGTAAGTCGTTTTGTTCAACAAATTTAAGTAGATAACTCATCAGTTGTTTGCATCAGAGCGACAATTTTTGAGATAGTTATTAAAACTGTTTAAAGGTTGTCAAACGTTGTTTCTCGTTGTATATCCTTTAATTCTAGAGTTAAATTGATAAATAACGTGTACGAATTTGTTTAACGCATTTGTTTTGGTTACTCGACGGCTCAGTTCTCATGTAGCCTACATATTGCGTTTTTTTTTAATTTGCTTACCGGGCTAAAGGTTAGCATGCTTAAAATACGTAGGTCGTTTTGTTCAACAAATTTAAGTAGATAACTCATCAGTTGTTTGCATCAGAGCGACAATTTTTGAGATAGTTATTAAAACTGTTTAAAGGTTGTCAAACGTTGTTTCTCGTTGTATATCCTTTAATTCTAGAGTTAAATTGATAAATAACGTGTACGAATTTGTTTAACGCATTTGTTTTGGTTACTCGACGGCTCAGTTCTCGTGTAGCCTACATATTGCGTTTTTTTTTTAATTTGCTTACCGGGCTAAAGGTTAGCATGCTTAAAATACGTAAGTCGTTTTCTTCAACAAATTTAAGTAGATAACTCATCAGTTGTTTGCATCAGAGCGACAATTTTTGAGATAGTTATTAAAACTGTTTAAAGGTTGTCAAACGTTGTTTCTCGTTGTATATCCTTTAATTCTAGAGTTAAATTGATAAGTAACGTGTACGAATTTCTTTAACGCATTTGTTTTGGTTACTCGACGTCTCCGTTCTCGCGTAGCCTACATATTGCGTTTTTTTTCTAATTTGCTTACCGGGCTAAAGGTTAGCATGCTTAAAATACGTAAGTCGTTTTGTTCAACAAATTTAAGTAGATAACTCATCAGTTGTTTGCATCAGAGCGACAATTTTTGAGATAGTTATTAAAACTGTCTAAAGGTTGTCAAACGTTGTTTCTCGTTGTATATCCTTTAATTCTAGAGTTAAATTGATAAATAACGTGTACGAATTTGTTTAACGCATTTGTTTTGGTTACTCGACGGCTCCGTTCTCGTGTAGCCTACATATTGCGTTTTTTTTTAATTTGCTTACCGGGCCAAAGGTTAGCATGCTTAAAATACGTAAGTCGTTTTGTTCAACAAATTTGAGTAGATAACTCATCAGTTGTTTGCATCAGAGCGACAATTTTTGAGATAGTTATTAAAACTGTTTAAAGGTTGTCAAACATTGTTTCTCGTTGTATATCCTTTAATTCTAGAGCTAAATTGATAAATAACGTGTACGAATTTGTTTAACGCATTTGTTTTGGTTACTCGACGTCTCCGTTCTCGTGTAGCCTACATATTGCGTTTTTTTTTAAATTTGCTTACCGGGCTAAAGGTTAGCATACTTAAAATACGTAAGTCGTTTTGTTCAACAAATTTAAGTAGATAACTCATTAGTTGTTTGCATCAGAGCGACAATTTTTGAGATAGTTATTAAAACTGTTTAAAGGTTGTCAAACGATGTTTCTCGTTATATATCCTTTAATTCTAGAGTTAAATTGATAAATAACCTGTACGAATTTGTTTAACGCATTTGTTTTGGTTACTCGACGTCTCCGTTCTCGTGTAGCCTACATATTGCGTTTTTTTTTAATTTGCTTACCGGGCTAAAGGTTAGCATGCTTAAAATACGTAAGTCGTTTTGTTCAACAAATTTAAGTAGATAACTCATTAGTTGTTTGCAAAAGAGCGACAATTTTTGAGATAGTTATTAAAACTGTTTAAAGGTTGTCAAACGTTGTTTCTCGTTGTATATCCTTTAATTCTAGAGTTAAATTGATAAATAACGTGTACGAATTTGTTTAACGCATTTGTTTTGGTTACTCGACGGCTCCGTTCTCGTGTAGCCTACATATTGCGTTTTTTTTAATTTGCTTACCGGGCTAAAGGTTAGCATGCTTAAAATACGTAAGTCGTTTTGTTCAACAAATTTGAGTAGATAACTCATCAGTTGTTTGCATCAGAGCGACAATTTTTGAGATAGTTATTAAAACTGTTTAAAGGTTGTCAAACGTTGTTTCTCGTTGTATATCCTTTAATTCTATAGTTAAATTGATAAATAACGTGTACGAATTTGTTTAACGCATTTGTTTTGGTTACTCGACGGCTCAATTCTCGTGTAGCCTACATATTGCGTTTTTATTTTTTAATTTGCTTACCGGGCTGAAGGTTAGCATGCTTAAAATACGTAAGTCGTTTTGTTCAACAAATTTAAGTAGATAACTTATCAGTTGTTTTCATCAGAGCGACAATTTTTGAGATAGTTATTAAAACTGTTTAAAGGTTGTCAAACGTTGTTTCTCGTTGTATATCCTTTAATTCTAGAGTTAAATTGATAAAGAACGTGTACGAATTTGTTTAACGCATTTGTTTTGGTTACTCGACGTCTCCGTTCTCGTGTAGCCTACATATTGCGTTTTTTTTTCTAATTTGCTTATCGGGCTAAAGGTTAGCATGCTTAAAATACGTAAGTCGTTTTGTTCAACAAATTTAAGTAGATAACTCATTAGTTGTTTGCATCAGAGCGACAATTTTTGAGATAGTTATTAAAACTGTTTAAAGGTTGTCAAACATTGTTTCTCGTTGTATATCCTTTAATTCTAGAGTTGAATTGATAAATAACGTGTACGAATTTGTTTAACGCATTTGTTTTGGTTACTCGACGGCTCCGTTCTCGTGTAGCCTACATATTACGTTTTTTTTTTTAATTTGCTTACCGGGCTAAAGGTTAGCATGCTTAAAATACGTAAGTCGTTTTGTACAACAAATTTGAGTAGATAACTCATCAGTTGTTTGCATCAGAGCGACAATTTTTGAGATAGTTATTAAAACTGTTTAAAGGTTGTCAAACGTTGTTTCTCGTTGTATATCCTTTAATTCTATAGTTAAATTGATAAATAACGTGTACGAATTTGTTTAACGCATTTGTTTTGGTTACTCGACGGCTCAGTTCTCGTGTAGCCTACATATTGCGTTTTTCTTTTTTAATTTGCTTACCGGGCTGAAGGTTAGCATGCTTAAAATACGTAAGTCGTTTTGTTCAACAAATTTAAGTAGATAACTCATCAGTTGTTTGCATCAGAGCGACAATTTTTGAGATAGTTATTAAAACTGTTTAAAGGTTGTCAAGCGTTGTTTCTCGTTGTATATCCTTTAATTCTAGAGTTAAATTGATAAATAACGTATACGAATTTGTTTAACGCATTTGTTTTGGTAACTCGACGGCTCAGTTCTCGTGTAGCCTACATATTGCGTTTTTTTTTTAATTTGCTTACCGGGCTAAAGGTTAGCATGCTTAAAATACGTAGGTCGTTTTGTTCAACAAATTTAAGTAGATAACTCATCAGTTGTTTGCATCAGAGCGACAATTTTTGAGATAGTTATTAAAACTGTTTAAAGGTTGTCAAACGTTGTTTCTCGTTGTATATCCTTTAATTCTAGAGTTAAATTGATAAATAACGTGTACGAATTTGTTTAACGCATTTGTTTTGGTTACTCGACGGCTCAGTTCTCGTGTAGCCTACATATTGCGTTTTTTTTTAATTTGCTTACCGGGCTAAAGGTTAGCATGCTTAAAATACGTAAGTCGTTTTGTTCAACAAATTTAATTAGATAACTCATCAGTTGTTTGCATCAGAGCAACAATTTTTGAGATAGTTATTAAAACTGTTTAAAGGTTGTCAAACATTGTTTCTCGTTGTATATCCTTTAATTCTAGAGTTAAATTGATAAATAACGTATACGAATTTGTTTAACGCATTTGTTTTGGTAACTCGACGGCTCAGTTCTCGTGTAGCCTACATATTGCGTTTTTTTTTTAATTTGCTTACCGGGCTAAAGGTTAGCATGCTTAAAATACGTAGGTCGTTTTGTTCAACAAATTTAAGTAGATAACTCATCAGTTGTTTGCACCAGAGCGACAATTTTTGAGATAGTTATTAAAACTGTTTAAAGGTTGTCAAACGTTGTTTCTCGTTGTATACCCTTTAATTCTAGAGTTAAATTGATAAATAACGTGTACGAATTTGTTTAACGCATTTGTTTTGGTTACTCGACGTCTTCGTTCTCGTGTAGCCTACATATTGCGTTTTTTTTTTAATTTGCTTACCGGGCTAAAGGTTAGCATGCTTAAAATACGTAAGTCGTTTTGTTCAACAAATTTGAGTAGATAACTCATCAGTTGTTTGCATCAGAGCGACAATTTTTGAGATAGTTATTAAAACTGTTTAAAGGTTGTCAAACGTTGTTTCTCGTTGTATATCCTTTAATTCTAGAGTTAAATTGATAAATAATGTGTACGAATTTGTTTAACGCATTTGTTTTGGTTACTCGACGACTCCGTTCTCGTGTAGCCTACATATTGCGTTTTTTTCTTTAATTTGCTTACCGGGCTAATGGTTAGCATGCTTAAAATACGTAAATCGTTTTGTTCAACAAATTTGAGTAGATAACTCATCAGTTGTTTGCATCAGAGCGACAATTTTTGAGATAGTTATTAAAACTGTTTAAAGGTTGTCAAACGTTGTTTCTCGTTGTATATCCTTTAATTCTAGAGCTAAATTGATAAATAACGTGTACGAATTTGTTTAACGCATTTGTTTTGGTTACTCGACGGCTCCGTTCTCGTGTAGCCTACATATTGCGTTTTTTTTTTTAATTTGCTTACCGGGCTAAAGGTTAGCATGCTTAAAATACGTAAGTCATTTTGTTCAACAAATTTAAGTAGATAACTAATCAGTTGTTTGCATCAGAGCGACAATTTTTGAGATAGTTATTAAAACTGTTTAAAGGTTGTCAAACGTTGTTTCTCGTTGTATATCCTTTAATTCTAGAATTAAATTGATAAATAACGTGTACGAATTTGTTTAACTCATTTGTTTTGGTTACTCGACGGCTCCGTTCTCGTGTAGCCTACATATTGCGTTTTTTTTTTAATTTGCTTACCGGGCTAAAGGTTAGCATGTTTAAAATACGTAAGTCGTTTTGTTCAACAAATTTAAGTATATAACTCCTCAGTTGTTTGCATCAGAGCGACAATTTTTGAGATAGTTATTAAAACTATTTAAAGGTTGTCGAACGTTGTTTCTCGTTGTATATCCTTTAATTCTAGAGTTAAATTGATAAATAACGTGTACGAATTTGTTTAACGCATTTGTTTTGGTTACTCGACGTCTCCGTTCTCGTGTAGCCTACATATTGCGTTTTTTTTTAATTTGCTTACCGGGCTAAAGGTTAGCATGCTTAAAATACGTAAGTCGTTTTGTTCAACAAATTTAAGTAGATAACTCATCAGTTGTTTGCATCAGAGCGACAATTTTTGAGATAGTTATTAAAACTGTTTAAAGGTTGTCAAACGTTGTTTCTCGTTGTATATCCTTTAATTCTAGAGTTAAATTGATAAATAACGTGTACGAATTTGTTTAACGCATTTGTTTTTGTAACTCGACGTCTCCGTGCTCGTGTAGCCTACATATTGCGTTTTTTTTTAACTTGTTTACCGGGCTAAAGGTTAGCATGCTTAAAATACGTAAGTTGTTTTGTTCAACAAATTTAAGTAGATAACTCATCAGTTGTTTGCATCAGAGCGACAATTTTTGAGATAGTTATTAAAACTGTTTAAAGGTTGTCAAACGTTGTTTCTCGTGGTATATCCTTTAATTCTAGAGTTAAATTGATAAATAACGTGTACGAATTTGTTTAACGCATTTGTTTTGGTTACTCGACGGCTCCGTTCTCGTGTAGCCTACTCAAATTTGTTGAACAAAACGACTTACGTATTTTAAGCATGCTAACCTTTAGCCCGGTAAGCAAATTAGAAAAAAAACGCAATATGTAGGCTACACGAGAACGGAGACATCGAGTAACCAAAACAAATGCGTTAAACAAATTCGTACACGTTATTTATCAATTTAACTCTAGAATTAAAGGATATACAATGAGAAACATTGTTTGACAACCTTTAAACAGTTTTAATAACTATCTCAAAAATTGTCGCTCTGATGCAAACAACTGAGGATTTATCTACTTAAATTTGTTGAACAAAACGATTTACGTATTTTAAGCATGCTAACCTTTAGCCCGGTAAGCAAATTAAAAAAAACAAACGCAATATGTAGGCTACACCAGAACGGAGACGTCGAGTAACCAAAACAAATGCGTTAAACAAATTCGTACACGTTATTTATCAATTTAACTCTAGAATTAAAGGATATACAACGAGAAACAACGTTTGACAACCTTTAAACAGTTTTAATAACAATCTCAAAAATTGTCGCTCTGATGCAAACGATGCTGAGTTATCTACTCAAATTTGTTGAACAAAACGACTTACGTATTTTAAGCATGCTAACCTTTAGCCCGGTAAGCAAATTAAAAAAAAAAAACGCAATATGTAGGCTACACGAGAACGGAGACGTCGAGTAACCAAAACAAATGCGTTAAACAAATTCGTACACGTTATTTATCAATTTAACTCTAGAATTAAAGGATATACAACTAGAAATATCGTTTGACAACCTTTAAATAGTTTTAATAACTACCTCAAAAATTGTCGCTCTGATGCAAACAACTGCTGAGTTATCTACTCAAATTTGTTGAACAAAACGACTTACGTATTTTAAGCATGCTAATCTTTAGCCCGGTAAGCAAATTAAAAAAAAAAAAAACGCAATATGTAGGCTACACGAGAACGGAGACGTCGAGTAACCAAAACAAATGGGTTAAACAATTTCGTACACGGTATTTATCAATTTAACACTAGAATTAAAGGATATACAACGAGAAACATCGTTTGACAACCTTTAAACAGTTTTAATAACTATCTCAAAAATTGTCGCTCTGATGCAAACAACTGATAAGTTATCTACTCAAATTTGTTGAAGAAAACGACTTACGTATTTTAAGCATGCTAACCTTTAGCCCGGTAAGCAAATTGGAAAAAAACGCAATATGTAGGCTACACGAGAACGGAGACGTCGAGTAACCAAAACAATTGCGTTAAACAAATTCGTACACGTTATTTATCAATTTAACTCTAGAATTAAAGGATATACAACGAGAAACATCGTTTGACAACCTTTAAACAGTTTTAATAACTATCTCAAAAATTGTCGCTCTGATGCAAACAACTGCTGAGTTATCTACTCAAATTTGTTGAACAAAACGACTTACGTATTTTAAGCATGCTAACCTTTAGCCCGGTAAGCAAATTAAAAAAAAACCGCAATATGTTGGCTACACGAGAACGGAGATATCGAGTAACCAAAACAAATGTGTTAAACAAATTCGTACACGTTATTTATAAACTTAACTCTAGAATTAAAGGATATACAACGAGAAACATCGTTTGACAACCTTTAAATAGTTTTAATAACTACCTCAAAAATTGTCGCTCTGATGCAAACAACTGCTGAGTTATCTACTCAAATTTGTTGAACAAAACGACTTACGTATTTTAAGCATGCAAACCTTTGCCCGGTAAGCAAATTAAAAAAAAAAAACGCAATATGTAGGCTACACGAGAACGGAGACGTCGAGTAACCAAAACAAATGCGTTAAACAAATTCGTACACGTTATTTATCAATTTAACTCTAGAATTAAAGGATATACAACGAGAAACAACGTTTGAAAACCTTTAAACAGTTTTAATTACTATCTCAAAAATTGTAGCTCTGATGCAAACAACTGCTCAGTTATCTACTCTAATTTGTTGAACAAAACGACTTACGTATTTTAAGCATGCTAACCTTTAGCCCGGTAAGCAAATTGGAAAAAAACGCAATAAGTAGGCTACACGAGAACGGAGACGTCGAGTAACCAAAACAAATGCGTTAAACAAATTCGTACATGTTATTTATCAATTTAACTCTAGAATTAAAGGATATACAACGAGAAACAACGTTTGACAACCTTTAAACAGTTTTAATAACTATCTCAAAAATTGTCGCTCTGATGCAAACGATGCTGAGTTATCTACCCAAATTTGTTGAACAAAACGACTTACGTATTTTAAGCATGCTAACCTTTAGCCCGGTAAGCAAATTAGAAAAAAAACGCAATAAGTAGGCTACACGAGAACGGAGACGTCGAGTAACCAAAACAAATGCGTTAAACAAATTCGTACACGTTATTTATCAATTTAACTCTAGAATTAAAGGATATACAACGAGAAACAACGCTTGACAACCTTTAAACAGTTTTAATAACTATCTCAAAAATTGTCGCTCTGATGCAAACGATGCTGAGTTATCTACTCAAATTTGTTGAACAAAACGACTTACGTATTTTAAGCATGCTAATCTTTAGCCCGGTAAGCAAATTAGAAAAAAAAAACGCAATATGTAGGCTGCACGAGAACGGAGCCGTCGAGTAACCAAAACAAATGCGTTAAACAAATTCGTACACGTTATTTATCAATTTAACTCTAGAATTAAAGGATATACAACGAGAAACAACGTTTGACAACCTTTAAACAGTTATACTAACTATCTCAAAAATTGTCGCTCTGATGCAAACAACTGCTGAGTTACATACTCAAATTTGTTGAACAAAACTACTTACGTATTTTAAGCATGCTAACCTTTAGCCCGGTAAGCAAATTAAAAAAAAAACGCAATATGTAGGCTACACGAGAACGGAGACGTCGAGTAACCAAAACAAATGCGTTAAACAAATTCGTACATGTTATTTATCAATTTAACTCTAGAATTAAAGGATATACAACGAGAAACAACGTTTGACAACCTTTAAACAGTTTTAATAACTATCTCAAAAATTGTCGCTCTGATGCAAACAACTGCTGAGTTATCTAGAACAAAACGACTTACGTATTTTAAGCATGCTAACCTTTAGCCCGGTAAGCAAATTAAAAAAAAAAACGCAATATGTAGGCTACACGAGAACGGAGACGTCGAATAACCAAAACAAATGCGTTAAACAAATTCGTACACGTTATTTATCAATTTAACTGTAGAATTAAAGGATATACAACGAGAAACATCGTTTGACAACCTTTAAATAGTTTTAATAACTACCTCAAAAATTGTCGCTCTGATGCAAACAACTGCTGAGTTATCTACTCAAATTTGTTGAACTAAACGACTTACGTATTTAAAGCATGCTAACCTTTAGCCCGGTAAGCAAATTAAAAAAAAAAACGCAATATGTAGGCTACACGAGAACGGAGACGTCGAGTAACCAAAACAAATGCGTTAAAGAAATTCGTACACGTTGTTTATCAATTTAACTCTAGAATTAAAGGATATACAACGAGAAACAACGTTTGACAACCTTTAAACAGTTTTAATAACTATCTCAAAAATTGTCGCTCTGATGCAAACAACTGATGAGTTATCTACTCAAATTTGTTGAACAAAACAACTTACGTACTTTAAGCATGCTAACCTTTAGCCCGGTAAGCAAATTAAAAAAAAAACGCAATATGTAGGCTACACGAGAACGGAGACGTCGAGTAACCAAAACAAATGCGTTAAACAAATTCGTACACGTTATTTATCAATTTAACTCTAGAATTAAAGGATATACAACGAGAAATATCGTTTGACAACCTTTAAATAGTTTTAATAACTATCTCAAAAATTGTCGCTCTGATGCAAACAACTTCTGAGTTATCTACTCAAATTTGTTGAACAAAACGACTTACGTATTTTAAGCATGCTAACCTTTAGCCCGGTAAGCAAATTAAAAAAAAAAAACGCAATATGTAGGCTACCTGAGAACGGAGACGTCGAGTAACCAAAACAAATGCGTTAAACAAATTCGTACACGTTATTTATCAATTTAACTGTAGAATTAAAGGATATACAACGAGAAACAACGTTTGACAACCTTTAAACAGTTTTAATAACTATCTCAAAAATTGTCGCCCTGATGCAAACAACTGCTGAGTTATCTACTCAAATTTGTTGAACAAAACGACTTACGTATTTTAAGCATGCTAACCTTTAGCCCGGTAAGCAAATTAAAAAAAAAAAACGCAATATGTAGGCTACACGAGAACGGAGACGTCGAGTAACCAAAACAAATGCGTTAAACAAATTCGTACACGTTATTTATCAATTTAACTCTAGAATTAAATATACAACGAGAAACATCGTTTGACAACCTTTAAATAGTTTTAATAACTACCTCAAAAATTGTCGCTCTGATGCAAACAACTGCTGAGTTATCTACTCAAATTTGTTGAACAAAACGACTTACGTATTTTAAGCATGCTAACCTTTAGCCCGGTAAGCAAATTAAAAAAAAAAAACGCAATATGTAGGCTACACGAGAACGGAGACGTCGAGTAACCAAAACAAATGGGTTAAACAATTTCGTACACGGTATTTATCAATTTAACACTAGAATTAAAGGATATACAACGAGAAACATCGTTTGACAACCTTTAAACAGTTTTAATAACTATCTCAAAAATTGTCGCTCTGATGCAAACAACTGATGAGTTATCTACTCAAATTTGTTGAACAAAACGACTTACGTATTTTAAGCATGCTAACCTTTAGCCCGGTAAGCAAATTAGAAAAAAAACGCAATATGTAGGCTACACGAGAACGGAGACGTCGAGTAACCAAAACAAATGCGTTAAACAAATTCGTACACGTTATTTATCAATTTAACTCTAGAATTAAAGGATATACAACGAGAAACATCGTTTGACAACCTTTAAACAGTTTTAATAACTATCTCAAAAATTGTCGCTCTGATGCAAACAACTGCTGAGTTATCTACTCAAATTTGTTGAACAAAACGACTTACGTATTTTAAGCATGCTAACCTTTAGCCCGGTAAGCAAATTAAAAAAAACCGCAATATGTTGGCTACACGAGAACGGAGACATCGAGTAACCAAAACAAATGCGTTAAACAAATTCGTACACGTTATTTATAAACTTAACTCTAGAATTAAAGGATATACAACGAGAAACATCGTTTGACAACCTTTAAATAGTTTTAATAACTACCTCAAAAATTGTCGCTCTGATGCAAACAACTGCTGAGTTATCTACTCAAATTTGTTGAACAAAACGACTTACGTATTTTAAGCATGCAAACCTTAGCCCGGTAAGCAAATTAAAAAAAAAAAAACGCAATATGTAGGCTACACGAGAACGGAGACGTCGAGTAACCAAAACAAATGCGTTAAACAAATTCGTACACGTTATTTATCAATTTAACTCTAGAATTAAAGGATATACAACGAGAAACAACGTTTGAAAACCTTTAAACAGTTTTAATTACTATCTCAAAAATTGTCGCTCTGATGAAACAACTGCTGAGTTATCTACTCAAATTTGTTGAACAAAACAACTTACGTATTTTAAGCATGCTAACCTTTAGCCCGGTAAGCAAATTAGAAAAAAAACGCAATAAGTAGGCTACACGAGAACGGAGACGTCGAGTAACCAAAACAAATGCGTTAAACAAATTCGTACATGTTATTTATCAATTTAACTCTAGAATTAAAGGGTATACAACGAGAAACAACGTTTGACAACCTTTAAACAGTTTTAATAACTATCTCAAAAATTGTCGCTCTGATGCAAACGATGCTGAGTTATCTACTCAAATTTGTTGAACAAAACGACGTACGTATTTTAAGCATGCTAACCTTTAGCCCGGTAAGCAAATTAGAAAAAAAACGCAATAAGTAGGCTACACGAGAACGGAGACGTCGAGTAACCAAAACAAATGCGTTAAACAAATTCGTACACGTTATTTATCAATTTAACTCTAGAATTAAAGGATATACAACGAGAAACAACGTTTGACAACCTTTAAACAGTTTTAATAACTATCTCAAAAATTGTCGCTCTGATGCAAACGATGCTGAGTTATCTACTCAAATTTGTTGAACAAAACGACTTACGTATTTTAAGCATGCTAACCTTTAGCCCGGTAAGCAAATTAGAAAAAAAAACGCAATATGTAGGCTGCACGAGAACGGAGCCGTCGAGTAACCAAAACAAATGCGTTAAACAAATTCGTACACGTTATTTATCAATTTAACTCTAGAATTAAAGGATATACAACGAGAAACAACGTTTGACAACCTTTAAACAGTTTTACTAACTATCTCAAAAATTGTCGCTCTGATGCAAACAACTGCTGAGTTATCTACTCAAATTTGTTGAACAAAACTACTTACGTATTTTAAGCATGCTAACCTTTAGCCCGGTAAGCAAATTAAAAAAAAAACGCAATATGTAGGCTACACGAGAACGGAGACGTCGAGTAACCAAAACAAATGCGTTAAACAAATTCGTACATGTTATTTATCAATTTAACTCTAGAATTAAAGGATATACAACGAGAAAAACGTTTGACAACCTTTAAACAGTTTTAATAACTATCTCAAAAATTGTCGCTCTGATGCAAACAACTGCTGAGTTATCTACTCAAATTTGTTGAACAAAACGACTTACGGATTTTAAGCATGCTAACCTTTAGCCAGGTAAGCAAATTAAAAAAAAAACGCAATATGTAGGCTACACGAGAACGGAGACGTCGAATAACCAAAACAAATGCGTTAAACAAATTCGTACACGTTATTTATCAATTTAACTCTAGAATTAAAGGATATACAACGAGAAACAACGTTTGACAACCTTTAAACAGTTTTAATAACTATCTCAAAAATTGTCGCTCTGATGCAAACGATGCTGAGTTATCTACTCAAATTTGTTGAACAAAACGACTTACGTATTTTAAGCATGCTAACCTTTAGCCCGGTAAGCAAATTAGAAAAAAAAAACGCAATATGTAGGCTGCACGAGAACGGAGCCGTCGAGTAACCAAAACAAATGCGTTAAACAAATTCGTACACGTTATTTATCAATTTAACTCTAGAATTAAAGGATATACAACGAGAAACAACGTTTGACAACCTTTAAACAGTTTTACTAACTATCTCAAAAATTGTCGCTCTGATGCACACAACTGCTGAGTTATCTACTCAAATTTGTTGAACAAAACTACTTACGTATTTTAAGCATGCTAACCTCTAGCCCGGTAAGCAAATTAAAAAAAAAAACGCAATATGTAGGCTACACGAGAACGGAGACGTCGAGTAACCAAAACAAATGCGTTAAACAAATTCGTACATGTTATTTATCAATTTAACTCTAGAATTAAAGGATATACAACGAGAAACATCGTTTGACAACCTTTAAACAGTTTTAATAACTATCTCAAAAATTGTCGCTCTGATGCAAACGATGCTGAGTTATCTACTCAAATTTGTTGAACAAAACGACTTACGTATTTTAAGCATGCTAACCTTTAGCCCGGTAAGCAAATTAAAAAAAAAAAACGCAATATGTAGGCTACACGAGAACGGAGACGTCGAGTAACCAAAACAAATGCGTTAAACAAATTCGTACACGTTATTTATCAATTTAACTCTAGAATTAAATATACAACGAGAAACATCGTTTGACAACCTTTAAACAGTTTTAATAACTATCTCAAAAATTGTCGCTCTGATGCAAACGATGCTGAGTTATCTACTCAAATTTGTTGAACAAAACGACTTACGTATTTTAAGCATGCTAACCTTTAGCCCGGTAAGCAAATTAAAAAAAAAAACGCAATATGTAGGCTACACGATAACGGAGACGTCGAGTAACCAAAACAAATGGGTTAAACAATTTCGTACACGGTATTTATCAATTTAACACTAGAATTAAAGGATATACAACGAGAAACATCGTTTGACAACCTTTAAACAGTTTTAATAACTATCTCAAAAATTGTCGCTCTGATGCAAACAACTGATGAGTTATCTACTCAAATTTGTTGAACAAAACGACTTACGTATTTTAAGCATGCTAACCTTTAGCCCGGTAAGCAAATTAGAAAAAAAACGCAATATGTAGGCTACACGAGAACGGAGACGTCGAGTAACCAAAACAAATGCGTTAAACAAATTCGTACACGTTATTTATCAATTTAACTCTAGAATTAAAGGATATACAACGAGAAACATCGTTTGACAACCCTTAAACAGTTTTAATAACTATCTCAAAAATTGTCGCTCTGATGCAAACAACTGCTGAGTTATCTACTCAAATTTGTTGAACAAAACGACTTACGTATTTTAAGCATGCTAACCTTTAGCCCGGTAAGCAAATTAAAAAAAACCGCAATATGTTGGCTACACGAGAACGGAGACATCGAGTAACCAAAACAAATGCGTTAAACAAATTCGTACACGTTATTTATAAACTTAACTCTAGAATTAAAGGATATACAACGAGAAACATCGTTTGACAACCTTTAAATAGTTTTAATAACTACCTCAAAAATTGTCGCTCTGATGCAAACAACTGCTGAGTTATCTACTCAAATTTGTTGAACAAAACGACTTACGTATTTTAAGCATGCAAACCTTAGCCCGGTAAGCAAATTAAAAAAAAAAACGCAATATGTAGGCTACACGAGAACGGAGACGTCGAGTAACCAAAACAAATGCGTTAAACAAATTCGTACACGTTATTTATCAATTTAACTCTAGAATTAAAGGATATACAACGAGAAAAAACGTTTGAAAACCTTTAAACTGTTTTAATTACTATCTCAAAAATTGTCGCTCTGATGAAACAACTGCTGAGTTATCTACTCAAATTTGTTGAACAAAACGACTTACGTATTTTAAGCATGCTAACCTTTAGCCCGGTAAGCAAATTAGAAAAAAAACGCAATAAGTAGGCTACACGAGAACGGAGACGTCGAGTAACCAAAACAAATGCGTTAAACAAATTCGTACATGTTATTTATCAATTTAACTCTAGAATTAAAGGGTATACAACGAGAATCAACGTTTGACAACCTTTAAACAGTTTTAATAACTATCTCAAAAATTGTCGCTCTGATGCAAACGATGCTGAGTTATCTACTCAAATTTGTTGAACAAAACGACGTACGTATTTTAAGCATGCTAACCTTTAGCCCGGTAAGCAAATTAGAAAAAAAACGCAATAAGTAGGCTACACGAGAACGGAGACGTCGAGTAACCAAAACAAATGCGTTAAATAAATTCGTACACGTTATTTATCAATTTAACTCTAGAATTAAAGGATATACAACGAGAAACAACGTTTGACAACCTTTAAACAGTTTTAATAACTATCTCAAAAATTGTCGCTCTGATGCAAACAACTGCTGAGTTATCTACTCAAATTTGTTGAACAAAACGACTTACGTATTTTAAGCATGCTAACCTTTAGCCCGGTAAGCAAATTAAAAAAAAACCGCAATATGTTGGCTACACGAGAACGGCGTTAAACAAATTCGTACACGTTATTTATCAATTTAACTCTAGAATTAAATATACAACGAGAAACATCGTTTGACAACCTTTAAATAGTTTTAATAACTACCTCAAAAATTGTCGCTCTGATGCAAACAACTGCTGAGTTATCTACTCAAATTTGTTGAACAAAACGACTTACGTATTTTAAGCATGCTAACCTTTAGCCCGGTAAGCAAATTAAAAAAAAAAACGCAATATGTAGGCTACACGATAACGGAGACGTCGAGTAACCAAAACAAATGGGTTAAACAATTTCGTACACGGTATTTATCAATTTAACACTAGAATTAAAGGATATACAACGAGAAACATCGTTTGACAACCTTTAAACAGTTTTAATAACTATCTCAAAAATTGTCGCTCTGATGCAAACAACTGATGAGTTATCTACTCAAATTTGTTGAACAAAACGACTTACGTATTTTAAGCATGCTAACCTTTAGCCCGGTAAGCAAATTAGAAAAAAAACGCAATATGTAGGCTACACGAGAACGGAGACGTCGAGTAACCAAAACAAATGCGTTAAACAAATTCGTACACGTTATTTATCAATTTAACTCTAGAATTAAAGGATATACAACGAGAAACATCGTTTGACAACCCTTAAACAGTTTTAATAACTATCTCAAAAATTGTCGCTCTGATGCAAACAACTGCTGAGTTATCTACTCAAATTTGTTGAACAAAACGACTTACGTATTTTAAGCATGCTAACCTTTAGCCCGGTAAGCAAATTAAAAAAAACCGCAATATGTTGGCTACACGAGAACGGAGACATCGAGTAACCAAAACAAATGCGTTAAACAAATTCGTACACGTTATTTATAAACTTAACTCTAGAATTAAAGGATATACAACGAGAAACATCGTTTGACAACCTTTAAATAGTTTTAATAACTACCTCAAAAATTGTCGCTCTGATGCAAACAACTGCTGAGTTATCTACTCAAATTTGTTGAACAAAACGACTTACGTATTTTAAGCATGCAAACCTTAGCCCGGTAAGCAAATTAAAAAAAAAAACGCAATATGTAGGCTACACGAGAACGGAGACGTCGAGTAACCAAAACAAATGCGTTAAACAAATTCGTACACGTTATTTATCAATTTAACTCTAGAATTAAAGGATATACAACGAGAAAAAACGTTTGAAAACCTTTAAACTGTTTTAATTACTATCTCAAAAATTGTCGCTCTGATGAAACAACTGCTGAGTTATCTACTCAAATTTGTTGAACAAAACGACTTACGTATTTTAAGCATGCTAACCTTTAGCCCGGTAAGCAAATTAGAAAAAAAACGCAATAAGTAGGCTACACGAGAACGGAGACGTCGAGTAACCAAAACAAATGCGTTAAACAAATTCGTACATGTTATTTATCAATTTAACTCTAGAATTAAAGGGTATACAACGAGAATCAACGTTTGACAACCTTTAAACAGTTTTAATAACTATCTCAAAAATTGTCGCTCTGATGCAAACGATGCTGAGTTATCTACTCAAATTTGTTGAACAAAACGACGTACGTATTTTAAGCATGCTAACCTTTAGCCCGGTAAGCAAATTAGAAAAAAAACGCAATAAGTAGGCTACACGAGAACGGAGACGTCGAGTAACCAAAACAAATGCGTTAAACAAATTCGTACACGTTATTTATCAATTTAACTCTAGAATTAAAGGATATACAACGAGAAACAACGTTTGACAACCTTTAAACAGTTTTAATAACTATCTCAAAAATTGTCGCTCTGATGCAAACGATGCTGAGTTATCTACTCAAATTTGTTGAACAAAACGACTTACGTATTTTAAGCATGCTAACCTTTAGCCCGGTAAGCAAATTAGAAAAAAAAAACGCAATATGTAGGCTGCACGAGAACGGAGCCGTCGAGTAACCAAAACAAATGTGTTAAACAAATTCGTACACGTTATTTATCAATTTAACTCTAGAATTAAAGGATATACAACGAGAAACAACGTTTGACAACCTTTAAACAGTTTTACTAACTATCTCAAAAATTGTCGCTCTGATGCAAACAACTGCTGAGTTATCTACTCAAATATGTTGAACAAAACTACTTACGTATTTTAAGCATGCTAACCTTTAGCCCGGTAAGCAAATTAAAAAAAAAAACGCAATATGTAGGCTACACGAGAACGGAGACGTCGAGTAACCAAAACAAATGCGTTAAACAAATTCGTACATGTTATTTATCAATTTAACTCTAGAATTAAAGGATATACAACGAGAAACAACGTTTGACAACCTTTAAACAGTTTTAATAACTATCTCAAAAATTGTCGCTTTGATGCAAACAACTGCTGAGTTATCTACTCAAATTTGTTGAACAAAACGACTTACGGATTTTAAGCATGCTAACCTTTAGCCAGGTAAGCAAATTAAAAAAAAAACGCAATATGTAGGCTACACGAGAACGGAGACGTCGAATAACCAAAACAAATGCGTTAAACAAATTCGTACACGTTATTTATCAATTTAACTCTAGAATTAAAGGATATACAACGAGAAACATCGTTTGACAACCTTTAAATAGTTTTAATAACTACCTCAAAAATTGTCGCTCTGATGCAAACAACTGCTGAGTTATCTACTCAAATTTGTTGAACTAAACGACTTACGTATTTTAAGCATGCTAACCTTTAGCCCGGCGGCCACCGTGGTGTGATGGGTAGCGTGCTCCGCCTATCACACCGTATGCCCTGGGTTCAACTCCCGGGCAAAGCAACATCAAAATTTTAGAAATAAGATTTTTCAATTAGAAGAAAATTTTTCTAAGCGGGGTCGCCCCTCGGCAGTGTTTGGCAAGCACTCCGGGTGTATTTCTGCCATGAAAAGCTCTCA